>NC_050485.2:1800000-2100000 GCF_012460135.2 Molothrus ater | reverse complement strand
ACCAAAGCATAATCAGGTTGAAATCTTGGTAGCACAAAGTGGTATCTGGAGCTGGAAGTAGGACTGATGCACTGGAGGAAGCCTTTAGTCTTTCTCTGTTTTAATCACATAAATATCCCTTGTATCTGTCAGCACTGAGCACAGTCACACCAAGTGTACAGCTAAGAGAGCCAGAAGTGAACTACAAGGCCTTTAAGAGCAAAGGGTGAACTACAAGCAGGCTATCACCACAGGCAAGTTGCTCACCTACCTGATCCTTCTGTTGACAGGGGAGATTGGAGACAGAGGAAGAAAGGAGAAATTGAAGATAACAGTTAAGAGAAAAAAAACACATCAAGCACTTGGAACTGCATATATTCTTTGCACAAAGATAATGGAATATGACACAGTCCCCACCCCAAAGATCCTCAGCTACAGCAACTCACATTTAATTGCACAGTGCTAACCAGCATTATTCATCTGCAGTTATTAAGGCATCCTGGGCAAGACTACCTCCAGAGAGTCTGGACAGCACTCAGATGCACACCAGGTGTAGTCATATTCCAATTTCAGCCATGAACAACACACTGCATTGCAATGCTTAGAATGAGAAACTTAAGTGCTGTTGGAACAAACATGGACTTCTCCCCAAATGTTTAAGGAACAGGATGAGCTTCTGAGTAGCCTATGGCAACTGGAAACAAGAAAAGGCCACTATGTTGCCAAATTCAGGTTCAAGGCAGCCAGGTCTTCACCTGTAGTTTGTTATGTCACCTGTGGCATCTACAGACTGCACTAAGGAAAGGCTTGGCTGTGTTCTTTAAAGTCCCTCAGCTCTCTGGCTAAAGAGGTGCTGTGTATGAGGTAAATGAATGCTGCTACAGAAGGCACCACTCACTTTCCATGGCTCCTGTCAAAGCCCAGAGAGCAGGAACCTTCAGACAGCAATCCCAGAAGGATGTGCAGCCTTGTTTCCAGGAGACACCTTATCTCTCACACCTGAACTAATGTTGCAATATTGTGACAAAGCCAACTCTCAGGTCGTTAACACAGTATTTGGGGAGGGGGAAGTGGTGTAAGCACAGCACTGAGATAAAAGAATATAAAGGAACATGTGCAATGTATCTTCATATTTCAAAGGATTAGAGTGCCTTTTGCACTGTAGAAGTGGTTATAAAATGGAAGAAATGTGCTAAAGAAAGCATCCTGAAACTGAAATTGCTATCCAAAAAACACCAAGTTCAAAGCATTAACACCAAGACTTAGAGAGCAAGGGCCCTCCCCAAAGTTTTGCTGCAGTGCATGTTTCCTGTTTCCAAAGAAGTTAGCTACACAAGCCAGAGAAATGAAGTGAGAGCAAATACTGGACTCTGCTGATCTTACCATGTGCATCATCATCTGGATGGCCAGGTCAGAGTACTCAGAGATGTAGCTCTTGCACTGCAGAAAGTGGGAAAACAAAGTCTCATGACTACCAAACCACTTGTGCTGTAGAGTCCATCTAGAATTTTCTACTACATCTCAAGGTATTAATTTACCTGTTCTACTGCATAACAACAGGTCTTTCAGAGCTTGGCCCAAATACAAGACTGGCATTTCAGGTTACAAAACTGCTGCACAGGTAACTGCTTAACCTTTTCTCTTCCCCTCAGGGCAAAAAGGCCCAGCCCCCACTGATACAACCACACTACCCACCCAGACCATGTTTGTGGAAAAGGCCTTTAAGGGCTAGAAGCAATCTGGAGTCCTTCTCTCCCTCCCCAGTCCCACACATCCCACCCAACTTTCCTGACCACAAAGTTTACCATTTCAGTGGTGTTCTTGTTAGACTGTGTTAACACATGCAACATGTCTCCTTTGTGATACTAAATAGAGAATATGATCAGGGGATTAAGGCACTGAACAAACTATTTTATGTTTGCTTACAGGAACAGAATTTTTCAATAAAAAGGGACAGTTTACCATATCAGACATGCCAGGTCCCAAGCGGTCACACTCCTCCTTGGCATGAGCAACCAAAGACTTCACAAAAGAGGAGTTTGTCTTCACAGCCTCCTGAACATCAGTGACCAGCTGAATGCAATCCTGGCACACATCCCCACCAGCCTGGACAAAGAGAGAAAGGAAACTCAAGTTGACACAACTTCACATGACATGTTTCAGAAGCTCCTGTTACTACCAAGTTTCACAAACCATTCTGAGCTATGTACAAACCTTAATAAATACTCTGGGAAACACTTTGAAGCCTCAGCTAGTAGGGAGGCAGACAATCCACTGCTGGTGTGTGCAGCAGCCACTAGATGGAGATTAGGTACTTACTTGGCTCCAAAGCCAAGATAATAGTTAAGATACCCAATCTTCAAATCTTTTGGTTTTGTTACAGACCACACTGGGGAGGTTTCTAAATCTGACATAGATCTTACCTGCTCCACCCACAGCAGCTTGCTCTCAGCCCACTCACTGCTCAACTCCCACACCCTGGCTTGCTGTCAACACTCAGCCTCTGCACCAAGTTCATTGCCTCATCTATTCCCCTTTGTCAACTATTTGTTCTTTTCCAATCCAGTCTGTCACCTTTACATTCAAAGACAAATGCATCCCCTGAGGGGCACAGCTAGCAGGTTGCTCAAAATATGGGAAGAGCTGTTCTTCCTTTGAACCTTTGAACTCTTTGAACCCAAAGCTTTCTCTCAGAAGAAATTGTTTTCAGCAAAATCTGCTTGATTATCACAGTCCTGGGTGGCAACAGCACAGCACAAGACTTGCCTCTGCAGACTGTAGAACTTAATCCAAGATTATACATATGGTCCACACTAGAACAGGCCTTAGTCCTAGGCTTACCTTAGGCTTCTGCTTGGCCTTCTCCTGAGGGTAAAGGAGAAGAGGCACGTTAGCCATGAATGGGGATGCCAGCTCAGAGAAATCCAGCTCTGGGATCTTGTTGGTCTGGAGCTGTTTCTGGAGTTTCATTGCTGCAAGGTGCTTCTGAAGGGAGTGGCACAGAGCAAGGGCACTGCACACAACCTCAGGTTTATCCTGGGGGAGACAAGATACACACAACAAAGCTCCAAACTGATGTCACTTTTAAAGTTCAGAGTAGAGAGTCATTCAGCTGAAACATGGTAAGACAGGGAAAATGTTTCATAGCAAGGAAGGAGTCTTCAAACTAACAGTACCAGTGATCCACAAAGGATTCATATGCACAATCTGAGGCAGAAGAGAAATTCTGGCATCAAGAGGAGCACAACTTTTAATACCAACTGAAAATTGTTATCTACTTACAAGCTCTTCCTTGACCATATCCATGATAACTGGTAGGTAGGAATCCACAATTTCTTTGCACTCAGAGATAAGGCTTGGGTCAGGAAGAAACTCACAGGTCTTTTCCAAGTAAGAGCGGATCTCATCCTATCAAAGATGAGGTAAGCAGAGACAGATTATATTTCTCTCTCAAATGCTCCTTCCATTCCCAAAAAGCACAAGACAAAGCCTGAAACAAGCTCTCAGAGTCAGGTAGGTCCAGGTAGCAACAAGCAGAACTAGAATGAGGTTCTACACTACAGACACGTTTTCCCCAGTTCTGGAGCTTCAGTGAGACCCTGCCACAGCACAAACATGTCACATGCTCGTGTGGCCTGCACAGCCCAGCCTTGCCAGAACACATCACTTACACTCAAGAGGAGAAAGTGAACTTCTGGGCTCATGGGACAGTGACTTGTTTAAACAAAGTACCCACAGGCTGACAAAAGAAAAAGGGAAGCAGTGCCCACAAAGCAAAACAAAAGCCAGCTGGTGTAACCACCCACTCCTAGAGACTGCAGTACCCCACCTTTTAATACTGGCACAAAAACAACTTTATTAAGTATCTACAGTCAGTCAGGGATGTGTTAAGGCATGGGAGGCTCTAGAATTTGCTAATTTCTAAACCAGCAGAGGCTGTTTAAAAGCCTTTCCTTATGCACTTCAGTCCCTTTCAACATCTGCTGCTTATGTTAGGAAAACAACACAGACTACTCTTCCACCCCCTCACCACAAGACCTTGAAACCAAACAGTGTTTTGGGGCAAGGAGAAAAGGAGCTTTGCTTACCTCAGTGCCATTATCCTTTAAAATTTTGCCAGCAACTGTCACAAGCTCCTTACACAAGTCACAGGGAATACTGCTCTGGAGAGAGAAGCAGAGAGTTACTTGGAGAAAGAATTAAGTGCCTGTAAGAGCAGAGTGTGAATAGCAACACAAAGGGCAAACATTACACCTGGAATTAAGGAAGAAAGATGAGGCCAGGGTGGGGAGAGGTATTTTTAAACAGAGTGAGGCTATTTCAGGCATGTCCAGCCACAGTTTCGTCAGTAAACCAATGCTGGATGAAAGCTGACGTGCTACTGCTTGTTCATTTCACCTCCTCCCAGTCCCTGGAAATACAAAGTTGATTGCCCCAAGACACCTTCTCCTTTTACCTTTTCTTTCAGAGTTCACACTTGCTAGAAATCTTAGAACATTTCAGGCTGCTTCGACCATTGTAGCTGTGATCTGACATTCCTCCCTTCCCCTACTTTTCCTTAAACTAAAGTATCTCTGCACAGATATAGCCAATGTGGACTGAATTAATCTGTATGTAAAACACCTTTTTCTCCCCTAGAAAACTGAGAAACAATACCCAAACTACAGCTCCACCTAGTAAAGCAGCCCTGACATTTAGTGCAAATGCAACTTGAAAAGTAATGAGAAAATGATGTGTATATGTACTGTATGATAGGTGCCAATATAAGAATTTAATCAGACAGTGATCTGCAGATGGACATTCCATTCAATTTGAAGAGGCCACATTAATCAAATCCATGATCTATTGGAAAAATGTACTCAGTTCAAATAATTCTCATATCTTCATACCGGTCATGTAGCTGCTGCCTCAGTGACAATCTAGGCAGAGTGTGCTGCAGTGAATGAAATGTCTGATTTTAGGGACATCTTGGAGACAGCAGGGCCATGCATTACAAGATATAGGCCTGAACTGCTCCTAAGCACCTTGTACTCCCCAGTACCACTGCACTGATTGCCTTGCCTGGGAAGCCTGCTGCATATTCCAAAGCTGCATATTCCAAAGCTGCATTTCAGTCACCTGCAAGCTCAGGCAGCTGCTTTCCACTGTGTCTGGTTGGTATTTCCAAGACTTTCTTTAAACTTGCAAAAGTTAAAGAATATGTATGGGAGATCAAAGAATATGTATGGGGATCAAAGGGTGTTACTAAATATAACATTTGGACTATTCTTTTCTGTAGTGCCTTCCATAATTTAGCATATGCTGCATCTTTCTGGGAATTTCAACCTTTGAGAAAGACCGAAATAAATACACAGCCTTTTCATAATAATTGCTCAAGTTCAGAAAAGACTCCTCTAAATTAGGAGTCAGTAATAATGCAGAGGAACAAGTGAAATCCACTAGCTCCATTCCATACATTGCTGGGTGATTGTGCAACAGGTCACAGGAGAAGTCAGCAGACAAGTTGTGCAAGGCAGAGCAGTGAAAAGCAACCTCCATCCAGCACCCAAATTAAGGCAACCTCAGCAGAGCCTGATGTAGCACTTAACTCCCATCAGAGACTTGAGAAATCTCCCTCAGAGTGTGGACAGCATCCACCTGAGCCCCAGGGGGGCCTGGGGGCTCTCAGAGGCTGGCACTTACCACGGCAGGCTTGCTCCAGACGTTCTGCTGGCAGTGCTTGAGTGCCCCGCACTGCGACGCCGTGCGAATGCTCTGGCACCACACCTCGGGCCCCTTGGCACATTCCTTCTGCCACAGCACAGGGCTGGCCACAGCTGCCAGAGAGAGAAAACTCACATCAGCCTTCCCAGATGCCTAAAGAACCACCTGTTTATTTCATGGTTTTAAGCACATTGCAATCCAGAAATTTTTGGCCTGTCCCAAACGCAGGTTATAGAGTCAAAGAAAAAAAAAAAACTGGAAAAGGCATAAAGGTTGAACTTCCAGAGTCTCAGCACCTCAGCAATCTGCTCCTCCATCATCCACCTTTTAACAAAAGAAATTAAAATCCCAAAATAAAAACCTCACTTTGCTTAGCACACAAGAACTACCAGATTATTTGAAACAGCAAAGCTGCTCATTACAGAAATTTACACTACAGACAGCTGTGTCACAGACATCTTCTATGAAAAATCCTTTCCTTAGGATTTTTCCTCCTGAGAAGCTGAGAGGCCTCAGGAACAAAATGTAACCAATGGTTATCTGCTGCTGTGGAATGCAACAGGGGCATCTGGGATTGGTCTCATGTGGTTGTTTCTAATTAATGGCCAATCACAGTGCAGCTGGCTCAGACTCTCTGTCCGACACACAAGTTTTTGTTATCATTCCATTCCTTTTCTATTCTTAGCCAGCCTTCTGATGAAATCCTTTCTTCTATTCTTTTAGTATAGTTTTAATACAATATATATGATAATAACTCAAGCCTTCTGAAACATGGAGTCAGATCCTCATCTCTTCCCTCATCCTCAGACCCCCGTGAACACCATCACACAAAACCTTGCTTTGCTTAGCACACAAGAATTACCAAATGATTTGAAACAGAAAAGCTGCTCATTACAGAAATTTACCCTACAGAGAGCTGATTCCCAAAGCTACCAGCTCCCTGCTCTCCTGCCCTACTGGCACTTCAGCTCTGAGCCAGCCTGTGATCGCTGCCTGCATTCCTCCTCCCGCATGAGGCATCCTGTTCTCACACAGCGAGTGAGAGGGTGAGGACAGATTGTAGATTAGGAGCCACAACAATGTACACATTGCATGCAAGACTTAAAGCAGGTACAGACCAAAACACTGACCATAAACAGAAAGCTTTAAGAATGTTCTTAAGGAATGTTCTATCATACTTTTTAAACACACTAAATCTATTTAGACTTCCTTTTTTTTTTTTTTCCTCTTGGTTAGGTCTTCAACTGTATACAGAAAAATCTGTGGGGGTGAAAAATGTACCAGTCCTTTTTTTGGACATTACCTCCCATCCCATGTGGGACTGCCATGCAACCTATAGAGCTTTCAAGTAAGATACAGAATATCTTCTCTGGACAGTGTTGGTAAAGAAATGGAAAGTATCTGCTCGATAAGCTATCAGTAGGACCAGTGAATCAGATGCATGTTTTTAATGACTTTCCAAGCTTTTTATTTTTTTAATTGTGCTGTCTGGACCTGGCCCCCAACTTCTCCCAGTTTCTAAAACCATCCTGTGTGTCAGTTAGCTCTGTTGCCTCAGGAGACATTGCAATGCCCTGCATTGCACTAACCAATCAAGAAACAACTCCTAAAATCCTACAGCAGGCAGCCTCCAAAGAAATCCACCACAGTCCAAGCCTACAAGGCACTGCTGCCAAACTTTATAAAAATTTAAAAAAGCAAAACAAAACAAAATATAAACCCAACCTGTTCAAACCTATTAGCTGTACAGGTGTTCTCTACATCAATACTGCTTGCACATCACAAAACCCTGTAAAATTACTCTGTCAACCACGAGGCAAGAGTTCAGGTGTTTCATTCCTTCATTCCTATGAAGCTTCTGGCAACGTTACAGCAGATGAACAATCACTTTCCCATTTCTCAGGCCTTGTTGTAGGCCATTAGAGGATCGATTTAAAGCTGAATTACAGTGCATCTACAAGGTACAGGGCACCACTCACCAAACAGCCAGATAAACACTGCTTTATAGGTGGCATCCTGCAGCCTTCTCAGCTGTTGATTTATAAAGCCTGTTTACACTGGGCTGCAGAGGAATGACCCATTTCTTTGAAGAAAAACGTGCTTTGCACGCCTGATTTTTTACACAAGAACCCAGAGCTTGTCACCCTCTCTCCCAGTAAAAAGCTTCATTGCATATTATCCTTGAGAAGAAGTGCCTGGGAGACTGCAGGAGTAAGACTTCAAAGCTTCTAATAATGTATGGTTAGCAAAATATTTACAGCCTATTCTAAACTCCAGCATTATTGATCTGGAAGCCTTAAGAATAGTTAATTTTCAAAGTCAGAGAGGCCAGCCAAAGAGCTGTCAGCTCTGGCAGGGTGACAAAAAACAAGAATACACTTGGTTGAGGGAAAGTTATTCTTCCTTTTCAGATACTGGCACTGAACAGTGGTAGGAAGGCTCTGGAAGGCAGAGTCAGGCTCTGAATGAAGTCAGTCAAGACCTGGACTTTAAACAGTGGAATCAAGGATTCCCAACTATTTACAAGCACAGCTTTTAACCCATGCCTTTATCAAAAGACAATTACTCCTCCTGCATTGAAGCACACTGTAAACTACAAAACTGAACTATACAACTCCAATAATGGTTATTCCAAGCAGTCTCTCCATCTCTTCATTTAGGACAGTGTTTTAAAGCCAAATGGAGGCATTCATGCTGTAACTTGCATTGGTTTGATCAGGCTCTTAGTGAGCTTTCAGGTTTTGTTTGATTATTTTACTTGTCAGATCTGTACCAGCTTCAGCACAATGTCTTGCTCCTTCTTCCTCACAGCCTTAACAATAGACCATTATTAAGTGAATGACAAAAATATTATGTTGCAGAATTATTTTCAGTTATCAGCTTTGCTGGCTGTGTGTCAAGACAACTCTAAATTTTAATGTTTTCAGTACAGATCTTACAGTCAGGCAGTGACTAAGCAATTTTGTTTGTTAAGGCCCCACACACATGGCTGGCACATTTTAGAGCAGCTAGAAAACAAAGATGACACACAGTAATCATGGCTTCCTTTCTCACACCTCCAACAGTGACTTCAAACATTGTTAAATTCTTACAAGTTTGTTCTGTACTATGAGAACTTTTGTTTGAAATCTTGTATCTAATATGAAAGGATACACCTTTGTTGCAACAGTATCCACCCTCCCTTTCTGAACATCCTGGGAAAAACAGAAACAAAGCTAAAAAATTCTGCATTTCTTCAGATCCTGCAGATTCAGAAAAGAATAACTGGAAACTCTCTACTGTTACTTTTTCCCTTTTAGCTTGCTCTCCTATTTAACTATGAAACAGAATTTTTGCCTCATATATTAACTTATATTACAACAAAAGCAAACATGCCAGTGAGGTGTGTTAAGGCCTTGTGCTGTCTCAGAATAAATAGTTTTGAGTTTTAACTCTTCCCTCCAAATAGCCTTTGCTACAAAAGGAGCAATACCTAAACATGGTATTTCACATCCCCAGCACAGCAGCAACCCAAGAGAAAGCAAATAAAGGAAATCCAAGGGAATTACTTTCTTTGTTATCTCTGGCATCTCTTTATTTTATATATTGTTCTTTACCTACGGTCATGCATTTTTAATAGATTTCTCATTTCTCTGTAGATCACCTCTCAACAGTCACATATCATGCTCACCAAGAGCTATCCCCCCCCATTTCCTCAAGTTCTTGCAAACCACTGTTTTTAGAGCATCAAACAAGTTTATCTGTGAAGGCCAAGGGGTTCCTTTACTCATCCTTTTCACTGTTTCTCCTTTTCTGAAACACTTCAGATGTGGCTTCTTCAATACAAGAAAAAAAAGTCTTTGCTTTACCAAGTTTATCCTAACATACAGACACAAATTTGGCAAGTAGAGGTGATGGCCCTCAGAAAATATCACCTTTTCCACTTGGCTTACAGAGCCCTGCATGTGAAAGCACAGCCCAGTTCTTCACTTCTCCCCAGGAAACAGGGACCTGAAAAGAAGGAAGTTTATAATGGCTGGATCACCATTCTGCAAGGACAGCTACAGGAAAATTGCCAGGCAATTACCTCTCTTGGAAAACACCTTCCCTTCCCTCATGCATTTGTCTCACTCTTCTTCCACAGAGAGCCAGTCTGGATTTTTTTCCTCTAGATTCTCAGAAAAACATCCTAAGAAATCCCCTCCAAAGCTGCACTGAAGCTACAAATGAGACTTAAAATTTAACAGCTTCTGTAAGAGTCAATGAACAGGGATTCTGAGGGGCCAGACCAGATTCCCTAAAGAGCCAAAGGATGAACCAGAAAACAACCACCCAGAACACAAAGGAATTTAACCTGAACACTCCAGCCTCCTCCAAACCCAGCTGCTAGAAAAACCCTTGATTACTGACAAATTAACCTGTAATTTGGGGGAAAAAAAATATGAGGAAAGTGCTGAGCTGCTGTTCAACTCAATGGATTGAAGTAAAATGTGAAGATCATTTAGGGTGCTGTCAACTCTCAGGCTTTTTATGTGTCCAACTTGCATGAGTGTATTAACCTATTCATCAGGAAGGTTGTCATTCCCAGGCTGTCCTACTTGCAATGCTAAAAAAATTAAAAATTCATTATCTCCCAGAGACACCACAGAGCAAGGAAATGCATCAGCCTGTGCCATCTGTGCTCTGCCAGTTACTGACTTTTCCCCGTGTCCTTTGAGACTTGCAAAAACAAAGTGTGTTTAGGTTAAAGAAGTCAAGAGGGATCAACTCTCTTCTCCAAAGTTTACAAAGTGTCAAGAAGTGAAGGAGGAGTCACTGAAGTTATCTGGAGGGCTCAATACTCCACAGCCTCTCTGGTCGGTTAATGAGTGAAACTTCAAAAGTTGTAACTGCAGCACTCACCAGCGACTCTTGCCAAAGGGCCTCTGGATTAATGAGGCAGTAAAATGACCATAACATTTGAGGGATTACAGGCAATTTGAAGAAAAAGTGCAGGAAAAGTGGAAACAGCTAAAAATAAGTCTTCCTCTCCAATATCTACTGAGGAAAAACGCAACTTGAACCGTGTCTAACTAGCACAATGGGCAAGAAATGAGTTTGGAGCTAACACCACAAGCAGGCTCTTCCTCAAAGCTGGGAACTCATTCTCATTTTGGCACACTGCCTCTGCCTCAGGTGCTCCCTTGCTTCCCTCAGCAGAGCACAAGATGACAGGAGAAGCAGTGTGTGTAGGTACAAAGCAATCACAATAAAATTAAAGAGAGCAGAGAACTGGATGAGCTGGGACAGTAAAAGCATCTCTACTGGCCCAGAAAATTGTCCCAGGTAACTGCAAAGGTTGCAAAAGAATGGTTTCCAAGTGGCAGGCTGCCTGAGATTTTCCTGTGGCAGAATCCAGAAGATTCTGGACATTAAGTGGATGTTCCAGGGCACCTGGTAGTCATCAGGAATAAGTGGCCCCATACTGTATGCTAAGATATTCCCAAAAAGTTCTTATGAGCAGCATTTCTCCCTGCAGCAGATGCCTGTAGGAATATCTAAAATATTTGGGGCATATTTGTGGTCCATGTCCATTGTTTCTGGGTTTGTTCTGAGGGTTTTTTTGTGGGGAATGCAGAGGACAGATTTCATGTGAGTCTCTGCAGAAATCCTGGATTTATCATTCCTTTTTCACTAGATAAATACATACACGGCAAAAAGACTGGGTAAATCTGCTATCAGGCATCTGAAACCAAACATTGCCTCATGACCAAATACAGACAAGCACTGCCCTAAAATACATACACACACTTCAATGTCGCCTTTTTAATTGCAACAAGAACTCTGATATTTTAGCAGCAGCAAACAAATTGCATTTAAAAGCTGCTCCATTAAAAAAAAAGCAAACAGAAAGGGAGTAAACCCTTTAAGAAAAAAACAAAGCCTCTTTTTATGTCAGAGTTCTAAGGCCCCAACCTGCTTTGAAGAATGAGACGTACAGGAGATACTGGAACAAAAACCCCATGGCAGGCAGCAGGAACAGCTACAAAACCAAGATGTGCCTGCATTTTACACCAGAAAAGCCTTCCCTGAAATAGCTCAGCGCAGCCTCCCGGGGAGCCTCAGCTGCCATCAGGTGACACATCCAGTTTTGCTGACAAGCTCCATCTCCCTGGCTCCACCCTCCCCATGCCCTCGGTGCACCGACAGCACACACCGGGGCTGCAGAAAGGCTGCCCGGGGCTGGGGCGTGACCAGGGGCGGGCAGAAGGGCTGGCTCGGCTCCTGCGGACACAACCACCAACCTTTTCTATTTATACCTGGCCGGCAAACAAGCAGGGGATTGTGCAAGGGCAGGTTTGCGCAGGGCACATGACTGCTGTGCTATCAGAGCGCTGTGTGACAGCCTGACCGTGCCTCAGAGGCAGCTACTCCTCCAGGAAAACACAGGTTTGATTTGTATATCATCACAGCACCGTTTGGGCCAGGAAAACACCTCCGAGATCACCGAGTCCAAGCTGTGACCAATCACCACCTTGACATCCAGACCAGAGCACGGAGCGTCAGCTCTGACATTTCCTGAACACCTCCAGGGGTGGTGACTCCACCGCCTCCCTGGGCAGCCTTTCTGAGAAGGAATTTCTCCTGATTTCCAACCTGGACTTACCCTCCAGACCCTTCCCCAGCTCCATTCCTTCTCTGGACGTGCTCCAGCACCTCAGTGTCCTTCCCATAGTGGACACAAGAGTGGAGGTGTGGCCCCACAGTGCCCAGCAGAGGGACAGTCACTGCCCTGGTCACACCATTGCTGGCACATGTCACAGACATCTCTTATGGAAAATCCTTTCCTTAGGATTTTTCCTCCTGAGAAGCTGAGAGGCCTCAGGAACAAAATGTAACCAATGGTTATCTGCTGCTGTGGAATGCAACAGGGGGATCTGGGATTGGGCTCATGTGGTTGTTTCTAATGAATGGCCAATCAGTCAGCTGGCTCAGACAGAGAGCCAAGCCACAAGACTTTGTTATCATTCTTTCCTATTCTATTCTTAGCCAGCCTTCTGATGAAATCCTTTCTTCTATTCTTTCAGTATACTTTTAATGTAATATATATCATAAAATAATAACTCAAGCCTTCTGAAACATGGAGCCAGATCCTCCTCTCTTCCCTCATCCAAGAACCCCTGTGAACACGGTCACAGGCACAAGACACCTTCCACTCTTCTCCTAATTTCATCTGCACCAGTGGGCTGCTTTTTTTTTTTTTTTCTTAGAAACCACATTCATAGCAGAACAAGGCTGCAAAACTACAGAACAGTCCAGTTATCTGCTTTATCCATATCCTCAAGAAAACTCAAGCCAGGCTAATTCAGCTCACAAATTTCCCATCCCCACACGTTCTGACCTGTGTTTGCTAGAGGAATTACACATTAACTTGAATCTGCCTTCTTTACAAGGTTTTAAGTCTACAATTTTAGGAGAGGAGGGATGTGAAAAATTCATATCCTCAAAGTTTTTACTTTCCACTCCCAGTTTAACTTTTAATTTAGCAAAAAAGGGCAGGGAAGGAAATACTCAGTTAAAGAGAAACTGAGTCCTGCTTTAAGAGCACACCCAGCCTTTCTCCTCCCTGCCTGGCCTCAAAGACAAGAAACAATCAGAGTGCACATCAGTAGTCCAGAGATGCCAGGACCTGTACACCCTGCTTTAATTCCTCTGTGTCTCCCTTAAAGGGAAGATCCACAGAAGCCCTGTAAGTAGGTCAACCAAAAACCCTCACGGCCTGTAAGGCAGCCAAGTGACTCCATTAGGACCTGACAAGGGTGGCTGAATGTTTGCACAGCTAATTAGCCAGCTGGGCAGACAAAACGGTGTTTCCAGCAAAATCTTCAGGAAAATCTGCACGGCAGGTGAGGCAATGAGCACTCAGAGCCCTGGTGAGAAAAGCCAGCTGTTTATTTGTGTAAAAAGAGTGGCCTCTAAGGAAAAACAGGCCTGACTAGTCTCCTGCTGCCCTCAGCTGCATGACATGCCTTTAACAGGTAGGCCAAGCAAACCCTCATTGCTGAACTGGTTTCTCATTACAATTTCCCTAAACACACTAATGGGAAAGCTGGTGGATACTTCAAGGTGAAGCCTTTTCACTTTCAGAGCCCAAGAAACTGCAATGATTTCAGCCATTTGGAAGCAGTCCCAGAAGGAGTGGCAAGTGATGGCAGCTAATTCAGTGCAGAGCAGACTCAAAGGACACTGTGAAAGCACAAAAACATGCAGAGTGAAAGCTGATATTTGCTTTCTGGCTTCCTGCTTGAAAATTCTGAGGTAAGCCATTAAAGTGTCCACCTATCAGCATATTAAATATTATCAGTATAGCTAGGGGAAAGTGTCCCTGTCCTAGGCAGAGGGCTGGAACTAAATGACCTTTAAGGTCCCTTGCAAACCAGGCCATCCTATGATTTTATGACATTAAAACTAAAATAAAGGACAAAACTCAGGTACAATCATGAAAAATTTCACAGGATTATTTACTGTATTGTGCCAGCTGGTTACTCCTATGGCCTTTAAACAGCCAGCTGGGCTTTTTTTTTTTTTTTTTACTTTTGAAATGCTGCAGGTTAAGCTTGTGAGCAAATAAGCTTTATTATTAAATAGTCTAATTTAGAAGAAAATTCTGCAAGTAAAAGTGTTGGGCTTTCTAGCTATTCCATCCCACAGCCTAAAGGTGTATTATTGCTCCCCAGACTATGAATCATTTCTGTATCTCTGTCAAGCTTCTGCAATGTACAGAACACAAGCACGGCATGCTCTAACCTCGAATCCCACAGCTAAAGGGAGACCATCATCCATCCCCCATCACTTTCACCTCAGCAACGACAGCTAACGAGACGGCGAGCAGCAAATTCAGTGGAATTTTCCATGGGGAGCAGGAGATCCTAATGCAGAAACACCACAGCAAAGGCAACCTCCCGCCATCCGCAAGAGGATTAGCGGCCATCTATCCCTGAAGTGGCGGAGATAAACAGCGCTGCTAGCAGGAAAAAAACAATCCCTCCCGAATGTCCCCACGGCTCTGATCCGTGCGGGACGAGGGGGCACATCCAGCACGCTTCCATCGGGAAAGCATTGATTTCCCCACCAGCAGCGGGAACGGCCGGATCCTCACGGGGACTCCCCCTTCTCCCTGCCCTGGGGCTATTTTTGGGCGACTCTCCCCCCTCCAAACACAGCATTTCCATCACAGCCACCCCGAGGGCGCCCTGGAAATCCGCACTGCCCTCATGCTCCCTCAGTCTGGGATCTGGAAGCGAATACAAACAGCCTCAGGACCGGCCTTCGCCCCTCGTCCCGCGCACGCTGAGCGCTCTCCCTGGGCCCACCGAGGCTCAGCTGGATGGGGAAGGGGCTCGGCAGGCGGAGGGCAGCGCTTACCGGCGGCCAGGAGCCCGAGGAGGCTGAGGAGCCCGAGGATCAGCGGCCGCGCCATCGCTTCCCCCTCCGTGCCCGTCTGCAATGCGGCGCCGCCGGCACCGCCCGCGCCCGCCCTTATATAGGGGCGGGGCGCGCACGCGCGCACGCCGCCCCGCCTCCCGCGCACGCGCAGTGGCCGGATCGGGGCTGTGAGGGGCCGGGGCCGCTCAGGGGAGGGGAAATGGCGGCCGCGAGTTCGCAACTGCGCCTCGTCTAGCCCCGTGCGGCCCCCGCCGCTGCTAACAGCGCTGTCTGGCCGGGAAGAAATAAAGCCTTCAAGGCGATTTCTGCCTCCGCTGCCCTGAGGCAGTGGGAGTCCCAAAGGAGGGAGTTCCCCCCACATAGACGAGCCAGGCTGGCAGCGTCTGATTGAGGCACACATCGATATGGAGACAGTGTTAAGGGGTTGGAATGCACCTTTTTCAATCCGCTCCCGTGCACTTCCCACTGTCTCCCACCTGGCTTTGAACAGCTCCAGGAAGGTGCATCCACAAACCTCCCTGTGCAGTGTGTGCCAGTGCCTCAACCCCCTCACAGCAATCAACGTTTCCTCCTAATATCCAATCTAAATTACCTCTCCTTCAAATTGTACCACTGCTGGTGAAGAATCCCTCCCTAGCTTCCCTGTGGCCTCTGTGAAAAATGTGTATTTTATGATTGGCTTTTCGCAAATATTCAAATGAATAATATATGGGTTCTGTTAGAAAGTAATCTGTATTAATTCTCTTAAGTAGTGTGTTAAATATAGTTTTAGGTTATAACAAAATGTTAAAATAGAAACTTTGCTATGTAGGATACTTTTTTTTTCTAAAGAAAGGACTTGCAGTGAGGTAGCAGCCACAGGACATCCAAATCTCTGAGAGAAAGAGAATTTATTGCTCCATTATCGAGTTCTTCCTGCCTCGCTCAGCCCTGAAGACTCAGTCAGGATTCAGAGGAAGAAGCTGACACTGCCCAGACAGAATCCTGGGTTTGAATGGAATTTATGCATCATGGATGAGGTGTAGGAATATGCAACAGGCTGTTGCTTTTAAGGGTTAATCCTCTGTTAACGTGGGTCCTTTTTTCGGGCTTATTTTGCCCAGAAAAGGTACCTGGACTGTCTGTAACTCTTTGTTTCTATTGTCTCATATTGTCTTAATTCAAATTGTCCAAATTACTACTACTCTAATTACTGTTTATATAACCATTTTATTACTATTAGACTTTTAAAATTTTAAAATCAAGTGACTGGCATTTTTCACACCTCCTTCAGATAGCAGGATGTGCTGTGAGGTCTCTGCAGAACCAAACATCACGTTGGGTATGAGCCACCACGGCGCTTCCCCTCACAGGGTTCCCCATCTGGCTTGGGACACAATGGCAATGCTGCTTTTTCCTTGTCACAGGGCAGCCAGGTATCCCTGTGCTCCAAGTGAGCAGCAATTAAAAGTAGAATTAAGAACAGCCTGCATTTGCTTGCTGTCTCCCAGCCTCTTACTCCTGCCTTGCCTCTTACATTTGTGAAAAACGCCAATCACTATCTCACTGCGAGTCCTTTCTTTAAAAAAAGTATCCTACATAGCATAGTTTCTATTGTAACATTTTTTATAACCTAAAACTATATTTAACACACTACTTAAGAGAATTAATACAGCATTACTTCTAACAAAACACATATAATATTCATTTGAATATTTGCGAAAAGCCAATCATGCATTTTTCGCACACTGATGCAGCTGACTGAAAAAACAAACTAACCCAGAGAGAAAAAAAAAAAAAAAAAACAAAAAACCCAAAACCAACCAAACAAACAAAAAAAAACCCACAAAAAAACGGAGCATTGTTTTCCTGACTGGATCAGCAAACTGAACCAACTCAGCTGAGGGACAGGGCAGATCCCTCGTTGGGCATTCCACAAACCTCTCCCATTCAAAGAGCTCAGTCTCTGCCCAGCTCACCCTGTTCCCTGTGGGGACCTTCCAGGTGCTGCCCTTCATCTGAGGGCACACATGTTTTTACCTTATTAGGTCCTTACCTACATGTTCATTTTTCAAGGCCCAGACTTGTGGATAACATTTAAGGTTTACGTGCACAATAGAGGTTAGGGGGAAGTGGATCTGTTCTGTTTCCCTTTGCCCAGCTAACACACATTTCTCCTTTCCTTATAAGACCCTTCTAAAAGCCCAGCTAAGAAGCCCCAGTTCCCGTGATTTTCTTCACAAACCACATCAGGAGAACTTGATGCTTACACAGGGCTTTTGCCCTTCCACAGGAGAACAGAGTTTCATTTGAAGCCTCCAGAGCCTCTGCTATCACCTCATCAGGAGCCAGGTTCTTGGGCAATTCCCAAACTGGAGCCAGACTGAATCACCGAGGCAGAAAGCCACCCCCAATTTTGGCCAGACTAAACAAGCAACCTTTACTCAGGTTCTAAAGCCACCCTGCCCAGGCAGGGCTCAGTGCGCTGCCCTTATCTCAGGAGTGCACATAAAGTGTTGACGAGGCACCTCAACCTTCCAACCAGCAGCCAGCTACTAACCTGGGAAAACACACACACCAAAAAAAAGGAGCTTTGTGAAGGATATTTAAAAGGAGGTTAAGTAAGACTGTCTGGAACAGGAGAGCTATTTCAGCAGGCAGGGTGTTTTTCTTCTGGGAGCTGAAGGACAGGGGGAAGGAAGGAAGGAGTAGCTTGGAGCTAGCAGGTTCTACCCCAGTCTGTTAGCATTTCAGGCTAGCCCAGGTTTGCCTGGAGTTTTGCCAATTCCCATTGGTTTGGAACCTTTTTTTTTCCTCTCTCAAGCACACAGCATATAATATCTGGCATTAACAAATTGTCTCCATGACACAGCTTTCCTGGTCTTGCCATACTGCCTGCTAGTTTCCTCACTTAAAAATGGAATTAATAAAGTGGCACCAAGAGTTCAAGCACCAGCTGGCTGCTGTGAATGTTTGGAAGAGTGGGAAACTCCAAAGGGTATCTCAGGCTGTTGGGACCAGGTCCAGCTCACAGATGTGACACTGGCACTGAGGGCATGAGCTGCAGCCACTGTCTGCCTTCCACCTTCTGCTGAGATTTGGGGTTTTCCTGCAGATAAACCTCCCAGATAAGATACCAGCTGAGGCTTCTCAGGAAGGATCATGGCTTGTCTGCAGTGACATACAGCTGAGTCACTTGGCTGCAGCTGAGGGAGAAGCAGGCCTTGCCCAGCCTAAACTTGGTTTTCAGCCCCATTTTCTGGGAGGCATGTGCTCTGAGTGGAGAAAGTGAGCAGGAAGAGCCTGACAAGCTGCAGCCAAGTGAGGGACTTCCCTGCACACATGACTCACTCTGCAGCTGCCTCCCCTACCGACCAGTTGGACTGGGCCAGCACCAGGGCTGGTTTTGATGCTCAGTTTTGTCTTGCCTACAGCACACAAATTCCTTCACGTCACCTGTCATCTCGCCCTCCTGGCGCCCAGTTCTGTGCTTTGCATAAGTGGGGCACGTGAGGAATCTCGGTTTGGCAATCCCTGGAGGCCAGCCAGAGGCCTCTGCAGGCTCTGGTTTTGCAGCCACAGCCAGCTCTGCAGGAGAAGTGTTCTCTTTGCAAAAGAAAAAAACCCAAAACAAGCTAAATACATAAAGAGAGGCATTTTCCACAGCGGCCTGCCTTTCAGACTCTTTTGCATTTCCACTCAGACTGCAGCAGGAGGAGGAGAGGAAGCAAAGGCAGCCACAAATTACAGCCTGACAGCCTCGTGCAGAGCCTTGAGCACATTTGAAGTTTATTCCAGCCTGAGAGCAGCCTCCCTGTGATTCACCAAATGGTTTGGCTGGTGGGTCCTGCTGGAGTGGAGACAGACACTCCCACACACCCACCCTTCCTCACCACCAGGCTGCAGAGAAACAGCTCCTGCTCTGACATTCTTCCCAGAGCATGTTCCAAATGGGATGGCAGTGCTGCAGGGACTGCATCCAAGGGCAGAGCTGCAGCTCAGCAACACCTGCAGCAGCCAGGGCACATGGGACCTGTCCCACTCCTCCTGGCACACACACACACAAAAAAGAAACAACAACAAAAAAAACCATCCCTGACCCACAGAACCAGATGGTTCTCAGCTGGATCAGGGGCCTGAATCAGCCCAGGGTGCAGAGAGCAGCACATGATGAGGTGCTTCAAACTGAAAGAGAGTAGCTTTAGGTGGGAGATGAGGAAGAAATTCTCCCCTGTGAGGGAGGTGAGGCCTGGCACAGGCTGCCCAGAGAAGCTGTGGCTGCCCCATCCCTGCAAGCGTTCAAGGCCAGGTTGGACAGGGCTTGGAGCAGCCCAGTCCAGGGGAAGGTGTCCCCAGCCATGGCAGAGGTTTGGAACAAAATGGCCCTCATGGTCCCTTCCAACCCAAACCATGCTGTGATTCTATGACCCTGCACATTTTCATCCTCTTGGCCCCAGCATCAGCTCAAACAACCCCTACACTGCAGAGCCCAGCAGCTGATCTGGCTTTAGGGGTGATCCCTTCCTCTCCCCTGGCAGTTTTCTGGCAGGATCCAGTTCCTGTCTGAGCTCCATGGGGTGACAGCATCGAGGGCCGTCCCCTTTGGCAGCTGTGCCACAGCAGAGCCCTCAATTAACACTGGCATGGGCACAGGCTACATTCCTTCCCACATCCAGCTCAGCCACAACTTCATTATCAAAACGGGTCACATCAAGTACACTGGATTTTCCAAGCAAAGCATAACATAAACCCTCAAATCACTGCAGCTAATTCTCATTTCAGTGTTTCCTTTGTCAGCTGTCACAAGTTGTGCATTTCAGCTACAAGCTGTGTTTTGTTTCCAGGTTTCTCAGCATTTTAGGAGCTACTTACTGGGATTAGACTCCTATTTCAAGGGAAACCATGTCCCAAGGCTGCTACTCCAAACCAAGTAGATCAACACAGAGAGCCCTCATGAATCAGCTCTAGCAAGATCTGGAACAGCAACAGAGTTGCCAGAAAAGCAGATGATTCCTCCCAAATACAAGGGAATCAACAGTGCAGCACCAGCTCATCAATGTTTTAAAGGATATGCACCAAGATGCAGAATTCTGCTCCTGCTCCCATTGTGTCATCTTGTCAGGGTCATAAGCAGTAAGATTGCAGCCAGATAAATCTCTGCCACAACCTTTGAAGCAGGGTTTCTTTTTATAAATGTAAAGCAATATGTTTCTCTAAATACTATTTAACCCAAGCCCCCAAAAAATTAGAACTATACATCTAGGTTATCCAAGAAGAAAAAAAACCCAAAAATGTATAATAGATTTTAAAGTATGTTTCAATACAATATATAAAACAAAAAATACATAGAAAATAGGGGGCTGAGCTCCTTTCATTAGGTCCCTGCTTTGCAGGTTTTCAAGGATTACACTTAGAAGCTTTTTTTAACACAGGGCTTTTTCAGCAGCAGAGGTCATTGCCATCCAGTGTTTTCCATCTGCTGTGACTCACTTGGGCTCACACAGAAGTGATTAGAAAATCATGGGACTCCAGGAGCTACAGCTTTAAGGAAAAGCACAAAGAATTACAGCTTCTGCAGGAAAAAGAAGAGTTGGCAGAGAACAGCTTACAAAGGCTGCTGTAAGGAACTGGGCTGATGAAACACACACACCACCCCAACTTTCTTCACACAGTTTCATTCTCTGTTGAAATACTTGCTTTCTCTTCCCTTATTATCCAAAGCAAAAAGGAAGGCACTAAATATTGAGGAAGAAGGTAAAAAAACAGAGTTTGGACTGGAAATGAAAGCCCAAGTAAGCTATCCTCAAAATGGAAATCCAAAAGTTTGGATGAACTAAGAGAAAAGGAATAGAACAGAAAGATCATGCAGTTGAATATCTTAACAAACAGCCTGATAAGTCAGGCAGGGATTGCTCCTTTCCTGCTCACTGGAGTCTGTGCTATTGCAAGGCCTACAGTTCTTTTTTTAGGTCACAAAAAGCCTCAGGCAGCAGCTCCTCACGTGTGATCTCACCTCAGCACACTCACAGCCCAGGACTTTTAAGCCAGGCTCTGGATTTCAGTGAATTTGCAGCAGCAGCAGCCAATCCCTGTGGCCAAAAGTGGCACGGGCTGGGATTAATCAAAGTCACAAGGCCACAGGGGGGAAGTGGCAAGTGCAGCCACTGTGGCTTCCACCACGAGGTTTTTCTTCATCATACCAGTGGATACAACCCACACCCAGAGCCGTGGGCATCTGAATAGCTGCCCTCTGCCCTCTTGTACAAAAGGGTAAAAATAGAGCCAGAGACTCAATCTCTTTCTTTCACTGTCCCAGCTGAGCCTGGGATTTTAACAGTTTGGAGCAAGTAGCCCAGTGTGGTGTTCATTCCTTGCTTGCTCCAATTCTGGCAGGGATCCCACAGCAAACTCCCTGAGCCTCTTCTAGGGTTCCTTCACCTTCCAGTTTCATAAAGCAAAAGCATGTTTCACTCCAGGGGAAAAACCACCAGGATTGTGGCACAAGGAGGGCAGCTACGATTCAATGCCTTTGGATTTCACAAGAAGACTCCCTGGAGCAACCTCCTTTCCTGTGTGCTTCCCACTGTTCACCCAACAGCAGCTGGGGAAACATTGGAGCACCTCCTCAAAACAGGAAACAGAGATGCTTTATGAATTCCATGGGCAGTGCTGACTAATGAAGTATTGGCAGCCTGGTTTTCTATGGCAGTCACAGTGACAGCCAGCAGCCTGGTTTTCCATGGCAGTCACAGTTTCCATGATTATCACCTCATATGTGTCTTTCCACCTGCTCTTCACAGAAAAAAAAAAATCAATACAAGTTTATTTTCACCCTCAGTTTGTTAATCTTGGCCCTAAGAAAGTCAGCATCAGGTACCCAACACAAGCTCAGCTACTGCCAGGAAATAGCTGGAGCAAAACTCACCATTCTGCTGAGCTGTGTTTGCCATGGTGAACGTCAGGGGAGGAACAAAACCCTCCTTATCCTTCCCCAGGGAAGGGCAGAGAGGCGTAGGAGTCAGCATTCAACCTTGGGCCCTGCAACCCAGTCAGCTGCAGAACAAAAGCTGAGCCCATGGAAGAGAGGGCAGGACAAAAAAGGCATAAAACCCCACTTTGTCTAGAGCAGCAAATGGTGTTCCTGGCTTAACACACTGGGTCACACCCAGCACTTGTGGAAGGACAGGGAGAAAAATCAACCCAAGGCACCTACCCCAACCCTGCTGAGAAATAACCATCTCCATATCCCCTCACTAGGCCACTACAACTGCCTTTTAAAACTTACCCAACAGCTGCTTGCCCTCAGGTTGTAATTCTCTTGCTCAGCTGCAGCTGCTCTCTGTCTGTGCTCCTTTAGTGGGACAAGGTCCAGAACCATGTCCTGTCCTTGCTAGCCCATCTGCAAATGAGACTTAATTAACCCCAAGAGATTTGGAAACTGTTTTTTCCATAAGAATGAGGATTATCAGGTTTGTGCTGCTTCCTTTCACAGGGAAGCTTAGAAAGCAAGAGGGTTTATGACAGGAACAGGAAGATACATGGAATTTGTAGTGATTTCTAGTAAAAGTGGCTGGTTCCAGTGACAGCCTTCCTGCAGGCAGCAGTGGTTCCTCCTGCAGGTGTCCACACAAAGCAGGTGATCTTGGTGGGCTCATCCTGCCCTTTCCCTGAGATCCATGGGTTCTCTGGCAGGAGGGTGCTGCCCTGTGTCACACACTGTCTCTCACCCCACAACAGCCCTTTCAAATGAGACCCACCACAACTAGAGCAGCTGAGGTGGAGAAGCAGGTTCCACCCTTGCAGGCTGCAGCAGTGCCATTTCCTAGAGGTGGATCTTGCAGAGGCTGCAGGGCTGGGCTGACCCCATGGACATCCCAGTGAACTCCCCAGGCTTCTGGGCAGATACTGGTTCTCTGTCCCTTATCTGCTCAGGTGCTTTTATTTCAGATCCTTTTTTTTTTTTTTTTTTGGAAAGGCCCTTCTCTATTATGAGCAAGGCTCCAAAGGTCCTGGTGTCCTCATTGTGTGCAAAGCAGTGAGGATTTGGTTATCACCAAGCCAGAAATGTCTCCAGGCAGAGATGTTATCTCCACAAGGCCAGAGGGTGACTTTAGGGACCGTCAGGAGGCACCCAGGTGGTGTGAGCACTTAGTGGTGCCCACAGTGGAAATGTTGCAGCCTGAGCTGCTGCTGGAAGGGATTTTCCCTGCTGGAAGGGCCTTCCCTGCCACCCCTCACCCCCTGGCCTCGTGCCCCTGCTGCTTCCCTGCCCAGACTGAGCAGACCTGGTCAGCTCCTGATCCAGCCACGTCAGGAGGATCAGGGGGATCCAGCTCTAAACTCCCCCTGCAAAGAAAAGGCAATAAAAGATAAGATTACAGGCTCATTTTACTGCAGGTCTCACAAAGGGAGGGAGAGGGAACATGTGGCAGGGACAGAAAGAGAGCACAGATGATCCTTCCCCTGCTTTAGGTGGGTTTCAGCACCCCATGGAATGGCAGGACAACAAAAAGATGAGATATAAATAACCCATTAGGGCAAGGAAATAAGCTGCACCAATAAACCTCACCGGTGAAAGCATTCAGCATGAGGAACCTCTTCCAACCTAGGGCTTCTTGAAGTTTTCATCAATGTTTGAGAGCACCTTGATAAAACCACACCATTTCATAAACACCTTGACCCCAAGGATTTGGCTTAGATTATTGACAAGTCAGTGTTGCCAGAATTTATTTCCATACTCTTAAGACTCGTGATGTTCTAGGTGAGGAGCAGAAGAGGACAGCCTGCAGCAGGGACCACGCTTTGTTCTGTGCCTGTGGCCCAGTGTGGTGCTTACCAAGTAAAACCCAGTGGGCACCTTGGCTGAAAAACTCAGCAACCAAAAACCCGAGTCACTCCTTGGGTTTTCTGGGTGCTCAGAACTTTCCACTCCAAAGTGGTTCTCACTTCCTTCTATTTGGAGGTCAGAGAATGAGACAAGTCACCATTTTGCAGACATTTCCTCTCCCATTGAGGCCCAGAGTGGGTAACTGCTGCCATGGAGCACAATCAGCTCCTTTTTGCTGGGGATTTCTCTTCACACACAGGCTGGGCAGAAATAAAAGGAGCTACACTTGGTTGATCCTAAACAGACTTCCCTTCCTTGAATGTGGTGTGTTGGGAAAGGGGGTTGGCCAGATGGAGAGTTTCCATGTGTGTAGAGAGCAGGGATGTCACTGTGACATTTTATGAAAAATCCCTTTCCCAGGATTTCTTCTCCGAGGAAGATGAGAAGCCTCAGCTTCTCCCTGTTTTGCTGCTCTGGAATGTGATTTGGAGAATTGTTTACCCAACATGTGAATTGTTTTAACTTAATGACCAATCCCAATCCAGCTGTGTTGGGACTCTGGTCTGTCATGGGTTTTTATTATCATTCTTGTCTAGCTTCTGATGGCTCCTTTCTCTTTAGTATAGTTTTAGTGTATCATTTCTTTTCATATAATATAATATCATAAAATAATAAATCAGCCTTCTGAGAACTTGAGTCAATTCTCATCTCTCACCTTGTCCTGGGAGCCCTCCCAACACAGGGATTTAACCCAGCTGAGGATGCTGCTGACCTTGCTGAGATGCTGACAGCCACATGATGGCATTTTTTTCACTGCAGGGCTGCTCCAGAGCCAATGACACTGGTACAAATGCTCTTGTAGCCTGCATGTGATCCCCCCTCCCTTCTCACTTGCCTTTTTTCCTCCTTGACAGAAGCTTCAAAAGCCAAACCAGAAAGCACAAGGCTTCCTGCTCACCTGGGAGAGCAGCAGACTGGCCTTGCTGGGATAGGGGACATCAGAGGCTTTTTCTACTGGTGGCACTGCTTTAAGGCTTACCAGCCTCTCTTCTCGACAGAAATCCCCCTGGCTCAGCTGCTCTTATTGTGTCAAAAGTGAATGTTTTGCATTGCAGGTTGGGAAAGTGTTTGCAATGATTAAAAATAAACCAACTTCTTTATTTCACCCTCAGCAGCTTTAGAGAAGTGGATTGAAAAAGGAACAGAAAATGAGGTGCAGGGTCATTTGAAGATTCTGCACATGTTTGTGGGGGGCTGAAGGAGGCAGTGAGGGTGGGGTGAGTGGAGCTCAGTTAAAATCACATCAGCTGTCAGCACCTCGATTCCCACTGAGCTCCCACCCTCATTAGGAAGGGTTTTAATTACACCTGCTGTGAAAGTGGGGGGAAAAATCCACTGCAAGTCTCTCTGGAGAGCTCAGATAATGGGATGTGCTGGGGCTGCACAAGCCAGAGAGCCAGGAAAGCAGCCATGAGAAATCAGCCATATCCACAGGTCCTGGATGAAAACTGGCCAAGTATCAGTTCTCCATGGAGAGCAGAGCTCCTTCCTCGGGCGCTGAGCAGAGAGCAAACCCTGCTGGCTTAGGGACAGCCCTTCTCATGCTGTTTGCTGGCTGTCACCTCCCCCAGCCCCCGGGTCCTGTCACCAGGGCCACTGGCTGTGCTTGCTGCCCTCTTGGTGGGCAATTTGCTTCTTGTTCTTGATGGCAACACCCTCCCTGTGGCAGCTGATGCACTGTGGGGTGTGGGACAGCAGAGTGGTGAGACAGGAACAGACAAGGGTTAGGCAGGGAACCAACAGGAGCTTTTTGGGGTTCATCCGTGGAAGGGATGGGGAAGGAGGAACAGAAAAAGCAGATGTGGGGTCTGGCAGCGCTCGCTTTCCCCCTCCAACCTGCGGGGCCAGGAAGCTCGGGGGGAGCTGGGAGAGGAACCCTCCGGAGCCAAGGCTCCAGTAAGGGCTGCAGCCGGGATACTGGGACCAGTTGGCACCCGGGGCAGGGGCGGTCGGCAGGTGGCAGCAGGAGCGCGGGGAGAGGAGCAGCTGCAAGGCAGGGCTCTGAAAACCGGGTGAAAACACGGAGTTCCCAAGCTTGGCTTTCTTACAGCCTTCAGTGCCACGAAGCCCATCATCGGCAGAGAGGGTGGAACACCCCGCTGATGGTCACAAGGAGAGAGGTTTCCCAGTAGGAGGGAATAGAAGTGTTTAATTATTCGTACAAACATAAAAACAAGCCAAAAAAGCCCCAAAAACTCAAGCAAGCAAACAAACCCCAAAACCAACCAAACAAAACAACCGGAAAACAAACAAACAAAAAACCCCAAGCAAACAAAAAAACCCCTAGAAGAGTTCCAACTCTTCGTTCTGCATTCCACAGGAAAAGCAGGGCAGCCTTGGCACGAGGATGGAAACTCCCTGGTGAGGTTTATGTGGGAAGGTTTAAGAGGAAAAGTCCAAGCACAGGTAGATCAGTTATTTAAAATGGCATTCAGCCCTTAGAGGATTTTCACACTCACCTTCCTGGTAGCAGCCCATGGCCAGGGAGTCTTTAGTGAAAATGCTTTCCTTGGGAAGGCCTGGTGCAGGTTCTGGGAAACTGGAGCCCCCGCCCTTCAGAGGGTGGGAGAAATTGTTGGCAATTGTTCCATTTCCTTTGGGAAAAGGAAAAGAGGAGGAATTGTGACGTCTTCTGCCAATAAATTGCATCCTTTGGGGTTTTCTGTTCTCACAGTCAGCATCCACATGGGGCAGTTTGTTTTGAATAAGCTTTGGAGACTCAAAAAGGTGCAGAAATAGCAATGCTTTATTATGCCAAAGGAAAGTGCAAGTTAGCCTGTTCCCTGAAGATGGGGAGATTTGCTTTTAACTCCTACCAGCTCAAAGGTCTTTAGATAATACAGTGGGAAAAATAGAATTTCATGGTTGGAACTAGGTGATCTTTTAGATTTTCTCCAACCTAAACAAGTCTGCAACTCCCTGATATCTTCCCACATTTATTTTGCAAGATTTTCCGCTTTCTGCTCCCAGCAGATGAAGCCTCTGGTGTTTAAAAAAGGTGGAAGTGGTTTGGGACATGGATCAGTCCTGCTGCTCATTGAGTGAGATGTTTTTCAAACTGAAAAGATGATATTGTGCAATAATCTGTGATGAAGACTGAGTTCACTAGAGATTACCTCACATTTAGCCCTCAAAAATTCATTTTGTCCTCTACAGATTAGCACAGATTTTACAATCAAAAGAACCCTCTGACTACCTCTGTCTTATCTCCAAAATGTTCGTTCTTTCCCCAACAGACTGCCTACATTTTACCACTAAAAAAAACCCCTGCTGATTACCTCTAGATTATTGGAAAAAATGTAATTCTGCCCCCTACAGATCATCTCAGATCTTACCCCCAAAATATTTACTGTGCCTTACAGATCACCTAAAGTTTTCTAGACAAATTTTTTCCTACCTGTTGATTACCTCATTTTTGCCTCAAATCGTTCTCTTCCCTACAGACTAACTCAAATTTCCACACCATTTTGTCTCCTCCAGTTTAAGTAGATTTTACCACCCAAAAACCAACTGATGACCTCTATTTTATACACAAATTGTTGAAGCAGATCCTGCAAGATGGGACGATGCTTTTTATCATGCCAATGATAAAAATGAGATGCTGCCCTGGTGCTAACAGAGAAAAACCAGTGGAGATTTTTTAAAATTGTAGCCTGACCTGGTCACTGCCACATCATCAGCTTGAACCGAGGGTGTAAAACCAGCAGCAGATGTTTGGTTTAACCAGGCTGGTTATTCCCCAAAAACCCAGAGCATCCTGGTTGCTATAGAGACACGTCGCCCTTTCCTTGCTCCTGATGTCCTTGTGGGGCTGCTCCTTTGCCTCCACGCCCTTGTGCAAGGCAGGGAGCAGCGGCTCTGTTATCCCTGGGGAGGAGGAACGGGCGGCGGGGGAAATGCGATCCGCAGGAAGGGAAGGGAAGGGAAGGGAAGGGAAGGGAAGGGAAGGGAAGGGAAGGGAAGGGAAGGGAAGGGAAGGGAAGGGAAGGGAAGGGAAGGGAAGGGAAGGGAAGGGAAGGGAAGGGAAGGGAAGGGAAGGGAAGGGAAGGGAAGGGAAGGGAAGGGAAGGGAAGGGAAGGGAAGGGAAGGGAAGGGAAGGGAAGGGAAGGGAAGGGAAGGGAAGGGCGGAGGAAACACAACTCCAGCCTCTGCCGCCGCCTCTCTCGGCGCTGCGAGCACTTTGTTCCTCCCCATGGCAGCTTCATTATTGATGAAGCAGGAAGGTGATCTCTCGGCCCGGGCTCAGGCTGTGCCCCACAGCGAGGGGAGGTCCCTCCTCTGCTCCTGCCACCCCACGACTGCCCCTAAAGCATCCAGCAAGGACAGTGACTCCCTCTAGTGTGGGTGTTCAGCTGCCCACCAGCCCCTCTCTGTGCCCTCACCTCAAAATTATTTATGTATCACGGTTGTATTTTTGCCAAGATCTTTGCCCACAGAATCCAAGGCAGAATGCCCTGATCCAGCTGAAATAACAAGCAAGGAGCTTAAAAATGTTTCACTGCATCTCAAAACTCCACGAAACTCCTGAAGTGTGCAGCCAGCCAGACTTATCTGCTCTTTTCTGACATGATCAACCTGACAGCCTATACAGGCCTGATCCTGCCAGCCCTGGGCTTGCCTCATTTGGGCAGAGTTCCCTTCAGAGGCATTGCCCTTCACCCCAGCTCCATCAGCAGGGCTGCAGAAACCAAGCCCTGGAGTTATCAGAGATGTCCTGAAGTTATCAGAGATGTCTTGACTATCTGCAGCTGGATTGCAGCCACTGGCTGCGGAAGGAAGGAAGGAAGGAAGGAAGGAAGGAAGGAAGGAAGGAAGGAAGGAAGGAAGGAAGGAAGGAAGGAAGGAAGGAAGGAAGGAAGGAAGGAAGGAAGGAAGGAAGGAAGGAAGGAAGGAAGGAAGGAAGGAAGGAAGGAAGGAAGGAAGGAAGGAAGGAAGGAAGGAAGGAAGGAAGGAAGGAAGGAAGGAAGGAAGGAAGGAAGGAAGGAAGGAAGGAAGGAAGGAAGGAAGGAAGGAAGGAAGGAAGGAAGGAAGGAAGGAAGGAAGGAAGGCCATGCAAAGCCATCCCCATCACCTTGGCTCACAGGAAGCCACTGAGGAGCGATGAACAACGTTGATCATCACACTTCAATGCCAAGAAAACTTGCATTTTGTTGTCTATGCCACATGCGTAGCAGAAAAGCTATGCCAGGAATGTGAAAGAAGGCTGAAAGTTTTTATGGGGACTGGTTTTTTGGATGTCTCTCTGCTTGCAGAGCCAGATGTCTTTCAGCTCCTTGGTGTCTAACATTACAGAGCTCTGAGGGAGCTGGGTGAATTTCTGCACTTCAGCCAAAACAGTCATTTCTGTAGGATTTGATGCTCCAGACCCTAAGCCTGCCCTGCAGGGACAGTGGCAGCCGCTGTCCCCAGTGCTCCTGGGCTGCTCCCAGTGGGATGCTCTCACTCCCTGCCCCCTTGGAGCACATGGATGTGGCCTCACCAGCACAGCACACCACGGTGGGACCACCCCCTCCACAGCTCCTGTGTGGGGACAAAGTGGAGTTTGGGGAGAAAGGTGCTGACCTTGAAGCCAGTTTTGGCTGAGGAGAACAAAGAGGAACCTTGCCACAAGGTGGTCACAGAGATGGAGCCAGGTTCCTCACATGATGGGATGGTGAGAGCTGGGGCAGGACAGGTTTGGAGTGGATGGAAGAAGAAACAATTTCTCCAGTACGGCAGTGAGCAAAGAGAGGTTGTACCAGCTCCATCCTTGGAGGTTTGCAGGATAAAGCCCTGACCACCGCAGTGTGACCCAGCTTTGGGCAGGAAGCCTGCAGCCCAAATCGCCCCGTGGTGCCCTGGAGGGGGGGGACTCACCTTGGCCCAATTTCGCGGGGTGTCTGTGGGCTCCCAGGACCGCACTTCCCCCTTTCCCCACCCGGGCGGCCCCTTCCAGCCATCCCGAGGCGGGGGCCGGCAGCTCCCGGGGTGGGGGCAGCGGGGGCTCGGCCCGGGGACCCTGCCCGGCCCCGCCCCGGGACCCGCGCCCAGCGCCGGGACCGCTCCCCCCGCCGCTGCCCCGGCTGGGAGGAAGGAAGGAAGGAAGGAGGGAGGGAGGGAAGAGGGGAGGGAGGGAATCAGGGAGGGAGGGAGGGAGGGAGGATGACAGCACCGTGAAGAAAAGCAGGGGACCCGCTGCTCTCATTCCTCCCGCACGGCAGGACCGGGCTCGCTCGCCCCGCGGAGCCGCCGCCGGGTACGTGCAGCGGGGTCGGGAGCGGCGCGATGGGCAGCGGGAGCCCCGGGGCGAGGGGGAGGATGGCGGCGGGGCTCGGATCTCTCCCGGCGCGGCGGGACTTGCGGGAAGTTGGGCGTGCGAGGAGGGGCCGCGGCCCCGAGCTCACCCCCCGGCCCGGGCAGGGGGAGCGGGGCCAGGGGGGAGCGCGGGGCTCGGTGGCCGCATCCCCCCGCAGGGGCGGCCCCGGGCTCCGCCGGCTCCTTTGTGCGCCCTCCGGCCTCGGCCGCTCCTTTGTCTCGGTGCGGGGCCCCCGCCGCCCGCTCCCGCAGCGGGGCAGCGCCGGCCGTGCCTCCCTTCCTCCCCTGCCTCCCTCCCTCTCCTCGGCGGACAGCCCGATCCCAGCACCCCGCTGCCGAAAGTCCTCCCGGCACATGACTGCTCAGCAGCTCTCCCCGTGCCTTTCTTTCGGGGGAAAAAAAAAAACGGGAAAAAAAAAAAAAAAATCAATGGAATGGGATCGAGCTCTGCAGTGCCGAGCCTCCGTCCGGAGCGGAGCGCGTTTGGGGCGACAGAAGGAGACTTTGGAAAAGGAGGGTTTCTCACAACCATCCCGGAGTTGCATCATCCGTCCTGTCAGCCCCTAGCAGGGAGCACTGGAAAGTTGCTCTCACCCTTTCCCCTCCTGTCCCGGGGCCACCGGGGCACGCTGGCCCTCGGCCGGAGCCCGGGAGCCAGGGACATTTCTGCGGGAGCTGGGACTCTGACACCCTCTGGATGGCACGGGGGTAGCCTGGGGGGAAAGGCCATCCCAGCAGAGTCCCCCTGAGTGCCTGCCGGCATTTCAGCAGCTGCTCCCACCACACTGGGGAGAGCTGCCCACGCCCCACTGCCTCTGCACCGAGCCTGGCTTTGGTGCCTGGAGGAAAGCGTCTCCTTTTCCACAGCCAACGATTTACAACGCTACACCAGGACAGGCATTTAACTCTGCAATTTTTCCACATCTGCCATGTTGCTTCAGCTCGATTTCACAGCCCCAGTCTCCCTGTGCTGACTCGAGCACAGGTCACTGTCCCCTCGCCAGCATCTCTTGCCACCAGTCCCTTCTGCATCCCTGGAGCGCTGCAGGCGCCTGGCTGGGGCTGAAAGGGGAGCAGAGGCGGGCACAGGGAGCGCCGTATCCCCGCTCTTGGGCTGGGTCTGCCCACCAGGAGCTTCCAGGCGAGCGTGGAGCAGCGAGGGGCAGGAGTGTGGGGCGGTGGGAGGGACCGTGGGCTCTGCGCCCCAAAGAAAGGGCTCATTGAAGCAGGGGCGGGCATTTGCGGTTCCCGGCGTGGCCGGGGGCCGCCGGCACGCACAGCAGCCGGCATTGTGCCACCGGCGCCGAGCAAACGTCCTCCCACCCGTCCTGGTGGTCTGCTCTGCAGCCCCCCTCGCTGCCCAGCACTTCAGTTGCTCACCTTTGCTGCAGGTGGTGCTGCAAACCCCACCCCGACCGTGTCTGTGGTTGCCGGCGGGTTGGTTTCAAGGCTGAAGGTGTTTTAGCTGGGTCCTGGCCCATAAAGGTGTTTTAGCTGGGTCCTGGTCCAGATCCAGCTCCAGAGGCTGCTCCCTGCCTGGCAGATGCTCGTGTCTTATCCCCATGTCCAGCATTGACAGCTCTGAGCCCTGTTGGGTTCAGCAGGGGAAGGAGCAGCAGCTCTCCCCTCTGCTGGGTCAGGAGAAAACTCTTGGGGTCTCTTTGGACACCACCACGGTGAGGGAGAGAAAAAAGCAGTCTGTCCTGGCCATGAAGCCTGTGCTGGTCCTGTCACCAGCATTACTGTGCCCTCAACAGTCTCTACAACCCTTCTGCACAGTGGGACACGAGGAACAAGGGCAGCTCATCTGGGTCATCACAGAGAGCAGGTGGGACAGGGAAGAGTGGACAGGACCTCATGCACTGGAGTTTGAGAGCTCATGCAATGCAAACAAAGTTGTTCCAGTGGTGCCTGTTTGTACCAACCCCGCTCCTGCTGCTGCTCCTGAGGGTAACCTCTGAGTCAGAAGGACTTTCCATTCCCAACTTTCTCCTCCAACGGGCAGTTTCCAGGCTTCAATTTGATGAGGATTGTGACTATTCTCAGCAACTTTATAAACATTGTAGGAGATGACTTTTTTCCCCTCTTCTTTTTTTTTTAGCTTGACTAGACATGTTTTTAACCCAAAAATACCTGCCTGGACGGGCTCCTTAGCTGTGCTGCAGGGCAAACTGAAGCAGTGCTGTGCTTGTGCCCTGCCTTGGAGGACAGCCAGGACCAGGATGAAAATTGCTGGGACATGAAAGCAAAGTGGGAAGCTCTGGTGGAACGTTTCCCAAGACCAGCCTCGGGAGGAAGCTGGGAGCGGAAATAGTTGAAAGAGTAAATACAGAGAGGTTTTTTTTTTTCCCAGGTTGCAGACAAAAAGCAGCACGGAGAGCAGATAAGCCCGTGCTCCTTATCTCTTTGTTGTTCCGCCCCTGTGTTTTGCTGATCCGGTGTCTGATGAAGTCTGATGAAGCAAAGGACTGTGGAGGGAATTACTCAGTGCAGCAGCAGCTCCAGGGGCAGCAGGCTCAGCTGCAGGTCACTGTGGGCTTCCATGGAGGATGGATGGGAGTGGATGGGGGCAGGATGGTCAGAAGGATCTCAGGAACTCTTGCACGTGGGTGTTTCATTGCCTTTCTGTGTCCAGAGCTCAGTTGTTGTCTGTTGAGTCACCAGAGGAAAATGTGACTTCATCCAGTCTCACCTCCTACTGGCTGCCCCTGGCAGCCACAGGCATTTTTCTTTCCTGGATCTCACCTGGTGGGGGTTCAGGGCAGCCAGAGCTGGGGAATGAGAGCCCCAAGACTTTGTTTAAGACCTTCCCTTTCCCAAAACAGAGCTGAAAACCCCTGCTCTGCTCTGCCAGTCAGACAGTCCTGTGGAATGCCCTGCAGGAAGGTGACAGGAGCATCCCTTCCCTCCTTCCTCTCACAGGGCCTCTGCTCTTCTCACCCCTCCTGCACCACCCAGGGCAGGTGGCAGGTGCCAGCAAGGCCTAGGGGTTCAAATCTGCACACTGGGGACCTGCCCCAGAGCCTGAAACAGCGGCTGTGGCCCCCAAAACATCCATCCCACAAACCAACTTGCTCCAGCGGAGTGGAATGATTTGGTGTCTCTATTACTGTCCAAGTCTTCCTTCTTGCTGTGGCAAGGTTAAGTTAACTTGCTGGTAGTGGTGGATCCCACCTGAGCAGATTTGCATGGGAACAAAATCCCCAACATCGCCCAAAAAAAAGCTCCTTTTCTGGCTTTAACTCACCTGGGAAATCCATAAATCTCTGCAAAGGGAATTGCAGCCATCCCTGCTGAATTGAAAAGCACTTCCAGCCTGAGGGATAGGAAAAGGCGGGGAGCAGCATCTGAGCTGTGGGTGCTGCGTTCCCCAGCATCTCAGTTTAGCATCCCTGGAAATTATCCTGCTTTGCTTTGGGACGTGGAGAGCAAGGTGAGGCTGCCTGCTGTCTCCAGGGGTGATGTCCGTCCGTCTGTCTGCTCACACAGGTGCACTCCCCAGGAGTGGACACTGGCAGGGCACCCTGGGGTGGCAGCAGCAGCATCCCAATGGTTCTCCTGATCCATCCCATCCCAGCAGAGCCCTGAAGGGGAGCGTGCAGGGACACAGAGCCCCTCTGTTCCCCTCACAAAGGGGCACTTGTGGCTCTCACAGTGCCCCAGCCGGGCTGAGCCACGCGGGCCCCAGCGAGGAAGAGCTTTAGGCTGAGCTTTAGGCTGAGCTTTAGGCTGAGCCAGGCAGCCTCACCAGGTCACCCGTGTGTCCCCAGCCCCTCAGCTCAGCCCTGACGGGGCCCCGCGGGTCTCGGGCGGGATTTGCAGCCGGTTGTTTGTTTAATGAATGGTGTCTGCCCCGGGCCTGTGAATGAGGGTTTTGCCAGCGCTGCCGGCCATGGATCTCTGTGTCACCCCTGTGAATAATTCCTGCTCTGTGGCTCATTTGTGGTCAGGCAGCTGGGGGCATTAGAGGGGGAGAACGCGAGGCTGCCTTTGCCCAGGGATTTGTCCCAGGAAGCGGCTGATGCCATCCCCTGTGCGTGGGGACTGTCCCCAGCCCCAGGCCAGGGCAGGGATGCAGATCACCGCCCCCTGGGATGCCCTGACTCTGAGACGCGGCCGCACACCGAGGACTTTGTGTACTTGATTTTTTTTCTCTCGGTTGCTCAAACACTCTGACAAATCCTGTCATCGAGGGGGCACGACCCAGGAGGGGGGATATGAGGGGTGGCTGGTGAAAGGCACCTGCCCCGGCTGCTGGCCTGTCCCCGAGGAGCTGCGTGATGACAAACTGAACTAACAGGGCTGTTAAAAACACACACACACACACACACACACACACACACACACACACACACACACGTGGGCTGGGGATCTCGGTGCCGCTTGCTGAAAGCGGGGGAAGCTGGGGGACCACTGTGGGAGGGCTCTGGGGCTGCCAGAACTCTCCAGAGTCCCTGCATCCCACTAAATCCTGAGTTTCCTGGGTGCGTGGGTGTGGATGTCTCTTTTTAGAAGGTTTTGCTGGAAAGGAGATCGCTGGAAGCCAAGCCTCAGGAGCTGAGTGCCAGCAGCTCAAGCTGGGAAATTCCTGGTCCTCGCACAGGAGGACTGGGAATCTGACAGGCTGGGTGCTGCCCTGGCCACGGGACATATCCCACCCCTCCTGCCCATGGTCCCTCCTTCCCAGCCAGAGGGGCATTCAGCGAGCAACGCTAAAAAATGCACATTTTGGCCTAAAAAATGCACATTTTGGCTGAACACGATGCAGAAGAGGCTGTGACGTGACGCAATGCCTGGCAGGGCTTCCCCGCTCCACGCTCTGCCAGGGGCTGCAGATGCCGAGGCTTGGCCAGGGCATCTCCCCTCCAGCAAACCCTGGGGCCCCCCAAAGGATGGGGCTCTGCCTGGCTCCCCTCCTTCACCCCAAAAGCAGGGCTGGGACGGGCTGCCCCTTGTGGAGCCCAGCCAAGGCTAAATAGACTTTCCCTGAGTCACCGAAAGTCTGGCCAAGAAAGCCGGACGAGCAAACAGCATCACCCAGGGCAGGTGGCAGGTGCCAGCAAGGCCTAGGAGTGCAAATCTGCATTGGGGGACCTGCCCCAGAGCCTGAAACAGCGGCTGTGGCCCCCAAAATCTCCAGCTGGGGCGTGGGTTTGGTGTGACTCAGAGCATTTCCAGCAACGCCCCGATTCGGATGCTGAAGGAGAGGCTGGGGGGGGCGGGTCTTTTCTGCCGGGCGGGGATGCCAAGTCTCCTGGTTTTGCATCCCACACCAAGCAGCTGCACCATCATTTGGAATTTTTTTTTTCTTCCCTTTTTTGGCAAAAATCCTCCCCCGGAGCATTCTACTCCCCGAGGGGGACTGGCAGCAGCAGTGTTTTCCGGCCTGCCGTTGTTCCTGAAAACTCTCTGGGTTTCATTTTCGAGGCTCAGCAGCTGCTGCTGCCATGCTGGGGGAAGGCGGAAGCTGCTCAGCCCCACACTGGGGCCCTGCAGTGGAGCCTTCAAGCCTCCCCTTTCCAGAGGCTGGGAGCCACAATGTGCTGAAGATCCGGATGATCCAGGGGCTCCCTCGCTGGCAGTAGCAGGTTTTTGCCAGTGGGAAGCAGGCAGCTGTTGGGTGGCAGGGATTGGGTTTCAGGGTGGGCAGGGGGAGCTGGTGGAAGCGTGGGAAAGGATCCTGTCGGGCAGATATATTTTGGGAAGGAGGAGGAGCAGCTGATGGGGCATTCAGGCAGCTGCTCCTCATCCAGGGTGGGATGGAGCAGTAGGGAGGAGCTTCCACTTTTTTACTGCTCTTGTCCAGCCTTTGTCAGCCTCTGATCCTCACCATGCTGAGCCTTCTTCTCCCCACAGGCAGGGCTGGCAAGGCCCTAGCCCAGGACACCTTCCCGGTGTGCAGGAGGGACCTGTGTGTGCTCCCCATGGAGATCCGATGCGCTTTGCCCCAGGATATCCGGGAGCTGCTGCACTTCTTGAAGATGAAGAGCAAGTACGCCGTCCTGCTGGTCTTCGTCATCAGCCTCGTCATCATCGAGAAGGAGAACAACTTCATCTCCAGGTAGGCAGTGGGCATCTGAGCCATGCCAAGGTTTGCAGTCCCTCTCCCCCAGTCCTGAGCTCCTATGCAGAGGAGCCCCCCAAGTCCCCCACGGGGATGCAGGGTGGTCCCGCTGTCCTCCAGGCTGGGCTGGCTCTCCCCACAGGGTGTCGGACAAGCTGAAGCAGTCCCCACAGGCTCTGGCAGAGGCCAACAGCACAGAAGTCAGCCCAGCACTGGCCAAGAATGGCTCGCTGGCCTCGCTGCAGGAGCTGGACGCTGCCTTCTCCCAGATGAGGTCCCACCTGTACAACATCACCCTGCAGCTGGCAGGTGACCCCGGGGACCCCGGGCCACGGCGGCACGTCCTGCTGATGGCCACCACCCGCACTGGCTCCTCCTTTGTCGGGGAGTTCTTCAACCAGCAGGGCAGCATCTTCTACCTCTTTGAGCCCCTCTGGCACGTCGAGAAGACGGTGAACTTCCTGCCGGGAGGAGCCAGCGCGGTGGGCTCGGCCTTGGTTTACCGAGACGTCCTCAAGCAGCTCTTCCTCTGCGACCTCTACATCCTAGAGAACTTCATCTCCCCGGTTCCCGAGGGCCACCTGACGGCCTTCTTGTTTCGGCGGGGCTCCAGCCACTCGCTGTGCGAGGAGCCCGTCTGCACGCCCAGCACCAAGAAGGTCTTTGAGAAGTACTACTGCAAGAACCGCCGCTGCGGCCCCCTCAACATCACGCTGGCGGCCGAGGCGTGCCGGCGCAAGCAGCACGTGGCGCTGAAGACGGTGCGCATCCGGCAGCTGGAATTCCTGCAGCCGCTGGTGGAGGACCCCCGGCTGGACCTGCGCATCATCCAGCTGGTGCGGGACCCCCGCGCCGTCCTGGCCTCGCGCATGGTGGCCTTCTCGGGCAAGTACGAGACCTGGAAGAAGTGGGCGTCCGAAGGGGAGGCCCCGCTGCACGAGGAAGAGGTGCAGCGGCTGCGGGGCAACTGCGAGAGCATCCGCGTGTCGGCGGAGCTGGGGCTGCGGCGGCCGGGCTGGCTGCGGGGCCGCTACATGCTGGTGCGCTACGAGGACGTGGCGCGGGCGCCGCTGCAGAAGGCATGGGAGATGTTCCGCTTCGCCGGGCTGCCCCTCACCCGCCAGGTAGAGGAGTGGATCGGCAAAAACACGCAGGCTCCTCCCGACGGCAACGGCGTCTACTCCACGTGCAAGAACTCCTCGGAGCAGTTCGACAAGTGGCGGTTCGGCATGCCCTTCAAGCTGGCGCAGGTGGTGCAGGACGCCTGCGGCCCGGCCATGCAGCTCTTTGGCTACAAGCTGGCCAGCAGCCCTGAGGCGCTGGCCAACCGCTCCTTCAGCCTGCTGGAGGAGGCACAGCCCGCCTGGGTCACGTAGCGCTGCAGGGTCACGGTGGCGGGGCGGAACGAGGGGCTGCGGCCGTGCTCCCGGCCGGTCCGGAGGCGACCTGGGGGTCCCTGCTCCCACAAATGCTCCAGGTGGCAGCCCCAGGAGCCGGAGCGTCTTAGCAGAGCTGGCCCCAGGATCCTGCAGAGCCTGAATTACTCAGTTTCTCCAGGAATGGGGAAATGGTAAGGGTGAGGGGAGGTGGGGTCAGCAACAGGGCCACCTCCCCAGCTCGGGAGCTGCACTGAGGATGAGGAGGGTGATGGCAAGCAGAGGGGGACAGGACCAAGCACCTCTGCCTTGCCACCCCCCATGCCAGCTGGGACAGAGCAAGGACAAAATCCCTGTGGTGTCAGCAAGAGCCCAGAGACCTTCTTGGTTTAGTGCCTTCATTCACCAGCAGAGACTGGAAACTGCCCACAGAGCCCTGGACGGCGCTTGGGCTACAACAAAATGAGGTGACTACGGTTTGGTGCTCTTCAAACTTGGTTTTGGAGGTTTGGGTTTATTTCCTTTTTTCCCTGTGTATTTGCATACCAGGTGAATTTATTTATTTATTATGTGAAAAGGAGGGGGAAGCTGGTGAAGGAGCTAAGCCCAAAAATCAGAGCAGCACAACATGCCACAAAGGGAGACACCCAGAACAGAGGTCACATTTTAACTGGAGACCACCAGGTTTTAGCTGGAGACCATCTTCTGTATGATCTCGGGAGAGCCCCCAGGGACTGAGGGGCTGTAACCCTCCCAGCCCCCGTGGGGCAGCAACCGAGAACTTCTGAGGAGGTACTGAAAGACGGTCAGACTTACCTGATTAAAAACAAAGCCACCGGCACGGAGTCCAAAGCATCTCCTGTCTCCTCAGTATTTGTGGGTGTCTCCTGCCCGGGGGAGCCCCAAAAACACGAGCTAACAGCACTGATGGGTGGCCAAACCTGGTGGAGGCCCAGGGAGTTCCAGGGTGTTTGCCGTTTGCAGATGTTGACCCAGTGCCAAGCTGCTTCCTCCAATTCACATTTCATTAATTAAAATGCCTATTTTTAGCCCTCTTTGTATCTCATTTTTTTTCTCCCCCTGATATTTTGGGTTATGGCAGCCACCTGAGGGAGAAGTCAAACATTTTGCTGGAGAGTGGCTTGCCAGCGAGCCCTGAGGGGTCCCAGCAGCCGCAGGTCCCCTTCTCCCCACCTAGAGCTGTTGGCCAAAAGCAAAAATAAATAAATGAAAGGAGGCGGCAGCCGGCCACAGCTGGGCTGAGCTTTGCCGGCCGGGAGGAACGTGCCGGGGCTCCGGAGCAGGGCTGGGCTGGGCTGAGCTCACAAAAGCCGCGTTTTTGACCCAAGAGGGAGAACAGAGGCGGCATTGAGGAGCGCGGGGCCGGCAGGCGGGGAGCACAGCACCGGAGCCCCGGGCAGCCACACGGGGAGGTTTTCCGAGCAGGGCAGGGCAGCAGCAGGCTTCAAGGTGTGATTTCAGAGCGCTCGGTGCCAGCTGGATGGGGAAAGGACACAAAAGTGTCCACAAAAGTGGAGATTTTTGGCAAACCCTCATCGCTCACGGGCGATGGAGAGCGCCAGCCTCCTCCCCGCCTCACATGCAGCTCTCCCGGCATCACAAGCAGCCCCGGGGCTGCTGAGTGAATCGGGTTTTGTTTGGAGGCTTCCTGCTGGGAAAGCAGCAGGGTCACGGAGGTCAGATGGATATTCCGCAGCTGCGCGCTGGGAAAAGCCCACAGAGCTCAGCCAGCATCAGGGGGAACGCAGTCGACGCAGTGTCCTATCAATGCCTCTGGAAATGGGCTTGAAAGAAAATAATTTTAGGGTAATTGTTTGTGAAACAGCAGGAGGGGTGAGTAGCTACTGAGCTGCCACAGCCGAGGAGGGGACATTGGAGAGTGGCCAGCATCCCCCTCCCACCCCACCGCGGGTGGAGGCGCTTGGGGGCTTGGAGAGCCGGGTCCAGGGGGAAAGGACAGGCAAATCCAGGAGCATGGAAAACAAGCGGCAAGGGAAGCGGGAGCTGGGCTGAGCCAAGGCCAGAGAACAGAGCAGATAAGAACAGATAAGAACAGATAGACTGGGTTGGAAGAGAGCTCCAAGATTGAGTGCAACCCATGACCCAGCACCTCAACTAAACCATGGAACCCAGTGCCACATCCAGGCTTTGTTAAACACACCCAGGGATGGTGACTCCACCACCTCTCCCCGGTCAGACCATTCCAGAACTTTATCACTTTTTCTGTAAAAACCTTTTTCCTAATATCCAAACTATATTTCCCTTGGTGCAGCTTGAGGCTGTGCCCTCTGTTTCTGTCAGTGCTGCCTGGAGAAAGAGCCCAACCCCACCTGAGCACAGCCACCTTTCAAGAGCTGTAGAGATTGATAAGGTCACCCCTGAACCCCCTTTTCTCCAGGCTGAGCACCCCCAGCTCCCTCAATGGTTCCTCACAGGGTTTGTGTTCCCAGCCCCTCTCCAGCCTTGTTGCCTCCTCTGGACGTGCTCCAGCGTCCCAAGGTCCTTCCCAACCTGAGGGGCCAGAGCTGGACACAGCACTCCAGGTGTGGCCTCACCAGTGCCAGGTAGAGGGGCAGGATGGAAGAATGCCCTCCCTGCTCCTGCTGGCCACACTGTTCCAGAGGGGACAGTCACAGCCGCCCGTTTTCACCTGCGCTGTCCCCGCCCCCGCTGCTCCAGCCCCCACTGCTAGCCAAGCATAAGCAATTGTTCCTGGCCACCCTCCAGCTTCCCGTCAAAACCGTCACAGGACAGAGAGAAAACATGAAAACATGCCCCTGAACCATGCAGATTTCCCCGGGGCTAATTGCTGCCATTAAACCCCCGGCTGCAGGCACATCGGGAAGCCGCAGGGGACACGGCTCCTCCGAGGCTGGAGCAGCTGAATTCCCCCTGAGCTGCTGGGGGAGCTTTGTGCCCCCACACAAAGAGGGGCCTCCTGCTCAGCCTGCTCTGGCTCAGCCTTGTCTGGCTCTTTGGAGGCTCACGGATTTGGGAGGGGAAGCATGGATTGGGAATGTCATAGTAAGAAACAATGTCCTTAGAGCAAGGACATTCCTGCATCCAGACAGACCAGGCAGGAAGCCCACAACAGGATGAAGCTGCAATGGATGCAGCCTCACCCTTTCTCATGGACACCAATGCCAAAAAAACCCAAAAAACAAACAATCCTCTTTTCAAAAGATCTAAGCCTTCTGAAATAAAGCACTACTAAAGCTTGGTTTAAAATATGGAAATAAAACAAACCCCACCTGCAGCTGTACTGCCTCCAGGCTCACCTCCCAGCCTGCTGCAGCTGTGCTTTGGGGGGAATCTGGGAACATTGGGGTGATGCTAATTAGCACCAGAGAAACCTTTTACACAAGCCCTGAACAGTGAGAGGATATGTGTCCCATGGTACAGGGCCACCAGCCAAAACTGCTTCTCCTTGGGGTTATTGCAGGTGACACAAGATGATGTAGCACCAGTGAGAGCTTTAACAAATGATGGGTGTCCAGTTCCCCTCTCAATGGAATCTTTCTGAGAAATTATTCCCTCTCACTGGTCTAATCTGGAAGTTGACTTTGGACAGCAGGTACATCCTGCTGCTTCTCTGCTTCCCTCTCAGAGCATCCAGAGCTGCCTGGGGCCATGCTGGCATGGCTGGGCTTGCCTTGGAGAGGCACTTCTTGAGGCAGAAGCTGTTGATAAGCCAAGTAAGGGAGCAGTGAAGTCTCTGAAATGCCACCTTAGATGCCCTGCAGTTTAACACCCAGGTGGCCCTGCTGGGCCATGAAGCCAAGCCACCAGGCAGGTTCATAGAAATCCATAAAAAGGCCTTTTTCCAGCCTGGCATGAGGTTTCTCCCAAACAGCAGAAGTGGTGGCTGCTGTGCTGGCTGTGCTGACCTCCCATAGCCTTCTCCTCACTTGTTGCAGCTCCATTTAATGGGATAGGATGAGCTAATCCCCTCTGTCCCCTCACAGCCCTATCGGAGGGGATTTCTGCACAGGGGCTGGAGCCAAGGAAAGCCATCACACCAGCAGTGCCCTCACCAACCCTCACAGGCTTCTGCTGGAGCCTGGATCAACCCTTTCCTTCTCTCCCTCGTGGGGCTTGGTGTGGTGTTTGCAGGGAGCTGGTCCATGGCTACAGCTGCACCATCCAAGCAGCTGGTCAGAGGGGAGATCCATGGGCCAGTGAGAGACCCACAAGGGCTGCAGCTGAAAGGTGTGGACCTTTCAGCATTAAATGACAACCTTGTATTCTGTTGTGTTTTTCTAAGAGACTGCACGCCTGACCAGACTGCATTTCTTGGTCTGCATCCCATATTTATCCTGTAATTACACCTTTGGACAAAGGCTGCCTGTCTGTGAGGCCCATTTTTTTCAGGACACAGTTTTATTCTATGCTCTGCTTTCACTGTAATGAAATCTGGGGGGCAAGGGGAAGAAAACTCCCTACATCAGGAGTGAAAGCTGTTCTTTCTCAAAAGCTGCCCCAAGAGCAAAGGAGCTTGCACAAGCCCTCTCCTTTTTCCCAAAGAAACCCCAGCCACTGACATCCTTTATGCTTCTCTGCCACCCCACAGGGATTAATACCACAAACCATGTTATCCCATAAAAGAGAGTTGCCACCACACTGTCAATCTCTGGGCTTCGCTGCTGGAGGAGCCAGAGAATTTCCAAGGAGCTCCCTGCAATCCTTACAGCCAGACAGCTGACATGAATAAAGCTGATAAAGTTTCTTGTTGGCACCTGCCTGGATCACATCACAATAAAGGGATGAATTCCCACAAAATGGCATTCCTGTGAAATTCCCAATGCCTGCTACATGCTTGGCTCTTAGCACAGGAGGGGTAGGAAAGATCAGCATGGCACAAAACCCAAAGGCAGGAGCTGTCTGAGCTGGGGTTTCCTTCAAGGGGAAGGACAGCCCTGCTTGCTCCCTGCTCACCCCATGCCAGGAGCTGACATGAGCCTGGCCACCCCCATTTCCCCAAAACCTGCCTTGGTTTGAGCCCAGATTTGTAGGTGGTGATGGCACCACAGCACCCTGAGCCTGGCAAACTCATCCTGCTGTATTGGGCAGGAAAAGAGGAGCTGGGCAGCACCTTGGCACTGAGCATGCTGTGATCCCAGGAAAAAGGAGAACAGCATTGTGGCACAGCCCTGGGGTGGGATGGAGGGAGATCCCAGCTCCCCATGGCTCTTCTCATGGATACAAAGACCATTTAATTGCAGAGACCATTTCATTTCACCCTTGGGGTTTTCCCACCCTTTTCTGGCTGGGATCTGTGAGCAATTTATGGGCTGGCATGTGCAGAGATGCTGCCTAGAAATACACATCACTGGTCCAGCCTGACCAAAATAGGGTGATTTTGGTGCTGTTATCCATGGGAAGCAGCTTGTCTTCTCAAGGCACTGAAAAACTGAAAATGAAAAATGAGATTTGTCAGGGAGAGAATAAATGTAAGTGGAACCTTGTTGATTTTTGCTAAAAGTAGATTTTTATGTATAAGGTATAAAATAGCCAGTGTTGATGTTTAAAAGCAGCCAGGAACTGTCTGAATTGGTTTTTCCAGGTGATTCTTTGCCCTGAACAGACACAATTCCACCTTGGCTGAAGCAGAGCTCCTTGAGGCATGGCCGGCAAGCAGCTCACCCAGGCAAAATGAGGAGCTGGGGGGCAAGGAAGGATCAGGCAGTTTGTTTAGAGCAATCCTTCATCCCTGGGAGACTCAAAATCCTCCTTTCCCTGAAGCAAAGCCCCCAGGGGCACAGCCAGGGAGCTGCAGCCACCCTGGTGCCACTGGGACTGTCACAGGACGATGTGCAGGACATGTCTGTGGGCAGAGGGAATGTGGTGTGGGAGGCTGCTGATACAGGAGAGGGTTTGGGGTTTTGCAGAGATGGCTGTGAGCCAGAAAGAGTCTCCAGCAGCTCAGGCTTGGCAGGGGAGGATGGGCCCTTCAGCCTGGCCCAGGTGGGAGAGCTGCTCCCTAGAGGAGGCTGAAGGGAGGAATGGTATCCCTCTTCCAGGTTAGTGCAAAGTTAGGGAGGCCAAACTGCCCTGATGAACAGGGAGGGCAGGACAAAGATGCAGAGGCTCACAGGGATTTGGGCCAGTGCAGAGCAGGGGCACTTGTGGTATCCTAAAGTCTCCCCACAGAGCACTGTTGTACCCATCCATGGATTAATCACCCTCAGAGGGATGTCTCAGCTCTGGATGATGTTGGGTTACACCTGATGAGGAGAGGACTCACAACAGGCACATTTAGCCATGCTGCCTGTCTCAGAGTGGCAAACTGGGGCAAGACCATCTCCCAGAGCCCCTTCCCTACATCTTTTCCCCCTGCCATCCTGCAGGGAGCATTTGGTCCTTGGGGCAGCTGTGAGGAAAAGTCCAGGGGGCCTGAAACAGGACAGGGCAGGACAGGACAGGGCAATCCCTGCCCCACCAACCACCAGCAGGAGAAAAAATCTCTCTCTGAGGCTGCTGAACTTTCAGCACCTGTGTGCACCCAGCTGGAGAAGTATCATCCAAACATCCCACCTGCCAAACCTGAGCCCTGACCTGAGTGCTCCCACTGGCCTCAGCTTTGGGTATTCTGAGTTTCTTCCTGCTTGCCTGGGGTTGGGAGTGAGGTTTTCACAAAGGTCCCTTTTACCCTCCCTGTTTGCTTTGGGCACTCTTTTTGCCAGTGACATTTTCTTGCTTGTTGGTGCATCTCCAACTCATTGGCCCAGAAGATTTTTTCCTCCTCCAGGCTGCCCTGATCTTCTGTTATCTGACTGGGTTCACCTGAAGGTAGCCCTCGTGTACACCTGGAGGGGGAAAACATCAGGTGACAGGGGAAATTTACAGAGCGCTCCTGGAGTAATGGATTGCTCCCAGCAGTGGGTATGTGCTGTAAAATACAGGAAAATGCCTGTCATGAAAAGCCCAAAACTGCCTCTGGAAAAGACACAGCTGGGCACAAAGGTGCAGAGGAAAGGGGGCAGGAAAGCAGCATTTGGGAAGTGGCAACTCATCCTCAGCATCCTCATCTGCTGGGAATGGGCCTTTGATCCAGCTTTGCTCCAGGAAGTTGAAAGAACAAGGAAGTTATGCAGGTAAGGAGAACCCTGCCCCAATCAGGATGGCAAGCCTGTCCATGTAATTTTACAGAAGAGCTTAAACCCCAGATTTAAATTGCAGAGTTCATCCCTTTAGAAATGGAGGTGGGTTTGGTTTTTCACAATTTTTGTACTGAATTGTGCTTTCCCAAAGCCAGCCATTGCCAGGCTCTCCCAGCAGCCTCCTCACACAGGTACCATGCCAGGAGGAAAGACAGAGACAGACCTGGAGCACTGCTACCCTGGGGGTGTTTCCCAGCCTCTGGACACACATAGCTCCTGGATCTCCTAGCCAGGACAGGTGTTTAGCAGCTCTGAAGGTTTATATTACACAGATTAATCCAAATTTTCTCCTATTGAAAACTGTAACATTTCCAGCAGAGTCCTGTGTAACAAACAGCCCCAACCTGCCCTGAGAGTATTATTTCAGTGGAGCCATGGCCTTTCCCATCAAGGAAAAGGACCCATCAAGGCCTTCTCCATTCCAGCTTTATTGTTGCCTGTTCCATCCCTCCCCTCCCAGCTCTCTTCCAGGCTGAAGAGCGTGAGGTGCAGGAACATCCCCCACTCCTGTCGGCCCCTTTGTCACCCTCCTTCCCCAGACCATGAGCCCCTCCTGTGGCCGAGCCAAGGATGTGCTGGACTGGGACACCGTGTCCCATATCCCAGAATCACAGAATAATGAGGTTGGAAGAGACCTCTAAGATCATCGAGTCCAACCTATGCCCTAACACCTCACCTAGACTATAGCACCAAGTGCCATGTCCAGGCTTTTTTAAACACACTCAGAGGTGGTGATTCTACCACCTCGCTGGGAAGAGCATTCCAGTACTTGATTATTCTTTTGGTGAAAAATTTCTTCCTAATATCCAACCTGTACCTTCCTGAGGTAGCTGGAGACTGTGTCCTCTGGTTCTGTCAGAGACCGACCCACCTGGCTGCAACCTCCCTTCAGGAAGGTGTAGAGAGCAATAAGGGCACCTCTGAGCCTCCTCTTCTCCAGGCTGAACAGCCCCAGCTCCTTCAAACATTCCTCCCAGGGTTTGTGTCCCCACGGCCGAGCTGGCTGCACCCTCTGGCGGCAATCCCGAGTCCAGGCCCTGCTTTTCCCGGAAAATTCCTTCATCTTCTGCCACCCCCGAGGCTGGAGGGTGTTTTTCTGGGAGGGGGTTTTGGCACCTTTGAGGAGCAGGGCGGGGGCAGGGGAGAGTGGAAGCAGCTCTGCCAGCTCACAGCAGTGTGTGCAGCAGCTATTTTTATCCATTTTTATCCACAGGGCCAGCAGCTATATTTATCCAGAATGCCACGGGAGCTGAAAGTCTTCGGGGCAGCTTCCGTGCTGCAGAAGAACACGATCTGGATGTCCTTTAGAAAACAAACGGAACTTCCCACCTCCTCCACCCCCGACTCCCCTTCTCCTGCCCCTTTGCCACCTCCTCAGCCCTTCCCTCTTTCTGTCCCACTGTCTCCACCCTGCTGATGTCCCTGCCCATGGTGGGGAGGTCAGAACCAGATGGCCTCTAAGGTCTCATCCTACCCAAAACTTTCACAGATTTTGTGATCTTCTCTCTTGCACAGTCATCTCTGGGCTCCCTTTCCTGCTCCACTCAGAGCAAATACATATTTTCTGTGTTTAAGCTGAACATCAGGAGGAATTTCCTTACAGAAAGGGTGATTAGACATTGGAACGAACTGCTCAGAGAAGTGGTGGGTTCACCATTCCTGGAGGTGTTTAAGGAAAGACTGAATGTCATGGTCGGGTTGGCACGGCGCTGGTTTGCTCATAGGTTGGATTCGATGATCTCAGAGGTCTTTTCCTAATTGTTTCTGTAATTCTGTAATCTTAATTTCCCTCTCCAAAAGGTGTTTTCTTCGGGTGGAGTGGACCATTCTCCATCCCCCAGCCTTGTGAAGTTCAGAGCAGAGCCCTCAGTGTGTAAAACCCTCGGTCCCTTCTCACGGGGGGATGCAGGCGTGGGGGCTTAGGGCAGCTGAAGCGCTCTGTGCTCGGGACGCGCTGCTCGCCGGGCAGGAGCCATTCCCTGCCCACGGCTCTCCTGCCGGGCCCCGCCAGCCCCGGGGGCCGGGCCCCGCCAGCCCCGGGGGCCGGGCCCCGCCAGCCCCGGGGGCCGGGCCCCGCCAGCCCCGGGGGCCGGGCCCCGCCAGCCCCGGGGGCCGGGCCCCGCCAGCCCCGGGGGCCGGGCCCCGCCAGCCCCGGGGGCCGGGCCCCGCCAGCCCCGGGGGCCGGGCCCCGCCAGCCCCGGGGGCCGGGCCCCGCCAGCCCCGGGCTCAGGGCCCCGCCAGCCTCAGCCTCAGGGCTCCGCCAGGCCCGAGTGCCAGTCTCAGCAAGCCCCGGGCTCAGGGCTCCGCCAGCCCCGGGGGGCCGAGCTCAGGGCTCTGCAAGCCGTGAGTGCCGGGCTCCGTCAGCCCCGGGCACCGGGCTCAGGGCTCTGCAAGCCCCGGGTGCCGGGCTCAGGGCTCTGCAAGCCGTGAGGTGCCGGGCTCCGCCAGCCCCGGGTGCCGGGCTCAGCGCCCAGGAGCCCGGCTCCGCCCGCGGCCCCGCCCGGGGAGGCCGAGCGCGCCCCGGCCCGGCCCCCGCGCCTGCCCCGCCGGAGCCGCGCTGGCCATGGGCTCCCGCCTGTCCCTGGACGAGTCCGTGCGGGTCGTGGTGGTCGGGGGCGGCTTCGGAGGGACAGCGGCCGCCAGCCTGCTCAAGTCTTGGGCCGTCCCCTTCGTGCTGGTGGACGTGAGAGATGCTTTCCATCACAACGTGGCCGCGCTCCGGGCCGCCGTGGAGAGCGGTAAGAGCTCGGGCAGCCCCCCCGTCCCACCGGCACCTGCGGAGGGACGCGGGGAGCGGCAGGGAACGCGGGCTCGCACTGCCTACTCCGCCCTGCGATGGTGAAAGACTTGATGTTTTCCATCTGGAAAACAAATACTTGGCACCGGGAGGACCCACAGCCCGTCTGTGGTTAAGCTAATTGCACATCAGCTGGGAAAACTGAGTAAAAACTGCTCAGACCATCTCTCCTTCCCTTCCCCTCCCCATCCCCCTTTATTTTATTTCAAGAGTTTAGAAGGTGACTAAGCTAAAAGCAAGAGCTGCTGAAAGGGGTGAGTCAATCACTTTCTGTCCTTGGCCCTTGAAATGTGAGCAATGAAGCCCTGGATGATAAAACTCTGCAGAGAGATGCTGGGGCCTGTCTGGGCCCTCACTTGGAGGCTGGGCCAACCCCATCAGTCCAGTCCCTGGGGAATTCAGGGGTAAAGTATCACGTTCTAGGCTGGGAACAAGCATCAAAAGGACAGCAAAAGTTTGGTCTGAGAGGCAGATTGCATGGAAAAAAGCCTCTGACACCCATCCAGAAACTGCCAGGACCACAGAAACAGTAATTGGTAAACCAGTACAGGAGATATGAGGAGCAGAGACAAAGCAATCTAGCCAAGAGTATCATCTGATCTGAGGCAAAGTCCTGAAGCTCCTTGCTGGGCAGAGATAACACCCAGCAAAAGCTCAGCCCACAGTCCCAGATGCTTGTCATGCTTTTGTCTGAGTAAGGACAGCATGAGGGAAGAAGAGAAGAAGGGGTGGTTAGCCTCCAGAGAAGGAGAGCTCTCCCATTGTCTCCTCTTCCCACAGGATTTGCCAAGAAGACTTTCATCTCCTACTCGGTCACCTTTGGGGACAGCTTCCGACAAGGCAAGGTGGTGGCCATAGACCCTGGGAGGCAACAAGTGGTGCTCAGTGATGGTGAGGTGGGTGTTGCAATGCCCTGGCCTTATGGGATCACCTGCTAGTGCAGGCAGCCAGCCTTCAGCAGGGTGTGTTCCATCCTCCTGAAGAACTTGGCATCTTTTCCTGCACAGCCCCATGCCCTTCCAGCCAAGCTAAGTGGCCTTCAGCTGTGCTGGGATGTGGGTGTGCAGTAAATACCCAACCCCAGCTCCTGCTCAGCTGAGCTTTTATTATTAGAGCTGGATTTAGAGCTCAACAATTTAACCTGGGGCTCAGATCCTTATTTAACCACAGGAAGAGCCAAGAGCAGCAGCATCAATCACTCTTTTCAGCCAGAGCATCTCACCTCTGTTCAGGGGAGAGTGAAGGAGAGAAATTAGTCTCTGGAACCAGCTGTGAGTGTCCAGCAGAAATATCAGGTTATTCCTGGTAAATTTAGGGTGATTTTAATTTCTTTAAAGCTCTCAACTCACCTGAATGGTGCTTAGCTCAGACCTTGAGGTGACCTGGCCTGGTTACTTGGTGTGACCTGGCCTGGGTCTCTTCCTAAAGTCACTTCCTGACAGTGACAAGTACTCTCCTGTTACCAGCAAGGGATGGAGATGAGGGAATGAGTGACCATACCTAGGAGTTAACCACTGCATTCTAGGCTCTGCTTTTAGGAGGTCTAATATCCCATTCTACTTTCTGCCCTCCCAGGAGCTTCACTACTCCCATCTCATTCTTGCAACAGGCAGTGATGGGCCATTCCCTGGGAAGTTCAACCAAGTCATTGACATGGAAAGTGCCATCCAGACCTATGAAGACATGGTTAAAGAGGTGAGGAATCCACCCTTAGGAAATGCTGCCTGCCTTTGCTCAGCCTCCCTGTCCCAGATACCACTGTGGCTATCTGGAGCCAGCTGTGTCTAAGAGAAAGGAACACAGGGAGCAGCCAGGACAAGGAGCTCATCATGGCTTCTCCAGCAGAAGGGAAAACCTGAAAAGGGCAGGCAGGAAGAGTGCACAGGGCACTCCTTTGTTGGTGCCTCTTAATGAGCTAAGAGGTTTATTGCTGTTGGGGCTGTGCTGTGTCCCAGAATGTTCATGGAGTGACTGAAGGTGTCTGGCTTCCTGCCCTTTGCAGTTCTCTTGTAACACAAATTTTCTCTTAAAGGTTGAGAAATCTCAGCGCATCCTGGTAGTGGGAGGTGGTGCTGCTGGAGTGGAGATGGCTGCCGAGATCAAAACAGAGTACCCAGACAAAGAGGTGGGAACATCTTCATCACAATTAACTTCATCCTGGTTCTGCTGCTGTTCCATGGTGCTGCTGCTGGAGGCACCTGAGATGACTGCACACCTGGCTGCTGAGCCTGTAGCCAGGCACCAGCAAGGACTGTGGCACTAGGTGCCCCTTCCTGGCTTGTTCTTGCAGGAATCAATTAGAGTGGAGGGAGGCCAGCTGTAGCTGCTCCCACCTTGCACACAGTGAGTCCTGCTCTGTTCCTGTGTCCCCATTTGCTGTTTTGTCCCCAACAGGTCACCCTCATTCACTCCAAAACTGCACTGGCTGACGTGGAGCTGCTGCCCAGTGTCCGTCAGGAGGTGAAAGAGATTCTCCTCAGGAAAGGAGTCCAGCTGCTGTTAAGTATGTCCTTAATGATGCCTCTGAACACCTACCAGCTGCTCTTCCTTTAGCCAAAGCATCTCCTGATGTCTTCTTTCTGACTTTTTTGGTTACACATGGCTCCCCTGAATTCCTGTTCCTCTGGGTTAGCTGGAAACCACAGCCTAGCAAAGGTTTGTGACCCAGGCCTCTCTGTTGCACCAGGTGAAAAGGTCAGCGACATAGAAAACCTCAGGCCAAACCAGTTCCAGAAGGACATGGTAGTGAGGACAGAGAGGGGCACTGAAGTGGTTGTTGACATGGTGGTGCTGTGCACAGGGATCAAGATTAACTCTTCTGCATATGCTGCTGCATTTGGTAAGTGAAAAAACCCAAACCATGGGGTGGGGAGAAGCAGCAGTTCTTCAGTGTGTGGTGCCTGAGGGGTGTGAGGTGGGGAATGGACTGTGCACAACCTGCAGGGGTGATTCTGCCCAAATATCAAAGGGTGATGCATTGCATGAGACTGCAGTGATTAACTACAGCAAGGCAAAAATGACACATAGAAAAGAGGGTGAAAAACAATCCCTCACTGTGTCAAGGCAAAAATGACACATAGAAAAGAGGGTGAAAAACAATCCCTCGCTGTGTCAATTACATCTGCAGCATTTTGGGGTCTCAGGCCACAACAAGCAACACCAAGCTGCTTCTAAAAACCTGCTGTTTGGCAAAACAGGTGACAAAATGGCAAGTAATGGTGCTTTGAAAGTTAACAAGCACCTCCAGGTGGAAGGCTACGAGAACATCTATGCCATTGGGGACTGTGCAGATCTCAAAGAGCCCAAGATGGCCTACCATGCTGGGCTCCATGCCAACATCGTGGTGACCAATATCATCAACAGCCTGACACAGAAGCCTCTCAAAACCTATGAGCCAGGTAAGGTCAGGAAGGTCAGCTGCAAGGAACAGCTGTCTCAACTCTCATGAGACTCTGAACTCACTGAATTCACTCTGAAGGAACTCAAAACTGGGGTTAAATCAGCTTATAGCTCAGCTTCATATTAGTCCTTGCCAAAGACACAATGCAGATATTAATTACCTGTGTCACTCTGCCACACGTGTTCTTTCTTCCCTAATGTCTTGATAAATCTACTGCTGGGAGTCTGCTAGTCATGAAACTTATTTTCTTTTCTTAAAATTGCTCACTGCCCAATTAAATCTTGGGAGTGAGATGACTTCCCTTTTCCTTCTTTCTCCCCTTAAACTACAAAAACCACAAACTGAACAATCTGGTCTCAAAAGTCTAGCTGGGTAATGGGCCTTCTTCTTCATGAGCACTGATGTAAACTTACCAGAGCTGTGCTGAATGCTGTTCCATGTGGATGCAGGGGAGTTGTTTTACCTCTGCCTCTCCTTTGCAGGGTCACTAACATTCCTGCTCTCCATGGGCAGGAATGATGGTGTGGGCCAGGTGAATGGTTACTATGTGGGACATCTCCTGGTGACCATTGCCAAGAGCCGGGATCTGTTTGTCTCCAAGAGCTGGAAGAACATGGGGCAGACAATGCCCTCCTGAGAGGGCACCAGGAACAATCCAGCAAGGAGAACAGCAGCTGGAGCAGGGTGAGGGTGCACTTCTGTTGCTTGGACTGGCTGATGTTGTCCTCTGCAGCACCTCCTCAGGCCACCTGTCACTGTGACACATTAAAGGGGTGCCTGCCTTGCTGTCAAGGGGAAGAGGCACTTCCCAAATGAGCTGCACAGGAGTTCCCATGATAAAAACCAGGGAAGAATTGTTTCTTTTACTCTCCCTGCTGAGAGAGCTCTGGGCAACAAGCTTGGCTTACCTTGATTTGTAACAATAAACACTGTGCTTTTCAGAATCTCTGTGGTTTGTTTGTTATGTAGGTTGTTTGGTTTTTTTCCTGGCTTTCTCTATTCTTGCTCTTCTAAGAAGGACCTGATTCTTACAGATCTGGCATCTGCTCTGCAGCTTGAAGGGAGAATGGCTCACAGTGCTGCCAGGGTAATGCCTGTCTAAAACCTGGAAGGGGATATGGTAGGCCTGGAATGCAACAGAATATAATTCAGCTTTGTGTCAAAATCTCCTCAGCAGCTTTAATTACATCACTTATAGCACCAAACTTCAGCCAGAAAAGCTGCTGGTTGTGATTTGGCAAGCACCGAATTACAGATGCTGCTGCTTTTTCTTTCTTCTCTTCTCCTGTTTTTTCTTTTTAGGGTGAGAAATCCCCAGAGCAAAATTAGAGTTTATAATAATAACCACACTTGACACATCTTTTTCTTTTTTTCTTATAAAACAAACAAAATCACCATGAAATATTCTCAGTAATTACAGAGGTTATTGTGATTTAAAAGCAAAACAGAAGTTCCTCATGCATCACTTCTAAAACCCTTTTCACCTCTCTGTGGGCTGAAGGCAGAAGTTTACCATCTACCCTCAAGGAAGGGGAAAAAGGAGCAGAACATTTTTAAGAGCTTTCTTGAAAGTGGCAAGTGTGTGTGTGTGTGAAGAAATCATCACTACAAATCTAAAATGAGGTTACTCTTCAAAAACCTCTAAACTAAAGTAACAAAGGACACTAAACTCCTGAAGCCAGATGATAACTCAATTGTTTAAGGTGATAAAAATGGCATGAAGAAATCAGACTAAACTCCTCTCATCTCTAATCACAGCTCTCCATCGAGTCACAACACGTCACACTACTACCACTCCCCCTCATCGTCACATTGAAAAAATAAAACCCACCTCTAATGCTTTGAATGCTACTCAAGTTTGTTGAAAAATAAAGTTTCATTTGGCTGCCGTTGCTACTTCGTGTCTAGCTTGGCCATTTCTTGCACATAGATGCCAATGCTTTCACTGTCGAAGAGCAGAAAGTAAATGTTCTTCAAGGAGGAAGAGCTGCTGCCATCAAAGTGGGTAGAAATGGCTCTGAGGGTCACCTGGGCTGCTGTCTGCTTTGGGAAGCAGTTTCTGTGTGGTCAGGGAAGAAAAGAGAGCAGGTGAGTGTAGGGCAGGGATGCTGAGAGAAACCAGCCAGGGCTCTTCCAGCCACAGGCTGCTAAGATAGTGCCACTTGCAGTTTGGCAAAGCCCAAGGATTTGATAGCAATATTCACCTGCTGCTGAATTAAGTTTCCTTAATTTCTGTTTTCATCTGCTTCTACTTCTTATAACCAAATTTTCTTTATTTACAAATTTTTATTCGTACTTATTTTTATTTTAATTTTTTTATTTATAATAATTTAAATTTTTTTTAGCTTGCCCTTTTGCCTTGCAGGCTAAAAATTTCCAAGGATGATTATTTATTTTTTTTTAGCTGAGAACTAAAAAAAAACAAGCCCAAAACATCACCTACTTAGCTGACTTCCTTGCTCTGTCATTAAAATACTTTGCTTGGGATTCCTGTGAAAATAACTGAAATTATAACTCCAAGCCATATTTAGGTTGAGATGCATTCATTCACTCTTGATGGTAATATTCTCTAACCTACAATCATATTTATATTGAAAACCATCAAAAAGATCTGGCACAACTGAAGTATCCCAACGTTACATCAGTTACTGTTAATAGTCCCTAAGATGGGACAGAGAATAATGGAAATTCACATAACTGATGTAGTATAATTCTTTATCTACCCACAAAACCAGCATTTCAGGTGCAGACATGGATAGAAAAAAATGACAGCAAAACCAGAAAGTCCTATTTGAAAAACTGCCTTTTTTCAGGAAATTTTCAGGTACTTTGATAAATGAAGTGTAAACCAGCAGCACCTGGTAAGTCTCTCTGTTTCTGTTAGGAGGAGTAATTGTAAGAGCAACAGAGTGAAATGGAACAAAGCAGCAGAAGGATCTGCACTAAGACTAATGGTCCAAGAATGGATTATTCTGATTCTATGCTCTTAGAAGACATGAAGACTAAAAACTATTTCTATTGGCATTAAAAGCTATAGTTAATTTTTATATCAAAGACTGTTAAAATAATGTATATTGTATAATATTGTAATAATGTACATGTATAATAATGTATATTGTATAATATTGTAATAATGTACATTTTGCTTTCACTGAAAACCATAAACAAAAAGTTCTGTATATTAAAAAAACGAATAAAAATGGCACTGCCCCTCTAATCTTTTGTCCTGATCCATAAAAATACATTTTGCTTTGAAGAGTATCTGTATAAAAATGGCATTTTCACCTCCTGTGTACTCAGTGATGTGTGGTGATTTCACTGATTAAATGCAGTTTTACTTTCATTTTATTCACTGTCAGACCAACACAAGAGGACTGTACTATGTACTCTACTCTTTGGGCACTACTACCAAAATCAATAGATACATTTCTATTTCTATTCTATTCTATTCTATTCTATTCTATTCTATTCTATTCTATTCTATTCTATTCTATTCCTATTATATTTACAAATAAATATAAGCACGTGAACTCTAACACAAAATAACAACTACTGCAGTTAGCAGTAAGATCTCTTGTCATCAGAGACCAACAAACTATTGATTTTAAAAGAAATTTGAAAGAAAAAAAAACCAAAACTTTAGATTTCTTAGTCAAGCACATTCTGCTTGCTAGTTATTAAGAAAGAAATGTGTGGCTTCACACTTGGTTGAATAGTTCACACTTTTGAAAGCAGATCTACATTTGAGAAACAGATTTTCTTTTCTTCTGAAAGGTTTTGTGTGACAAGTCTTTTCAATATCTATTATCAGGGGGGCTTAATGAACACCCCACATCCATGTGGCTCAGGTGGCATCACTGTAACCTGCCTTCAGAATTATGCTGCCATAATCTCATTAGTACAAATGCAGGTTTAATAAGGCTCCCCACAGCAAAATGAAGGGACACAAAACCCGAGGTGATGCAGAGGAATGAAAATGACTGCCTAGCAATATAAAACACAGCAAGCCCACTCAGCTCTCCTGTGGACTGGCTAATTTCTCTTTACAAAGGCTCTCTGGCAGTTTCATGCAAACACTGCACTTCAGTGGATTCCTCTGGAGCAGCTCTGGGTCAGATGGATCAGCAGAGGCAGGGTCACAGAGCAGAGGGCACCTCTCTGTCACAGCAGCAGCTCTGACAGCCAATTCCACCTCTGCTCCCCACACAGGGAGTCCTACCTGCCACTGGGAAACGGGGGGAAAGCCACAGACTTCAACTTCTTGTCTTCTGCAGCTGTTAAGCAGTTCTTGACAGTCTCCTCGAGCTGCTCTTCACACTTGTCCGAGCCCCACTGTGGGATGTGACAGTGGATGACAAACTTTGCTGCTAGGCCGCTAGACTGAGTGAGTGCAGCTAACACAAATGAAAATACAACATTTAGTTTGGAACAGAAACAGCTCTGCAACGACCTCTCAACCCAAAGTAACTTCTTAATTACCTCACCTCTCCAAAGAAATCCATTTGGGACTAAAATACACCACAGTGGCTCACTTGCAATAATAACCTGTCTCAGCATTCCTTCTGTGATCAATTGTTATTTCTTTGGAGACCAAAGAACCCAGGGCTCATTTGGTTAGCACACAGCTACTCAATAATTGTTTTAGCTCTCTCATTCAGCACGGCCTCTGGGTTTGTTTTATGCAAAGTACAAAAACCTTGCCCTAAACACAGTATCAGTAATCCCCACAGAGCTGTCACTGAGTGCTCTGCACAAACATCCTGCATCATCATCATCACCTTTACAATTCCAGAGAGTTGGGGATTAATATGTAGACTCTACAGCTGGGTAATTTCAGACAAGGACATGAAAATCAAAGTTGTTTGTTCAAAGTCCCCATCAGTTATGTCCAATTAGGAGTCTCAGATTTATTTTTCAGAAAGTGTAAGATTTCTCCAGGACCTGCAGAGCTTACAGCATGGCATCAGTTTGCTTTTGTTGCAATTGTCACCATCAGCACTACTGAAAGTCTGGGTGTTTTGGCAATCTCAGGTTAAACACTTTGAAATCAGCTGTGCAGGATGGAATTAGCCCAAGGATGAAAATCCTGGATATATTCACTTGTTCTCCATCACAGAGGAATTCTGTTGCAAGCATAGAGGAATTCTGTGCTACCTGAATTTTAACCAGCTGTCTTAATAGTATAAAAGGAGTCTTGTCTTAATAGAATAAAAGGAGTCTATCTTCTAGTTAGGTAGTGATGTTGACAGAGAAAAGTAGTTTACTTTGATTTTACAGCATATAAATTTGATATTATATGAAAGTCAAGCAAATTATCTTGTATAAAAATTTCTCTATCATTTCAGATGATAAAACTAGGCTACTCAATTAGGAATTTTCCCAAATTACTTAAAGCAATTTTTTTTTTTTGGTATAGAGATACTAAGCCAAATAAGGCATATTGTAACTTTTCTCCATCTGTTTTCCAGACACCTTCAATTGGTTTAATCTGTCCACAAAAGAAGCACAATCTGAGATCCCAAACTATTCCCTGCTACAAATGTGTTAACCCTTGAAGGGAGCTCCTCCAATAAAGCAGCTGCAGTTCCAAAAAGCATGCCAGTTCTGCAGATCATATCACATCTTCATTTCTGCTCAAAGTAAGGTCATTATGTGGGTTATATACATTCATCTAATATGCATAAAGGAGAATAATTTATGAAGCATCACTAATTTTTCCTATGCCTATTTTTTCCTCAGCCTATATGTTAGGCTGAGAGCTGTTTCTGATTCTCACTAAGGCTGCAGTACATACAGGGTAGGAAAGATGGCACAAGATTTCCTTAAATTTTGGACTCCCATGGGCAGAAATGACCTAAGACAAATTGATCAGTCTCAAGACAGAATGTGCACAGCCCACAAGTATCCTATTCTTCCTTTTTTTTCCCCCCTCAGTAGGCTGCCTATATCAGCATCAGCTTTGAAGAAACATTTACATCACATCAACAAAGACACATAACAACAGGAACAGGTCAGAATGTCCAGAGAAAAGACCATCTAAAATGAGCCATGTCCAAAAGAGAGCAGGGAATCCCTCTTACCTTCAGCAACTTCCAAAGGTCCTTGAGATTTGCGAAGCTCTTTCACTGTTTCCAAGAACTCTTTGCCTCCAGCCTTTTCCAGTGCCTTGCCTGCAAGGACACAGAGCAGAAGGCCTTGGCTTCAGAGTATCAGTGTGGAAAAACAAGCCTACATTATTTAAAAAACCACTGTACACACACTATCCTGTCTCCCTCTATCAGCAGCAGCTGATTTTTATGTTTACCACTCTGCTTAGACACGGATGAAGTTTACTTTTCATGGTTTTGTAGAGCCTGTATGCTGTTACTGGAAATTACTTTAATATAAATATCTGTAAGAATGCCATTTACTCTGACTCATGGCTAAAATAATGTGGAGTGGTTTTAGGCTTTCAGCCTCCAAAATGAACCCAACATCCAAACCCTATTACTTACTGAAACAAACACAGCTGGGATGCCAGGGAAGGTCTTGATGACTGAAAACCAATGATCCAAAAGCTTGCTACTAGATTCTGTGCCTCCTGTGGGACTGGCTGAATAGCTTTTTACCTCCCTCCTGCTTAAATTTCCATATTTGTAATAGCAGTATTTCCTTATTTTGCACAAGCAGTATAAGGCTTTGTACATGAGTATTTCTAAATTATGTAACATCCTACAATGAAAGTTAGAAGTGTTAATGACATGTAATTTTGCAATGCAAATTTCAAATGCAAATGTAAAAATAAGCCAATAAACACCTCAATAATTATTTACACTTTTGCTGTTCATGTGCTTCAACAAATTATCTGTGTTTTGCTTGTTATTAAAAGCTGACAAATCAGTGATTAGACTGTTGTACCAAGTCAGACCCAGCCTGATTTTCAGAAGCTGCAAGTGATATTTTATGGCCTGGGGTAGATTCAGATGAAACAGGATGGGATCTCAGCAGGCAGCCAGTAGACCAGCTACTGTTCCAGCTCTAGATGATTTTTTTCTGCATGTACAGAGCCTTACCTATTTCCTCCTTGAGGTCTATTTCAGCTGTTGTAGGGTGAACAATTCCTTCTACTTTCATGGAGCCAATATGGCTGATGTCACTCTGTGTCAGAGAAAGCTGAAAAATAGCAATGAGAGGGGAGGAACAAATAAATAGTAATCCCAGTGCAAAATCATTTTCATACCAAAAAGCTGAAGTATAAAAATTTCAGTCTTTCAGAAACCAGCTATTTTATTCTGTTCAGTATGTGTGAGTCTGACTTTTAGCTTTTAATTAATTAATTTGCACACCACTCAAATTATTTGGTGATATGTCCACAACTTGGAAGCTTGCTCCAGAGGAAGTTATTGCTAGAAAAAAAAATGTTCTCACATCATAATTTGAAGGAAAAAAGGCTGATTTTGGAAATGCTTTGGTTTAACAGATAAACATCCTTCCCTTCATGCTAAGCCCCAATCTGTTTTTGTTCTTTATTACCTTTTGTCCTGGCACAAGGCTCTTGGAGGACAAGATAGTGAAACCATCCCCAGGTCCATCTTCAGTTGTTGAATTTGAAGCTCCTTCTTTTTCATTGTCCTTTTGTTTGCTCTATTTGATGGGAGGAAAAAAAAAAAAAAAGCAAGACTTCTCAAAGGAAACAATCACCATCTAGCATTATTCAATAATGGAGAGAGTTAATAACTTACTACAAATCTTATCTTCTCAGATCAATACATGACTCATAGCCTTGTAATCCCATAAGGTTATGTAACAACAGGGGTCTGCACTGTTTATATAATGCTAAATCAGTGGTTCATCTGAGGCATTACATGTTTTTGTAGTCACATTCAGAAGCAGGGCACCCACACCCATCTGTAGATTTACTGACAATTAAGGTTGTATTTATATGGGTGGGCATGTGTTAGTTTATTTTTGTTGCTAACAGAGCAGAACCTCGTATTAAATCAAACTTAGTCACTTAGTAACCCAGTCAAATGCTCCAATTTGAAGAAAAAACAACTTTCTGGTCTGAAAAACAAATGTTTAAGTCTCAGTTATTAAGTGATAAAGCCTTCTTATAGCTTACTTTCAAGGAGCAGCAAACCTACCAGTCCTAGAGGGCTAAAGGAGCATCTCCTCACACCTCTCAATATTTGCTCTAAGATATGTCAAGGAGCTACCACCACCTAATAATCCAAACTCTGCACAATTCAAAGTAAGGTGGTAGCTGAGGTCAATGCACAGAGGCATCCAATTAAACATCCCATTAAGCAACTCTGTTTTCTTTTTAAAGGCTGTTTCTACATATTATCAGCTATGGAACTGTCTTAAAACTTTGAAAAATATGCTTAATCCAAAAAAGTTTAAAAGTTTAAGTCAAAGCTTGATATCATTTAACCCTAGCCAATGAAAAGCTCAGCAGTGTTTTAAGGTGCATGCCCTGGAATGACAAACCAAGAGCACAGATCTGGGTTACTGCTTTACCAAATTAATCCATTTTGGACAGTGATAGAAGATGGGAAAGTGCAGTGGTCAAGTTCTGATTGATTTATTCTTCTTTTAAAACTCACTAACAACAGCACAGCTAAGAACACATGAAACAAAGAGCTCGTCACAATGACATTGAAGTTCCATGTCAAATTCTCTGGACAGCGAAAAATCTTTAACAGCAACCCAGTAACTGTGCAAGGCTGAAGGCATGACATCTCTCTGGTAGAAAATGTTTTAGAAGACAGCTTCCTTTATTTTAAAAGGCTTCATGGCCACAGAGTTAGTGTGGAGGTAAGAGATTTTACACAATTATTAAGAGATTATTGCAGAGGGTGACACAGAATCTGTACCTGCCCTGTTCTTACCTTTTTGGACGTCCGGGCCTTGGTAGACTTTGCCTTTTTCCCACTCTTTTTGTTCACCATGGATTTCCTCCCCTTCTTCTCAGGAGCAGGGGAAAGGATGGTCTCAGTTTTGCCTTTGGCACCCCTTTTCTTGGCTAGAAGCTCAGGCTGAATTCTGGGCAGGACACCTCCACTTGCAATAGTCACACCTTTGAGTAACTGCAAGGACAAGCAGCGCATGGAAGCAAATTACAGATCCTCTTAATCTGCACCACCAAAAACAATTAAGGGAGAAAATCCACAATAACAAGGAACTTGGCAGGTGACAGCAAAGTCAAACAGCACATCCTGGAGAATTCTGTTGCTGTACAATCATTCCTACCCCTTCTTAGTGCAAACCTGTCCTTGGTGACTCACAAGCAGTGAATAAGGGTAAAAGAAGAAGAGTGTCTGTGAGCTACTTCAAAAAAGGACTGCACCACAGCCCTGCTCAGAGGAGGACTGGATGCAGATCTCTTTGGCAGGGAAACAGATGCAGTGAAAGCAAGGAAAAGCTCCAAGGACCTGCTTTGCAGAGGCAAACAACAGGAATGGGCTGGGATACCATGTAGAGGACAAAGTCTGGCTAATTCCTGAGAGACAACACTGGATCTAGATCCCAGTTCACAGGTCACTGACCAGAAACACAGAGCTGGGAAAGGCCTGGTAGTGTTAGCACACTTTCTCTTCTGGCCTGTTTTGAATTTTTACTCCACTTGACAAGAAACAGAGCCACATGACTTCATGGGCACCACATTTTCATTATTTAAAGCAGTCATATTAAGTGCAGGAGTATTCAAAGTGTGAATGACATCATCCATCTTCATACAGAGGAGATACTCTGATGCTGACTGAACCTTTTCAGCAGCCCTGAATAGTACAATCTGCAGCCCATGCTGTGATCTCTGTCCTCACTCAACAAGTTTAACAGAAGTGATCCCACAAGTGATCCCAGGAGTCAGAATACTGAAAACCACAGTTTGGGCAAACAGACAGGGAGACAGCAATAGCAGAGAGTGAGCCAGATCCCTACCCAACACGGGCCTCACAGCCAATATAATAGAAAACACACATTTCTACAGCTTTTGGGAAAAGATCTTCCACATTTTCTTTAAGTACTGACTATCCCTGAGGGAAAAGTGAAGCATCAAGACTGCTTGTTTCAACAGGACTCATAGGCTAAGAAGAACCAAAGTTTATGCCCGTAAGATTTAAGATGAGGTATCTCAGAACCTTAATTTTTGTTTGCTTTTATTTAAGAGGGCCCAATCTTCTACTCCAATAACTGCAATCTCATTCTTGTCTCAGACTAAGCTCTTTCTAAGCTTCCCTGGTAGCAGCTTCACTCAAGCACACAAGTCTTGCACCAAAATGCAAACAGGCACCTGATTCAGCTCCTCATCATTTGCAACTGCCAGGAGGATGTGTCTGGGGGCAATCCTTCCTTTCTTGTTGTCCCGTGCTGCATTTCCTGCCAACTCCAGGATTTCAGCTGTAACACATCAAGATAAAAACCAGTTACAAAAATGCAGCTTAGGTACATGCTGCATACACATTTTACACTGCTTCTTAATATCCATTTACCTTCTCAGGGATGTTTCCAGATTTATCTAATAAAGGGTTCTCACTAGAGAAAGGCAGAAACCAAACCCCACTCAATATATCTGTACATTTAGATAAGTTCATTTGCCCTTCCTAATTCCCTAAATGAGAAAATATGCTAAGCTTGGTTCATATAATTTCTCTTAATTCTCTTTCAAAAAGGCAAAAAAAAAAACCCTAAAAAGTACATCAGCAGTCCAAAATTTATCAGCAGCCCTGTGACAACAGAACAGTCAGGCATGCAGTGAAACCCCCAACCTGGAACAGACAGCTCTGACAAACAGCGAGGATTCTCAGGACCAGGGAAGATGAAGACTGAGGTGCATTTGAAGAAGTACTTGGAAAGCCAACACACTAGCCAGACACTGCTGGAATTCTGCATTAAAGGACACTGAAAATCTGTGAGAAGCTTCATTTCAGAACAAGATATGAAAGGTTTGATCCAGATGCAAGCAGAGACAACGTGAGAGCTTCAATGCATGAAGTATTGATAGAAGGGTCCTTCTACATCTCTGGGAACAGGAGGTCACTTCAAAGGTACTTTCTCTACCTACCAGTTAGAGAAATAGTAACATTTATACTGGAACCAAAGTCACTGAGCTTTTCCTAATTATTACAGAAATACTGACACATCTCCCTAAGTTTATTTGGACTGTAGCAATCAGTATAATTCATTAGCTTACATAGTTTGGCCTCTACTCAGAAGTTATTTCTCATATAAGAACCCTACTGAAACACTGAGAAGGAAGGAGAAAGGAATTTTTTCCCCTCCAATTGCTCCTAAAAATCACATCCACACTTTTTTTCATTTTAAAAGCATACAGTGTCCCTGTCTTCTGGGTTTGTGTTTGTCAGTAACAGGAATATGAAAATTACAGCCAATCAGTATCCTGTTTATAACTCATTGATGTCTTAATGATATCCTACTCCTTTTTACAAACTACATAAAAAACTATAACTATTATAAAAAGAAGGATTTTCAGGAAAAATCTAGTGGAAATGTACATAATGTTTGGCTAAAATCCAAATGATTTCATCATGGGGCTTAGCTCTGGCTCATAGGGAAAATACAAGCTTTCAATTCCACTCAAAATAACAAAAGTACAAATTTGTCTTCCAGTTTTCACTGCTACACAGCACACATATTTAACTGAATGTTGAAAATGTAAAAGCCTTTTTTTTAAATTTATATGCATATTCACAGTGAATTGTAAAAATTAGAGCAGGAACCTCTCAGCTCTAACATTTCCTAGTCTGTCCTGGATTTTAAAGGAGGAAACTGCAAAGAGATCCCACATAGTCCAGCTATATCCACCCCCATGGGGCTGGAAGTGTCAGACCCTCTCCCAGACCTCTGCCAGCAGAGCTAACACAGCAGCAGACAGCAGGAACAGATTCCATCCATTGTGCAGACCAGCAGAGAGCAAGAAAAGAGACCCAGGCTCCTCCAGTGGGATTTGCAGATGTGTGCTTACAGCAGAGGAAAATTGCATCAGGGGGAAAAAAAAAAAATCCAAAAACCAGCAGATACTTACCTGTGTGGGAACTGAAGCTCTTTCAGGTGTGCCAACAACAGGCACATCCTGCTACCTGTGTGCTCACCCCAGTGCCCCAGGTTTGGGTCCTTTGGCCAGCAGCATCCTGATGGTGCACTCTTAGTCCTCTGCCTAATGTTAAGAGCAAAAAAGGCAGAACACTCAAATGCCAGCCATCCATGCCAGGACACTGGGAAGAAGGGGATCCGAGGCAGAGGTGATGCATGGCAGATTGTGGAATATGTACATGACTTACCTAAGGATGCCAAACATTTGCATGGTAAATTATTGCCTTACCTCCTTCTAGTGAAGGTTTCTATACATATTTTTTTCTAATGGTGGAGGCCAGGGCTCATAATCTAATAAAATGGTATTTACAAAAAACAATATCAAAACTGGAGGCTTCAGTTATCACATGCCCTGCTAACAATAACAGATCCCTAAAGAAACTGCTTCACATTTCAAGTAGAAACTTCTTAGCAGCTGAGGTTACCTAAATTCTAAAAAGACAAGTCTGAGAATATAGGTCCTATAATACCTATATAAATAGGTATTATAGAATATAATAGGAATATAGAATATAGGTCCTATACTCTAACAAGCTCTCTTGGAACTGGGCATCTTGATATTTTCAGCCATAAATTGATTTTACTTTGTGTTCTAAGCACAGGCATTAAGAATTACATTGAAATCTCAAATAATATTGCTTCCTGCAAGAGTCAAAATTCACAAAGATGCCTCCACATCAGAAGTTTAACTTCAAATCCAGACATCTTCAGAAGCAGAGACAAGCTGCAGCCAAGCTATGACCTGAATGGGATTACATCTTGTCACCCTGTGACATACAGGGAAAAAGAGGTTTCTTTAGCTGATGGATCAGCAGATTTGAAATGTCTGGGAACTAAAGCATGCAAGCCATGCCAAAGGTTTTTGTTCAGTTGAGCTTGCAGGAAGGTGGACTTCTAAGAAAGGTCTATGAGAATTCCTGATAGCAAATTGGAAAGATTTCATACAGGTTGTCTTGTTTTCCACTTCCCCTACAGGAGAAATCCTGTCAGCTCCTGTTACACTAGCACATAAAAATCTACCAGTAATACCTTTACTCTGCAAAAATCTATTGATGATGGAGTCCTTGTCCTCCATTTACTGGTGGGAAGATGTCTGCTGGATTTGTCTCTGCATGGCAGATGAGCACAACAGGCAGAAGAGTGTTCCAGGGGATTCCTGTGAAGGAGGAAGCCTTTGCTGGTGGTGTGTTCTGCCCTCATTTAGAGAGGATGGCTTTCCATTGAGATCTTCCACAAGTTCCTCTGAACATGACTTGTGCTGCCTCATCAAGGGGCTTCTGTATTCTCTGCCTGCTTTTTGGGAAGATGCCCTGTGGGACATATGCAGTTGATGTTTGATTTAGGTGGTTGTGCCTGCAGTCAGCTCTGTGCACACTCAGAGCATGAGTCTGTTGCAAAACCCATCAATCACAGGGGACTCAGGCCAATTTTTCAGAGAATTTTAACTCTGAAGCCAGTGGAATTCTCAGCAAACACAGCTTTCTGGATGGGAATTAAGCTGCAGTTTTACAATATGATTTTCAAGCCTAAAATGTAAAACAGCATCGAGATATTAAAAAGAAAGGTTTAAAACAGTGAGGAGATCTTTACATTGTACCTCTTCCTGAGATTCCACCACCATTGCTGGCATTTTAATGATGGGATTGATAAGGCAAAGTGCAGATTTGGGGGTGATAATGGCTGTGAGGTGCTGCCATGACCAACCTTGCTTACAAAGGAAAAAACCAGAGGTTTGGTATCTCTGTGACACAGAACACATACCAAAGCCAAAGAGCAGTCTCAGCTCCCTAAACTGGGAGTAAGGATGCTGCAGATGTTTATGCAGCCTCTGGATGATGCCAGCCACAAGGCTCAGTGCTCTGGGGCAGCACAAACCCAGGCCAGCAGCAGTGGCCAGCAGGACTGGTCACTCACAGAGATCTGCTGGTCCATGCCAGCCCTGGAGGAATGCAGGCACCCAGGTGGTTCTGGTTCTGTTGGACCCTTCCAGCCTCATCTACCTTGCTCCTCTCCCAGCCATGACTTGCTTCCCCACATCCCAAGCTCCTTTCCCTGGCAATCCACACCAAGATTTCTATCTCAGCACCTTTCCTGGACAGTCACCATTTTTCCTATCTACTCTAGCTCAATATTCCTGCCCAGATTCTTCATTGACTCCATCCAATCCTTGGCCTATTTCCCATTTTTTCAACTTGCTCTCCAGCTTCCTGGCAGGATATTTAGACACTCCTCACCATTTATTTGCCTACTGGTCATCAGTCCAGCTGTCCCCAGTAGCCAGACTTATCCCTAACATCAATATTTTTCTTCCATAACCACTGCCTCCCCACAATGTTATGATTTGGGAACTGAGAGAGGCTGGAATGTGTTCAGTGAGGACCAAGTCTTCAGAGATTTTAGCTGTTAAAAGTCAAAGCAGTCTCAGCTGAGCATGAGCAACCTGTGTTTTATCAAAGTTAGAGCCTGGCCAAAGAGTGCATATTTCTCTGAGGTAGCACACATCTCCCTTCCCCTTTTGTAAAGCATTAAATCTCTGCTCAAACACAGAGAAGCACTCAGGGGTTTAGAGGAGAAGTTTTCATGAATGTTTTAACATAACAAAAAAATAAATGTTCAACCTGCTTCTGTGAAACAGCTAAAAAGTGACAGTCCCGTACTGCCACTCTCCCAGATTTAGCCTGAAGCAGTTCCCCTGCATGCAGCCTTTCATCCTGAGGAACCATCATTTCACACCTGCAAATCCAGGAGAAAAGAATGCCATTCGTAATAGAAAAATCAGATAATGTTAAGAAAATGTAGCTGTTTGACATATAATACCCCCTTTGACAACATCCTTGGAAAAACCTATTTTGTTTCTACAGGCTTCCCAAAACCAAAGATTTTATACCCCTGTAATATTAGGAATAACTAGATCAGCAGGATTAGATGCTACAACACTTTTTTTTTTTTAAACTGAACTCTCCACCTTTGTAATATTTCCAAACAAATCCCTGGACAGAGCACAGGAACTTTGGTTTGGAAAGAACACAATCCAGCAGCAATAGATGTTTGCTCAGAAACATTACCCCATTCTATCACAATATATACAGGAGTTCTCTGCTGAACCAAGCAGCTGAAAATAGCATTCCCTTACAATTTATGTGGGCTCCCAGCCTACACCTCTAGCAACCTTCTTGCCTGGTTGACTACACATTCTTTTTTTTTTTCCCTAAAGCAAATTGTAGGCCCACACATAATCTGCTCATATCAGATTAATGATTGAAATTAAACTGCACTTACAACCTAGGAGCAGAGCCAAGAATTTAATTTTGTTCTAGTTCAGGTAATAGGCAAACAGTGCTGACCACAAGTCAGTCTGCAGCACTGAAATGTTGCACATTCCAGATGTGCTGCTGACAATTTATTACTGCACCTTGTAAAAATTGCCACAGCTCAGAGCAAGCATCTCCAAATGTTTATCCTAGAAATATCTCCCTGTGGAGTAGGAGAAGAAAAAGAAGTATTTCTCTGCAGACAGAAGGTCAGCAGAGTCACAGTGCATCACATTATGTTATAAAAGTTATTGTGATTTCTTCAACACAAGCAATACTTTGTCACTCCAGCTCCAGAAGTAGCCTCAGGGGAAAAACAAATAAAATTGATTCTCATCTGGAATGTACTGCCACAAACATGGAGATTTTTGCCATCTACTATTAAGCTTGATGATAAATTTAATTTTACAAGTGAAATTAGTGAAATTTATTAGTGAGATCTCAGATTTTCTCCACACTTTTGAAAGAAAGTAATGGTTTTATTGTCTGGTAGTGAGAACAAGCTTCACATGTGCAAAAGACAGCAGTGTTTACATAAAATCTGTTGCATGGACAACCAGGCTCCATGCAAGCTTCTTCATGCCACCTGGGCAATAATCTACATTGCTGAAACACAACTCACTGAGCTGATTCCATGCAGGCTGTGACTCCTCACAGATTCTCTAATGCACCTCAGTCTTGATCTGTAACCCCTGAGTATCCTGGGCTGTGAATTCTAACCATTTGCTGAAGTGCTATTTTCCATAATTAAACAAGAAACTCAACAGATATGATCAAAAGACACTCTGAAATATTTCTGTACAGAATCACAGTATATTGTATCACCATGGGACACCTGCCCTTTCCTCAAAGTTCAATTTCAGAAAGGCAGGAAAAAGAAAACTCAGGGCATGTGGGAAGATTTAAACCTTGGAACACTTTCTGTATACACTTAGGCAAAGCAAAAGGGTTTTTAAAATTAAATTTAAATTTTAATTCAAATTAAGCCCCTCCCCACATTTATATTTCATAACACTTTGACACTCTCCTGCGAAGAGAAATGCAGCCAGCAAAAGAGTTTTCTCACTTAAAAAGCACAGAAGCAGTACAAGGTGGATTTGCTATTTTTTTTCTATTATTCACATTTAGGTGTATAAAAAAACCCTAATTAATACCAATTTTCTCTGGGACAAAAACTACACAGAAGTGTCTCCTCACTCTGCAAAACAATACAAAATAACACTCCAGCTAGTGACCAAGCATGGTGCCTCTAAAAGAGAAATTTCCACCCTCATCCTCTCCAGGAAACAAATGAACCTCCTTAGTTTTCAGCAGATCCTGATTCCCAGGAGTGCTCCACATGCTCACATCCCATCCCATGGCCAACCCTGGCTCCTGTGTGTGAGGAGCACTGCCAGGAGCAGGCTCTGGCTTTACCTGCCAGGTGCTCTATGACAGCTACAAAAACTACACAGGACTGACTCCTCACTCTACAAAACAATACAAAATAACACTCCAGCTAATGACCAAGCATGGTGCCTCTAAAGGAGAGAATTTCCACCCTCAGGAAAAAGAACCTCCTTAGCATTTTCAGCAGATCCTGATTCCCAGGAGTGCTCCACATGCTCACACTCCATCCTGTGGGTGGCTCCTGTGTGTGAGGAGCACTGCCAGAAGCAGGTCTTGCTTTACCTGCCAGGTACTCTATGACAGCTACAAAAACTACAAACAAGTGACAAAAATAACAAAAACAAAACAAAAATAACACTCCAGCTATTGACCAAGCATGGTGCCTCTAAAGGAGAGAATTTCCACCCTCAGCCTCTCTCTCTCAGAGAACAAATGAACCTCCTTAGTGTTTTCAGCAGATCCTGATTCCCAGGAGTGCTCCACATGCTCACACTCCATCCCATGGGTGACTCCTGTGTGTGAGGAGCACTGCCAGGAGCAGGTTCTTGCTTTACCTGCCAGGTGCTCTATGACAGCTACAAAAAACTACACACAAGTGACTCTTCACTCTGCAAAACAATACAAAATAACACTCCAGCTGTTGACCAAGCATGGTGCCTCTAAAGGAGAGAATTTCCACCCTCAGGAAAACACCTCCTTAGCATTTTCAGCAGATCCTGATTCCCAGGAGTGCTCCACATGCTCACACTCCATCCTGTGGGTGGCTCCTGTGTGTGAGGAGCACTGCCAGAAGCAGGCCTTGCTCTACCTGCCAGGTACACTATGACAGCTACAAAAACTACACACAAGTGACAAAAATAACAAAAACAAAACAAAATAACACTCCAGCTGTTGACCAAGCATGGTGCCTCTAAAGGAGAGAATTTCCACCCTCAGCCTCTCTCTCTCAGAGAACAAATGAACCTCCTTAGTGTTTTCAGCAGATCCTGATTCCCAGGAGTGCTCCACATGCTCACACCCCATGCCATGGCCAACTCTGGCTCCTGTGTGTGAGGAGCACTGCCAGGAGCAGGTCTGGCTTTACCTGCCAGGTGCTCTATGACAGCTACAAAAAACTACACACAAGTGACTCTTCACTCTGCAAAACGATACAAAATAACACTCCAGCTGTTGACCAAGCATGGTGCCTCTAAAGGAGAGAATTTCCACCCTCAGGAAAACACCTCCTTAGCGTTTTCAGCAGATCCTGATTCCCAGGAGTGCTCCACATGCTCACAGCCCATGCCATGGCTACGCCTGGCTCCTGTGTGTGAGGAGCACTGCCAGGAGCAGGCCTTGCTTTACCTGCCAGGTACTCTATGACAGCAGCCATGTAGACGGGTGCCCCCACCCCGATGCGGTACTTGTAGGTGCCTTTCTTCAGGTAGCGCATCATCCTGCCCACGGGGAAGATCACCCCGGCCCTGCTCGAGCGCGACAGTTTGGACATTTTCTTCTTCCCGCTCCGCCCCGACATCTTGCAGCCTCGTGCTTCTCAATTTGCTGGTGGTTCTCAGTGCCTTGCTGCAAATCTGAGGGCTGCAAGAGAAAACCAAGAGGGTCGGTGAGAAAGAACAGGTTGGTGTGGCCAGCAGGAGCAGGGAGATCGTTCCTCCCCTGTACTCAGCACTGGTGAGGCCACATCTCCAGTGCTGTGTCCAGTTCTGGCCACTCAGTTTGGGAAGGACATTGAGATGCTCAAACACAAGGCTGGTGAGGGGCTGGGAGCACAAGCCCTGTGAGGAACATTTGAAGGAGCTGGGGCTGTTCAGCCTGGAGAAGAGGAGGCTCAGAGGTGCCCTTATTGCTCTCTACACCTTCCTGAAGGGAGGTTGCAGACAGGTGGGGTCGGTCTCTGACAGAACCAGAGGACACAGTCTCCAGCTACCTCAGGAAGGTACAGGTTGGATATTAGGAAGAAATTTTTCACCAAATAATAATAAAGTACTGGAATGCTCTTCCCAGGGAGGTGGTAGAATCACCACCTCTGAGTGTGTTTAAAAAAAGACTGGACCTGGCACTTGGTGCTATAGTCTAGGTGAGCTGTTAGGGCATAGGCTGGACTCGATGATCTTAGAGGTCTCTTCCAACCTCATTATTCTGTGATCTTCATGCATTGCTGCTGCAGAAGAAAAAATCCAAACTCGTCCTCAACACCTGTTAAAGTGCAGGCATTGTTCATTAAAAGCAGGATTGGCACCATGATATTTTCTGAGAAATCCTCTTTGCCCAGGATTTTGTCCTGGGAAGCTGAGAAGCCTCAGAGAGGAATGAAAACAATAATTATCTGATTGCTGCTCCTGTGTTTGCTGCTTTGGAATGGGGCTTGGACATTGTTTACCAACAGGTGAATGCTTGATTGGGTCCATGTGAATTGTTTTTACTTAGTGACAAATCACAGCCACCTGTGTCAGACTCTGAGTCAGTCACAAGCTTTCATTATCATTCTTGTGAAGCCTTCCATCTGTATCCTTTCTCTTTAGTTTAGTTTTAGTATAGCATTCTATAATATCATATCATATCATATCATATAATAATAAATCAGCCTTCTGAGAACATGGAGTCAGATTCTCATCTCTCACCTCATCCTGGGACCTCACAACACCACACAGGATAATTGGAATGTTTGCTATGACTTTGCTTTTGAACTGCACTATCAGTGTAGCAATACCAGGAGCAAAGAAAACAAACCTTGTTTTCTCCTTATTTTTCTGGCAACCACAAGATTAGGGATAAACAGACAACAAACCCTGGAATCTGCCACTTCACTCCAAAGCTTGCATGTGGTCACAATTACACCTCCAGTTCTCACTCTCAGACAATAACAGTTTGGAAAGGTTTAACTCTATTTACAAAACATGGGTTTAACTCCATTTTGATAGCTGCCCTGGAGGTATAATTATGAGCCTGGTTACTTCTCAGAAGCAAACACAGAGCAGGTCTGCTAGAGATGGTATTTCTGCCAAGGAAAGCACAGTTACCTCACTGCCAGCATCCATTCACCTCAGTGAAACAAAGAAACACAACAAGGGAGACTTTGAAAAGCATTCAAATGAATCTAGGTGATACTGCTAAATTTTAAATTATTTTTTTCATTTATCAAAGGTATAAAATCAGCAGAGAGCTGTAAAACCTTGGCATGTCCTTGTGTATCAGCCAGACAATTTTTTTTCTTTCTGTGAGCAATGTATCATGTGGGCATGATGAGAAAAGTTGGGAAAGATTAAACCAGTAAACCTATCAGACACAGACACGTCAAAATTGGCATTGCTCATCATCCCACTCTGAATTCCCTGCCAACTGCCAGCCTGGAACCACAGAGCTCCAAGGGAAGGTGAAAAGAAGTAGGGAGGCATGATCCTGGTCTTTAGAGACGCTGTGAAGGTGGAGAGAGCCAGGGTTCCCTAGAGCAGTGACCCTTACAGAAGCTGTACAGCAGAGGACGGAGAGCAGCACTGGGCTTGGTCACACAGGGAGGCAGCAAAATCTGCCCAGCAGAAAAACTTCAGAACGATTTGAGAATGTAGGTCAGAAATCCAGCAGCACTGGATCTGCCTCGGGGCTGGAGGCTGGACCTGGTGATCTTCCTTCCTTAATGAAACTTGTAATTTGTGACAAACCCTTTACAAACTTTCAATTTCATAATAATAACAGCTCTTAAAATATGTCCTTTTCAGTTTGTGACAACTGACATCCAAATAATAGACCTAGGCTGGGAATTAGGCTTCTAGCCATCAGAGGAGCCCATTTCTGGGACAGCCTCCTCTTTAGAGCAACAATAACTCTTTTTGAGGTGGAACTTAATAAATGTATGCAGTAGGGTACAAACAGCTTCCTGCAATGCTGGCAGGACAGCTGCACCACCAGGCCAGCACTGAAACCCCTACAGAGAGCCATGCTGAAAGAGTACACTACCTGTATCAAAATTATATTTAGCTAACCTCTCATATATTCCTTCCTATAGCATCAAATCCCAGCTGAGTGAAAATCAGTGGAAAAAGGGATTAGATCCACAGGTAATACCATTGTTACACTTGATCTCCATGGCAGAAAATCAAAACATATTTGTATACAATTAACTACACTGCTCTGGGCCATGCTGCTGCATTACATAAATTTATGTTTAATTACTCACTTTTGGCTCATCCTTCTGTTGCTATCACTGAACTTTCCACCCCTGCCTACTCCTTTATTTTCCCCTTCTCTCTCACAGGAAGCCCTCTGCCTTTATTTACTCCCCTGCTGCCAAGCCAACACTTGGAATCCCAGAATATTTTCCAAATGCACTGCAGGTTATGTTTGCAGAATTTTGTGAGAGCCTAAATACAAGATGTTTCAGAACTCTGCTAACACTGTCTCTGCTTTGCAACTTACATGGAGCAGGGTGCACTGAGGAGCAACAAACACAGCAGTGTGCTCTTGTCTTGTTTTGACTCCTACAGGAGGCATTTTTTGGTAGAAGGCCAAGCTCTGGCATAGTCACAACAGGATCTGGACAAAGAAACATGCAGAGAAAACTCCTGTGGACCTGGACAAAGAAATCCCAGAGACAGGGATCTGGTTTTCTTGCAGGAAGAGGCACATGAGCTCAGCCCTGCCACACTCACCTGAACTGCAACCAACAGGTAAAGAACTACAAGTTGAGCACTGCTGTCCTAATTGTTCCCTGCTGAGGACACAGCCAAGCCTCAAGGGCTTATCAGTTGAAAAGTCTACCCACACTTGTTCCCTCTCTGCCAGCTGATTCATCATCTCTGTGTTTCTCCTCATGAAGCACAGCCTCCATTTAAAAATAAACCTGTGCCACTCGTGCTAAGTCCATCCTCACTGAGCTACAAGGGCTGTGTCTATATCTGCCTGCCATGACATCAGGCTTGGGCAATTGGAAGCAATTATTTTCCCTGTCCCTTAATTGGTCACAGCACACCCCACTCTGCCATGACTCCAACATCCCTGTGCTGCTAATGGGGGATTGAGGAGCTACAACATCTCACAGAGCTCTCCACAACATGACTGCAAGCAGGGCTTTCCTCTGTTGAGTTTTGCCTTCTTCAGAGCCCAAGGAAACCAGTGACATTTTCCTTCTGCCTCCTGGAAAAATACTTAAGAATCCACCTTCCACTGGACCAGACTGCTCCAAGGCCCATCCAGCCTGGACTGGGACACTTCCAGGGATCCAGGGGCAGCCACAGCTTCTCTGTGCCAGGACCTCACCACCTTCACAGGGAAAAACTAAGGGAATCCTTCATAACATCTGACACAAATCTCTCCTTTTTTAGATGTAAACCATTCCCCCATGCCCTGTCACTATGTGCCTGTGTAAAAAGTCCCTCTCCCTCTTTCTCATACACCCCATCCAGGTACTGCAGGGCTGCAGCAAGGTCTGCCCAGAGCTTTTCCAGGGCCAGGCTGAACATGCCCAGCTCTCCCAACCTGTCCCTGGAGCAGAAAGGCTCCAGCCCTCGGAGCACCTTGACTTGGGAAGGATGCTGAGAAGTTTGAGCACATCCAGAGGAGGGCAACAAGGCTGGTGAGGGGCTTGGAACACAAACCCTGTGAGGAACCACTGAGGGAGCTGGGGCTATTTAGCCTGGAGGAGGCTCAGAGGTGCCCTTATTGCTCTCTACACCTTCCTGAAGGGAGGTTGCAGACAGGTGGGGTCGGTCTCTCCTAGCAGGCAGCACTGACAGAACCAGAGGACACAGTCTCCAGCTACCTCAGGGAAGGTACAGGTTGGATATTAGGAAGAAATTTTTCACCAAATAATAATAAAGTACTGGAATGCTCTTCCCAGGGAGGTGGTAGAATCACCATCTCTGGGTGTGCTTAAAAAAAGCCTAGACCTGGCACTTGGTGCTAGAGTCTAGGTGAGGTGTTAGGGCATGGGTTGGACTTGATGATCTTAGAGGGCTCTTCCAACCTCGTTATTCTGTGATTCTGTCATTCTGTGACTTCCAAACACCGAGAGAACTCGAACTCAGCAGCCAAAGGCTAAAATAAAGGGCATTCAGGGCTACCCACACAGCTGCACTCCGCTCATCTCCAGCAGAGATCTGTTAGAACAGTTAGGAGTTGACAAGGAACCCAGACATACCTTGGATCCAGCTTAGGCTGCACATTCACTTACAAAGGAAATATTTGTGAAAAATAACGAGGAAGACCTGAAGCAGGGGCTCGTTGTCTGACCGAATTGCTAAGGCCATAGTGCTGTTAAGGGGGCAGGTGCGGTGTCTCCAGAACCGCCCACACCGAGCGCGTTCCCCGCGAAAGAAGCTTCCAGGGCACCCCAACCCCGGGGGTCCCTGCTGAGGCAGCTCCCACTCACAAACAACATCGGGCCACTCCTGCGGGGGTCGGGAGGACGGACCCTGAGAGGACGGATCTGGTACGGCCCCACAGGGAGCCTTTGCAGCCGCTGCGAGCACCGGGCTCGGGGACGCCGCGCTCGGCCCCGGAGCCGCCCCAAGCCCCCTCAGGGCCCGCCCGCCCCGCGCGGCCGCCCCGCCCCGCGCACGCCTCGCCGTTGCCCGGACACCGCCGCCCCGCCCACTCCCGTCTCTGATTGGTCGCTGCGGCAGCCCGGGCTGGGCAGAGAGCGCGGTGATTGGCTGAGAGCCTCTTGATCGGCGGGAGAGGGGCGGGGGCAGCAGCCGGGCCGCGCAGGCGTCCCGAGGCGCAGTGGAGTGTGTGTGTGTGTGGGGGTGTGGCCGCCGGCTTTCCCGCGCAAACGCTCCCCCCTGACGCCCCCCCCTCACATCGCCCTCAGCCAGCGCCGCCGCCGCGGGGGCTTCGCCCGCTGCCCGCCGAGGGGCGGCTGCGGCGGCGGCCGCACGGCCCCGGAACGGGAAGCGCTGCGGGGGCCGAGCGGAGGCAGCGAGCGAGGAAGAACCGCCCCCTCCCCCCCGTAACCGCTTAGCCGGGGCCGGCCCCGCGCGCGCCGCCGTTACCGCCTCGCGCCCCCCCTCCCTTTATGGCCGCCCCTCACCCGCCCCCCTCACGCCCTTTCCTCTCACGGCCTCGGCCATGGCCGGGCCCTCCTGGAGAACGGCAGCGGCGCCGGGAAGAGGAGGAGGAAGAGGAGGAGGAGGAGGTGGGTCGTGCGGCCGAGGAGAGAGGGAAGGAGAGGAGCAGGGCCTCGCCGCGGCCCCCGGAACCCCCGCGCCGCCGCTCCCCTCACCTGCCGGCGCCCGCCGCCGCCGCCTCCTCCTTCTTGTCTTCCCTTCCTCTTTTTCCTCCCCCTCTTTTCCTCCTCTCCTTGCCCCCCCTCCCCTTTCCTCCCCCTTTCCCTTTTCGGCTCCCCCCGCCCTCGCTCCGCCTCAGCCGCTCTCCCCGTATTGTATGTTTCAATGGCGATGGCGGCTGCTGCTGAGGGGGGCGGCAGGGGTTTCCTCCCGCTCGGCACATACCGCCTCTAGGAGGAGTCACTGCAGCCCGGGCCCGCTACAACCCCCCTCTCCTGGCTGCCGCCCTCCTCGGCCGGGCCCCAGGGCTGCAGTGGGGGCAGGAGCCCCCTCCCCGCCCAGCAGAGAAAGGGCCCCCCTGACCCCAGTCCCAGTGGGCTTGTGGTAGCCGGGAGCATAAAGGCAGAAAGCCTTGCCATCCTTTCCCAGGGTGGAGGAGTTCGGAGATGGAGAGGTTTCAAGGCAATCCCAGATTGGGTTAAAGCCCAAGGAGCGCCTGGTTTTTGTTAGAGAGAGCCACCCATCCCTCTGTCCCTTTGGCAGGGTGGCCTGTGCCAATGCCTCGCTATGGTGCTCTAACCCAAATATTGCAGCATCCCCAAGTCGGCTCGGAACGGCCCTAACAAAGAGTGCCGGCAGCTCTTTGTGTTGTCTTGCCTTGGAGCGTTCTGGGCGCTCTCAGGCTTTCCAACTCGTCTGTGAGGGCTGCAAAGTTCCCTTCTGAATGGAAGCTGAGGGTTTTTCTTTCCTTCCCTGCAGTCGCACGGATTGAAGAGCTCGAGCTCCAAGAGACGCAATAAGCGATTGTGCTTTGAGTCTTGGCAGCGCCAAATCTGTGAGCAGAGGCTGGTGCAAACAGCAGAGTACAGGGCTACACCTCTGTAACTCCTCTCAGGTATATTTTTACATCAGGCTGGGTTTGTATCATCGTTCCTATACAAATACTTTGTTGCACTGATTTTGCTATAAAGACATTTGGGTGCTACTGTGGTGCACTAGGAGATACATTATTAACACAGGCCACTCCTGCTTGCTTGCGGTGTTACTTTAGGAGGGTGTCTGGGAACAACAGAGAGAAAGAACCATTCGTGCATTCAGCATTCTCTTTGCCACTGGAAAAAAATCATAAAAGATGCACTTGAGCTTGGTTTTGGCTCTGCCAAAGTAAGCAATTTTATGTCTGCACAGGATTGGATTTGGTGGGTAAAAAAGCAACGGAATATTTCCCCAGGTTATGTTAATTGTGGATCACACCATCTCATGAAGAAAGAGGGCCTGAGCTCAGGACCTGCGTTTTCCTGTGACCTTGGGTAAAGCAGTTGCCTTTACACAGCTGTATTTTGACTGTTGTTAAAATGGAAATAAAGATACCTTTTCTCTTTTCAAGCATTGAGTAAGAGCCTCAATGCACTGGTGTGGATTAATTCTTTGGGGTCTGTTCTCTTCCTCACTGCTTTTTGAAAACAAGGTCAAGATGCCTTGAGACCATAGGAAAAAAACCTCATGTATGAATTTGACTTATTTTGCATGTAAGAGGAAGCCTTACCTTGATCTTGCCCACTGAGAGTTGGAATTTATCAAAAGAAGAAGATATTTGTAGGCCTGTCAGTGTATTGAACCATATTGGGAGGGTAGGAGGAAGCTCAAGGAGATTTCCAAGCACTAAGCACAAAAATTAATGACAATGTAAAACCCATGTGAAAAGGAAGAAAAGCATTTACATTTTTCTATTACCAGATACAAATAACTGCATCCAAAAACCCTTACAGTCATGCATGTGTTATGTGGCTTTGTAATTTAAAATAATTTGAGATGAGGCAAAATAAGCACCCCAAGTTTTTGAAAACATTCCCAATGTGTTAGAGTTTAACATCAAATAGATGCTGTGTGATAAGAACACAAGCATGTGGGGGAGGTCTTTCAAGGAAAAAAAAATCTTTGTGTGAGGCAAACTTTCAACATTAGGAGAACTCCCTCTGTTTATAACAACATTTTTCTGTTTATAAACAAAATTCTCCTGAAGGAAAACAGGAGTGCTGGAGAAGTGTAAGAGAGGACATTGCAAATTTTCACAGTGTAACACTTTTTAAGTCTGTCATAGATGTCTGAATTTTAATAACAATTTTTGTGCTGTTGTGATTTTTAATAGTCACACCATAAACTCATATTCCACTCTTTGTTTCTCCAGTGGATACAGCCTATCCTTAACCTAAATATTAAACATAAACCTTCATATCCTAAACCTAATACAGAATTGCATGGATATTTTATGTTTCAAATATTTCTGGAAAATTTGGGGTCACATGGTGACACAATAAAGAATTTTTGAGTAGAGCAGATCAGAGCAAGACAACACTGAGGCAGTTACTGGGTGTGAATTATTGTGCAGTAACAGCACCCTTGGAACCAGCTGCTTTTTAGAGCAGGTGAGAGACTTCTGGTCACAGCACCTGTATGTTGCAGCCATTTAGATGGAGCTGTGCAAGGAGGAACTGTTGCTAACCCTCATTTGTGCCATTTAGATGGAGCTGTTTGGGGAGGAACTGTTCCTAACCCTCATTGGTGCCATTTAGATGGAGCTGTTCAAGGAAGAACTGTTACCAACTCTCATTTGTGCCATAATTTCCAGATACAAATAACTGCATCCAAAACCCCTTAGAATCATGAATGTGGTACGTGGCTTTGTAATTTAAAATAATTTGAGATGAGGCAAAATAAGCATAAATAAAAAATAAGCTGTTGAAAGCAAAATAAGCTGTTCAAGGAAGAACTGTTGCTAACCCTCATTGATGCCATTTAGATGGAGCTGTTTGGGGAGGAACTGTTCCTAACCCTTGTTTGTGCCATTTAGATGGAGCTGTGCAAGGAGGAACTGTTGCTAACCCTCATTGGTGCCATTTAGATGGAGCTGTTTGGGGAGGAACTGTTCCTAACCCTTGTTTGTGCCATTTAGATGGAGCTGTGCAAGGAGGAACTGTTGCTAACCCTCATTGGTGCCATTTAGATGGAGTTATTTAAGGAAGAACTGTTGCTAACCCTCATTTGTGCCATTTAGATGGAGCTGTTTGGGGAGGAACTGTTCCTAACCCTTGTTTGTGCCATTTAGATGGAGCTGTGCAAGGAGGAACTGATGCTAACCCTCATTTATGCCCTGCTGGAGTCAAGCAGAGCTTTCCCCACTCAGCAGGAGCAGGTCCTGCCCTCTCTAGGTTGTGCAAAGACCATCTGCCTGTTGCCTTTCAAGCACAAATACAATCTGTTACTTTGTCAAAATAAACAACACATCTCTCTGATCATTTCTAGCCTGCTGCCTGCCTCCCCAGCTATGGGGGAACAGCCTGTTTATGGCACTCTCCTTTTGGGGCAGAAGCTGTTACAGCTCAAACATTGCAATGAATATTTCATAGCTGCAGAAGCCAGAGACAGGGCTTTGCTCTTGCTGGGGCTGGCAGGCATTCAGGGCCATCCTGGCAGCACAGGAATGCCAAGTACTCCAAAAGCTCCATTTGATGTGTGTATATAATCCAGGGAACTTGATCAAATCAGTGTAAGCATTGCCCTGACATTAGGATCACCCATGTGTCTATACAATGGTCATACTGAACAGCTGGAACAACCAAGTTCTGCAACTAATCTATATTTCTGTAATGAATTATTTTTCCCATTTTAAACCCTTCCTCCACCTTTCATATTGCTTATGTGCTTGTTATGCCAGTAGATTGGGTACAATGGGCTAAAGAAGCCAGAAAACCTACACCCTAACTTTCTGGAGACCTCTCTCTTTTAATAGTACTTTCTTAAATTAGACCATCCCACATACTTCAGAATTTAAAGTCTTTGTGTGTGTGTCAGATTCTGACACATTGTTTAATGTGGGCTGATTAGCTGCAGTCACAGGTTAGCTAAAGTGTGTAAGCAAGGGGAAAGGTCTTTCTTCCCCAAACACCAACTGATTCTTAAAAATGTAGCTGATTAGCTTAGCAAAATATTAAAGATATCTTTTTATCCTTTAAAAGGAGGTTTGAATCCTTTTTACTTATCCTTAAATGCAGCTAAGATCATGTCTTAATTATTCCTTAACCACGTAAGTAAAAATAACAATTGAATGTTCAATCAAAGTCAACATAATTTTTTTTTCTTCATTCTGAAAGATATATTTGTAAATCTCCATTAGACAAAATAAAAAAAAATTTAAAAAAAGAGAGGTAACAAACCCCAGAAAATAACATTGTTTTCAGCTGAGGAATACATTGTAGGATCCCTATCCACAACTCAGAAAGAGTAGCCAGAAGGGGATAGGGAAAATTCTGGGAATCATGAGCATGGAATGGCTTCTCCAAGGAATTAGAACAGGTCAGGACTTCTAGCTAAGGAAACTGAGTGGTGGCTTGAGAAAGGACTGATGGTCTTGGCCTGGTGCTCTGTGCTGCCCAAGGATTGCAATTTTTTACATTAACTACTAAAATACCTATTTCAGTTTCTGAATCAGAGGAAAGCTGGATGGATGAAACCATACATTTGTGAGTGGTGCTTTTGGCCACAGATCAACGTGGTAACCAGGCACTGCCAAGCTAAAAGGCAGAAAAGCCTCTATCCTTGTGCATTTCTTTAAGAAAACTACTTGCAACAATGTGCATTTACTATAGCCCAGCTTTTGGGTGCAGAAGTGACACATTCTCTGTCTAGGGACTCCTGATGTGATGATTGGGGTTTGGCATTTGTAGAACTCTATTTGTGGACTGTTTGAGCACCGAGTCACTGAACTCCATATCCCTCCAGATCACACTTCCCATTTCTCACCTGTTGCAAAGGGATCTTAGATCTGATTGATCATTCCTGTGCTGATTAGGATGTCTGTCCCTGTGCTGTTACACCCTCTGGTGTCCTTTGGAGCAGTGACACACATTTCCTTTCTCCTCTGGCTCAGCTCCAGGTTCTTTTCAGAGCAGCTTCACAGGTAAGGACAGCACAGCTTTGCTTGTTTGTCTGCTTTCATAATTGTTCCTGAGTTTGATTTAAAACAAAACTATTTACCTCATTAGCTATTTTTCCCTGCTAACTGCATAGCCCTAAAGGAAAAAAATATCTCAGCTGTGTCCAAGCCAACCTTTGGGTCTCAACCTTTGGTTTGTCTGAGCAGGACAGAGCAAGCCTCCAGAACATTTATTTATTGAGCAAGTGCAAGATTTCACTGCTCTCCCAGGGCAGAGCAATACATATCCAGGAACCATCACTTTATTAACAAGAGTGACCTTGAAGCCTTAAGGAAAGATAAAAACCAAAGTTTCAAACACATACTCCATTCCCAGTTGGAGCATCAAAACATGTTTTCCTATATAACTTTATGCATCAGTCACTGTTAAACAGCCAGATCCTTTAGGATTTTGCCTCACTCCAAGCTCACTGTCTGCACTCAGAGGAGGTCAGGAGTGAAGCACACTAATTTTATAATGATAACAGTCTTTTTCAGGTTTCTGTCCTTCTAAATCCATTGAGGTTTCTCTCCTAAATCCATTGAGGTTTCTCTCCTAAATCCATTGAGGTTTCTCTCCTAAATCCATTGAGGTTTCCCACCAGTTCCACAGTTCCCAGGCCTGACTGGCAAACAGCAGATGGCGTGGTTGCTTCAGCACAGGAACCTAAAACCCACCCCCCCCCAAAGGGGAATTCACCTGTAAGTGAACTTACAGGCTATGATTTGCATGTGGTGTCATTTACAAAAGACACAAACCATGTGCAGGTAAACAGGCATTTTTATAAAAGGAGAAGAAAGTATGTACATCATAGGGAACAAATGCAGACTGTACTGGAATAGCTACCTATGTATGTATTTAATTTATAAATTAAAATAGAAACCTCACTAAAATATTGACACAAAGGAGTAAAGCTTCAACACAAGGCCCAGGGAATCCATCAGATTCCTCTTGGAAAACAATGGGATGACACTTCAAGTATGATGTCACATTTAACGCTGCAACCATCCCTCGGCCAGAGATATTTTTCATAACCTCCTGCCTGTTTTTTTAGTTATCCAAAAACCCATTCCCCAGACAAAGTTCCTCCTAAAATCTCACATAATTGTTCTCCTAACATAGATAATTAATGTAAATACTGTACTAAGGTAAGGTATTTAAAACAGTAATACACAGCTCTGCATAGCAGTTTTTATCACAGTATAAACCAGCACCTCTGATAACATCAGCACTGGCTTCTTTATCTGATAAATGGGTATTCAGTGATAAAAGATAATTCTCATATTTTACAAGAAGACAGAAATGCTTTTAAGATGCTATATTTAAGCATCACTTTACTTTTACAAAACTCAGCTTTATTTACTGCTGAGGAGTGGATTCAGGGGGTTCTTTAAGTGATCTCTGGCTTCCAGGACAGGGATGGTTTCATTGAAATCACTGGATTAATTAATGGACTCAAGAAATGTGTAAGTGAAACTCAGCTTTTGTTGTGACAAAAATTTCTAAGCTAGTTTTCACTCATACAGATGGAAATCATTTACCTGAATCCCTTTCCTTGTACATGTTGAGTGCTTTGTCCTTTAGTGTCTTTTTAATCTTATATCACACTGAAAAAAGATTTGCTTAAAAACCTAATAGTGGAAAAATATTTATAAATAAACACCAAATAATTACAATATTTAAATTCTGTTATGATCAGTAGAACTCCTTATGGCACAGCTATCTCTGCTTTTGTAAAATACTGCTAGGAATGGTCAACATGGAATTCAGAATTCCCAGGATTAAAAAACCAAACAAAATCATCACTATTGTATTAACAAGAAAAAAGTGAAAAACAAAAATCAAATGCTCATTTTGGCTGAAGAAGCTCCTACTGAGGTTGAAAAGCTTGCGGGAAAGAACAACCCTTTGTTCTCTTTATTCTAGCAATTACTAAGCATGGAATTTTGTGGAAGTCCAAAAAATTCCAAGTAGCTAAACTATGTCAAAAGGAGTTGAAATAATGTCTTAGAAACAGCACAATGACAGTAAAAATTACTGGTAACACAAAAGTATACACAGCACATACATGAATCAATGCCAAGTAACATTGGATATTCAATATACAGGCTGAAAAGCTCAGTGTGGAAAAAAAAAAGTGTACAAAATGTATTCAGATTTAAACATCTCAATCAATCAGTGTCTGTAAGAGAAACACAGAAACAATGCCCTGTCAGGTCTACTCACAATTCATCACTTTGCTACAGCTACAATAAATATTCTACATCCTATGCCATCAAAGGGGAAAAAAATCTCTCTTGTAAAATACAAGGAAACCAGATATGTAAGGACACAGAGTTGCTTCAGAAATCGTTCTCCTGCAGGTCGTTCGTGTTTGTCTGGTGTTGGCTGATGAGCAGATCTTGGACAGAAAGTGTCCCAGTAGCAAAGAACTAGGTGTCCAAGTGACACAAAGATGAGAAACAGGAGCAGTGCCAGTGACACAAGCATTCCAGGTGTGGGACAGGCCATCAGGGCCGTGTTTCCTGAGGAAGCTCTGAGGACTCTGACTGCCAAGGGGGGATCAATGGGACTTTCTGGAGGAGCTAAGACACCTGGATGGGGGACAGCAGAGCATCGAGAGAAACCCTCCCTACAGCCACTGGTGATGGAAGCGTGGAAAAGCCCATGACATCCCAGGCTGTCCCCAAAACTCAGGAGCTCCCTCCCATTGCTGCCCTGCTCAGCCTCTGGAGCTCACTGTGCATCACTGAAGCTGTGAGGAAGGGGTGGGGTCAGGCAGTCCATCCCTGCACGGGGAGAATTTCAGCCCTTTTTGGATGGGGGTGAACGCAACAACAAATTCTGCCTCACTTTGCCTGTCTTTAAACACAATGGTGAGTGAGAAAAAGGAATAGCAGAGCCAAGGGAGTGAAAATGGCACGGGTCATGAATGAATGCTGAAGGACCAGGCTTGGAGGAGTCTGCTTATGGTGGCCTGCACAGTCTTGCTGCCGAGTGTCTCCCTCTCCTTTTCACTGACATCACCCAGAAAAGGCTGTGGAATTCATGGAGCTAACATTGTTCCTTTGGAAACCTCAAAACAAGAGTGAAACTGCTCAGTCTGTGGCACTGCTGGTGGGCTGCAACATCAGGGTAAAAGCAAATCTTTGCAGGAGAGCAAAAGGGACAATTTACTGAAGCAACGTTTTGAAACATTACTGTGAAAAAACAATGGAATTATCACAAAATGGAATTTCACACTCCCAGCAAACCCCCACTGGAGACAAGAGACTGACAAACAGCATACCATGGAAAGCAATAGTCTAAGTTGCACTCCACAATCAGTTCTCTCATACCTGTCATTCCATCTAACTTACCAAACTTTTAAACAGCAGTTCAACAAACTCATCTTTTGCAGGAAAAACAAAAGTTTAGCTTTTTTTTCTTGAAAAAAACCCTGCAATATTCTAACTCCGTTTAAAAAAGACCAAACAAAATTGTAAGAAAGCTACAAAACTACACTGCCCTTGCTGCCTTTTAAACAGTAAAAGCTTTACAGTCAACTCTAAAATGAATCACAAACATCTACAACTTTAATTCATGTTTTGTCACGATGTTCTCATCAGAGAAAATGTTTACCAAAGCAGGCCTACAAGGAGGGAGGGAGGATAGCAGGAAGGGTAGATAATAACAGGGAGTGGAAAATGATCCAAACGTGACCAACAGATTTTCAGAAAACGCAGAAAAGCAAGCAGTTATTTTGTCTGGATCAAAGGCATCAGGAAGATATAGGGACAAAAAGAGGGGAAGGAAAGAAAAAACCCAAAGTGTAAAAGAAGGGGAGACCTTCATCCAGCAAAGCATTTGCACATAGGCTCAGGGTGAAGCACAGCCTAAAGCTAAGCTTGAACCCGAGTGTGCTGCTGGATTCAGAGGAGGGAAAACAACAGCAACAGACAATACTTGAGCAGGTACCCTCCAAGAACTTGCCATCTTCAAATAAACGTCTTCCTAATTGAATTTTTCAGCTCTTTCTAGCCAAGCCTGCTTTTCCAGGCTGTAGAAGGCTTTGCTGAAGAGGACACAGCGACTCTTGCCAGACTTCACTGCTTTCAGACACCACCGAAGGTGGGGAGAGACCATTTCCAAGCGGCTGGTCCCTAGCGTAGCCCTTTCGATCTTTGTAAATGTAAATGAAGCGTTGTGGAGGGAGCGTTTTGTCTGGGAGAGGTCACTGGCACCTGGTCCCTAGGTGTGGCCTTTGGGGATATGTTTATCCCCACTAAAAACGTGTTTGCCTACAGAAAGCACCTTTTCACTACCGAACTTGGGGAGAAAAAAACAGACAGGAAAGAAAGAAAAAAAGACAGGAATGTCCTTAGGACATTGTGGGTGAGGAACTTCTACGCACTTATTCCAAAAGCCCATTAAAAATATACCTAAAAGAAAACACAAGAAAACAGAATAGAGCAAACAAATTGCCCCCAAAAATAATTAACAAAAAGTAAGAGTAACATTATCAAACTATATATATAATGGTTTTCATTAAAAAAGAAGGGAAAATGCACACCCTACCGCCTGCAGTTCTGGTCAGGTTCTCCCTCAGCCCACCCCAAAACAGTAAAAATTTAAAAAATACAAATAAAATAAATTAACGTTTCCACCAGCCTGGTTCTCAACTGAAACAATTTCTTCCCCCACTACTCTATTTCCTGAACACATCTGTTAGAAACCTCATTAAAAAAATCTACAATTCTTCAGATGAACATGAAAGTAGGACTCTTCCCCCAATCTTTGCAAACCTGGACTTGTTTTAACAGTAGACTTTCTGTGCATTGGGTGTCAGGTACAGGTGTCCTTATCAGAAGATCAGAATGATTCCACTTGTGCTGACAAAGAGTGTTTGAATCTGGGATTGCTCTAAGTTAATGGCATCCCTTTGAGCTTGAAATCAGCACTTTCTCCTCAGCTGTAATGTGAATTGCTTAGCACTTGGATCTGTCTAATGATTGAGATATATCATTCATTAGCTCTAATAACAATGGCCCTGGCTCAGCCAAGTATTTCAATATGCAAATGGCATCCTTTAGGCCTCAAAGTTAAATATGTGATTCAGTTCTTGGGATTCCCAATGCACTCAGGAAAGTAGAGATGTTTTGTCATGTTCAAAAGATAGGTACTTATTTTAAATTTGGGGGTTTTTAAAAATAAATTGCAAGAGCTGTGGTGAAAAGACACTTGAGGTTACATGCTAACCTTCAGCAGTGGGGGCTGAGTAAAGGATGCCAGGTTTGCATGGCAGCTGGCAGGAAGTATCCAGGATTGTATATTCTGCCCTTCAGGCTGGGAATCGTCCTCTGAACCCCTCAGCACTTTGCCAAATCGTTATTTCCTTTTAGTGAACATATTAAAACATGTAACAGTGGAATTGAACCTTTGTGATCCTTCTTTTCCATCTGGATGTACATCTGTGGAGATGTACCCACAAAAGGGCCTTAATGGGCCAGCAGAAAACATTTCTGGAGGGCTCCAGACAAAGTACATCCAGAGGGTGCAGTGGAGACCAAAGCACAAGTACAGGAAGCAAAGGAATTAGTCAGTAAAACCAGACTTTTTCCACACTCCATGATTTTCTCTTCTGACAACATATTTCATGCCTTCAGAATCCAGTATGGTTTTAGAAAACCCAAACAAACCAATGTCATTTCCTTATAATTAAACGGGAGAAAAAAGTTTGTGATGAAAAGGTTAAAGATGGAATCATCAATGACACAGGTGGAAGTTTGTCACCTGGTAACCAGAAATGGTAGCAAAAAGTGTTATCACATCCTCTCTGAGCAGCACTCTGAACTGAACACAGTTCTGGGTTTCTCTGCTTTTCTAAAGAGAAATCTTCAAGAAGGGTTTCTTTTTTGGATCAAAGGATCCCCTCCCAGAAATATTGTCTATGTCTTGTGCTCATTTATGTAGCTGCTGCTGGAAAATGAGCCTAATTCTTCATCTGAAGAGTCTGACCACAATAGTAGAGTGAAGTGAAAATGACCAAAGAAAAAGAATATAAATGGTGCCATTCTCAACCCCTGCCACTGGCCTCTGAGAGAAAACAGAAAGCAAAGCAGAAAGTGCTGGCACGCTGAGCTCCTGCAGGCCCGGCATCTGGGCACACATTCCTGGTGCACTGCTGAGGAACTCTTCCCAAGCTCCAAGGAGGCAACTTGCAAAACATCTCCAGCAAATCTTCAGGAAGGTCCTCCTTCTCCTTTCCCTCTGCTGCCATTTCCCAAGCTTCTGCACCCTCAGACTCACTTTCTGGCTATCAGCCAAGGAGTTTGACCCTTGAAGTGGCAGACAAAAGGTTTGACGTGAAAACAGACAGGCAGAATTGACAGGAACCCACAGCAACAGCAGCCTGGTTACAGGTTTTAGTAGGGACAGAGCCTGGAACAAACTGCCACACTCAGGGTGGTACAAACGCAGCTGCCCTGCTTGGGTTCCTTTTGACGTGTAAGGAGCTTAGGTTTGGGAAGAGCAGCAGGTCAGTGCAGCATCACTGATGTGAGCTCTCTTGTCTATCCCCAGAGGCTGATGAGATTGTATCAGTATTGCGGCTGTGGAACAGCAATCCAAAATGGTTATCAGGTACTTCAGTTAAGATCCCAGGCTATAATCTGCCACAGCCACTGGGAATATTTGTCACCCTTTTCCAACCTTTAAATGAGTGGGTAGCCTACACATATTCCAACAGTAGGTAAGTCTTTGCTGAGCCAAGTCAGGTACTAGCAAGAGTTCTGGCAATTTCACTTCAAGCTCCCTTACACCTCAGGCAAGAGCTTTCTTACAAATAGAGCAGTCAAAAAACAGCCCAAGAAACAAAACAGGTACAGCATCACCCCGAGAGTCCTTTAACTTTCAGGAGCTGTGTCAGGACAAGGTGGTAGATGCGCACTTGCTCTGCTCTTGGACCAGATAAAACCAACCAACAGCAATCCCATGCAGTGCAATCACAAAAACCAGCTACACCAAAACCATGCTACACAGACCAAAGGGAACAGGAAGCACGGCAGCTTCTCCAGGGATCTCTGTATTTTTAAGGATTAATAACCAGGATTCGTAGAAGGGACTGAAGCATTGAAACATCCTACCTTCAAGATCAGAGCAGGAACTCACTGCTGTTGCTACCACCTTCCAAGCCCAAAGCACCAGGAGTGCACCTGGTGGCTGGTTAGTAACTGCTTTAACAGGTGTGCAATTAAAACACAATTGGACCATTAGCTGTCCCAATTAGCTCACAGCTGCAAAGCCTTTTAACAGGGAGCTGGGGCTTACAGGAACATCTATTACTGAGAAAGCCAGGGAGAATCCCTCAGTGCTCTGTGGTTCATTTTCTTTCTGTGCCGTTTCTCCAGCACACCAAGCTCATGAAAACATCAAGCACGGAAACGTTTTATCCCAAGGACAATGTTGGCATGAGAACAAATGGTTGTAAATACCATGAATTAGTTTAGGTCGAAAGTTGCAAGGAGTTTCCTAAGTGCGAGGGCACTGGAGTCGGAACAGCCTGCAGGGCAGGGAGGGAAAGGAACAGGGCAGTGGAAAACTCCCTGTTTTCAGATGCAATTCAATACATCTCTGAAAGGACGAGTGAGAGATGGATTGCAGCAGTCAGATCCCAGCAGGCTGGGATCCTTGGGCAGTCCCCAGCAGGCCCTTCCCTGTGTACATCCCTTACTCTGTCACTTTATTATGGTGGTGCTAAAAGGCTGTTTGGAATCACCTGGAAAATTACCTGATAATAGTTTGTGAACAGATGAACAGGTGAGTATAGGGAGCAGGACTTCAGTGATCAGTCTCACTAATAAATCAGGTCTTATCAAGTCTTGATCTTAAAGACTCCTGCACTGCCTTTTTCCCCTGTGAGAAGGGCCAAGGCAAGTGGATGTGTTTTAGGGAATAGATTTAGGCTCCCACCGTTCCCCTCATCCTAAGGAAAGCACACTGTTATGCTCACTTTAGCCTGGCAGTGTTTTCCTCTCTGCATAGTTTAGACTTGAGACATCAACAAAGGTAGGTCAGGAAGGATAATTAAGATGTGCATATGCAAATGAAAATTACACACTCTGCAAATTTGCATGCGACCTTTGGTTAACATTTTAAAAAGCCACATGGATTGATTTTTACAAACATTTGTTAGGATATCAAGGTATGCTGCATTATGCTTAATTTTAAATAAGGCTTTAATTAAGCTGATTGAAAGCCTACAATTTAGAAAGGGATGAGAATTTCTTGCCAACCAGGGCTCCTTGTCATGAGGGTTATTCCAGGTCATGGGAGGATAACTCTAAATCATGGTGTCTCTACATTCCCAGTGCACAGGGACTACTAGGAGGTTTTTCAGCAACACTTTAATTCATCACAACAGAAGTGTTAATATTTCACTTTAATAAAAAATACATAATATTTTGAAATATTCTTGAATTATCCAGCTTGAAAAATGAAAATGACCTTTAAATCTATACAGGGCAGTTCCTTTGGGCACTTTAAATGCAATAATTTATTAAGTTCCTATATTCATCATGTGTGCACAAATATCATGTAAATATTACAGCTGTACTCCATGACAAAACAAGCGTAATGCAGACATAGAATCATACAGAGAACTGACAAATGGGGGAAAAGGGAGATCTAGTATTTTCTGTACAAAAAAATATGCCACTTTTTGATAATTTGTAAAAATGCATAACTTTTGGCATTTCAGAGAAGAACACCGTATAAAAATAAATATTCTATGTACAGTAACACACACAGGTCAGTCCAGGGTTAGAATCATCACTGCAAAAGAAAACATAAACAAGTGTTAGTGACAGCTCACAGGGGGAAGGACACTGTTAGGCAAGCTGGCTCTGGGCTCTCCAGGAGGAAAAGGAGCTGTGATGGATCCCAGCAGGGACCCTTTCCACCTCTCCTGAAGGTGGGCCAGATCCTGGGGAGTGTCTGAGAGAACCCAGGAGGAAATCTCATCTTTGTGCAAGGATGAGAGCACTTTGGGCCAGGCAGCTCAAAGGCCACAGGTACAGGTCCCTCCTTTGAGCTGAACTGTGATATTTAACTAAGGAGGAGTTTTGGTTGCCTCTTTTCTGGGAAACAGTCCTGGAAATCCCATCCATGCATCCACACCTCTTCTGCCCTTAGGCAGATTCATGGAAAACATTAGCAGGACCCATGGCACTGCCAACTCGGCACAGCAACATTTCCAAATTACCTTATTCCAGCAGCCTTGAACTGGAAGGCCATCTTCTCCCTGTGGAAAAGATGGATGAAATAGCAGTTTAGGACAGAGAAAGTAGCACAGAGACAGAGAAAGGAAGGCATGGGTTAACTGTTACTGCAACAAACAGTTTGAACCTGGGCTGGAGGAATAGTCTGAGAGATATTCCTCATCCTTCAGATGACCCAGACTTCTGGCTGGCACAACCAGTGCAGCCTGAAGCAGGGGCTGGGGTGAAGAGGGGAAATGCCTGCAGGCTGTGCAAGGGGCTCATGTACCCGAGAACCACCCTCCCCTAAGAAAGGGGTCTGCCCAGGTTTCCTTGAAGGAAGAAGAGAAGGACCACAGGAGGTCCAACTCAGCCAGATAAACAGGAAAGTGAGAGGTGGCTGCTCTGTGTGCTCAGGCTTGGCTCTGTAACATTGAGCTTAAAAACCAATCCCAGAGTCAGCACTAACTTCAGATCCTGAGGAGGGTCTAGGAAAAAAAATCTTCATTTCCTTCCTGCCCTGTTAAAGGGTTTGCTTTGTCATGGGAGACACTGCCCAGTTATCCCCTCTTGCCTCTGGGCAGATCCTGCTCCAGGGAAATTACAGCAGCCCCTCAGCTGACTCCCTGAAAAGGGACTCTGGCTTCAAAAACATCAGTGGGATTTCTGTGGAAATCCCCTGGCACTTCTGCACCCATGATGTCTTGGGCTCCATGGCTGGGAAATGCTTTTGTAGATTACTGCCATTAATTTCAACCCTGTGCAGCCCTCTTTGATGATGGGCTAGATATGACACCAGTGCTAAGGTGCTCTGGGGAGCAGCAGATAAAGTCAGGTGTAAGGAAATACATGTCTGACATGAGAAGTCAAATTCTTGTGCTCTGTGCACGTGGCAGATTCATGGTCTATCACTATTCCCCAGGAAACCCCAAAAAAATACAAACAGAAAAGCAAATGCACAGTAACATATTGAGAAATGAACTATTTGCTGGAGATGCACTTCCAGGGGGCTGATGTACTGAACATTGCCATGATGTTAAAACAATTTTGCTTTTCAAATGCATTTTTTGGACTTTGGTCTCCTTGTGCTGTTTCCTCCCCTTGCCCCAACTACGTGGAAATACAGAATTCCAACTTATTTACTGGGTAAATTGTGGTGTTCCCATTGGTACACTGGTGGTGACAGGAATGGCTGGTACAGTGCATGGCAGGAGGAGATGGGAAGTTAGGTGTATGAAGGAATGGGAGGCCAGGGAGTCACAGCTCAGGGATCAAAGGAACACCAGGGTCACAAGGAAGTGTTTGTTGCGGGCGAATGTGCCGAGAACGGAAACATGACGTGCTTGTTAGTACCAAGGATCTCCTTCCTTGGTACTAACACATATCTCACATGTGCCAAGAGTTAGTTCACAGCCTCCATGAGCTACACACATGGATGTGTCAGCTGGATGCCAAGCTTTTAACCTAGTTGGATCAAAAAACATGCTTATTCACGTTCCCAAGCTTGCATGCCAGAACACCATGTATAAAAAATAACAGCATCCATGTTTTATCAGATTTTCTGGCAAGTTTCCCTTAATGAAAATAGGTATGAAAAGAAGTGTGAGTTCTATTATGGCCATGTGGGGTGAATCCTCACCAGGAGCAGTGACAAAACCAGAAATGTCACCTGCCAGGGCACTGGTGGAATCCTTGCACCTGTGAAATCAGGTGCCTTACTCAGCCAGAAGTTACTCCACAGAAACCTGGCTGTGATCACTGGGACACAAAACACATGGCTCTGTGGTCTTCCTCCTTTGAGCACTGTTCTGGGCAGGGATGGTTTCACTTGGGGGACTGGCCTAAGTTTCTACTACCCAGAATTTACAGAGCAGCAACTGAGACTTTGAGTGGTCACTGTCCCAAACAGGCAATGGCAGCACCCAAAGGAGGGAACACTGGAAGGAAAATTATGTCAGCTCTTCACAAAGCTCAAATAACAAAGGTTTTTAATGGCAATTTCATGGCTTTTTTTTTCTTTTTTTCCCTCAAGAAACTAGAAACTAGAAAAACCTTTCAAATTAAATGCAGCTTTTTGCTTTGGGATGCATTTTCCCAGCTAGTTGAACTAACAAACCCCATCCCTTGCAGATGGCATCAAACCTCCTTAAGTGAGCATAAAGCTTGGAAAGACCATGCTCAAGCAAACCTTGTCATGCCAAACAGGGCTGGATGGGCAGGGGAGTAGAAGTTTCTTTGTATTATGGAGATGTTGAGACTCTCCTAGAGAGCAAAAATGTCACCTAAATGCTGCATCTCCAGAAAACTCAGAGAAAATGAATAAATTGGTGAACCTTTACTGGGATACTAAGAAATCAGCTGGGGTTAAGTGTTTCTGAATACTTTTGTCCTACGACAGTTGGGCTAGATCAGGCACTAATACAATAATAATTTTATCACTTGAATAAGATGGATATTGGGAAACAGGCAATCCTAAATTCCAGTTTTTTGAATGCTATGGGTACAGTTTGGACTTTTGGGGAGAGTCATAAATAGGAATGATCCAGCAGGGAGGTTAAGTGTCCCCATTAATATGTTTCACATGGGCTTACTAATGGGATAACTATTCTTTTCAGTCATCTTCATGTATGGGGTAACTGAGGTCACATGGAACCATGTCAGGCTGTGCTCAACACACACAAGCAATTAAAAACAGAGTTAATGAAGGACACAAGCACTGCAGCTCCTTGTGAGGAAGCCAAGCCAGTGTAGAGCTGGGCCTGCATACACTGGCTTACTGGAAATTGTCAAAGGAAAGGCAAAGGAAGAAGTGAAGCAGTTGTAAATAAAACCACATTCCAACTCTATTTTTCCTCATGCCACAAAGTGCTGCTGACAGCTGTTGGGAATCAGAGTGAAGGGAAGGGCCTGGTTCTGCCAGCAGCAATGAGAGGGAGGGAGTCTGGAGACAGGTAAGGAAGGAACTGCCAGGTGTTTCCAGGGCATGCAGCTGTTTGGGGAGGATCAGAAAACAGCACCAAGAGGCAAAAAGCAAACGAGCATGCAGGAAAGGGAAGGTAGACACCATACCAATGGGCATGGGGCATCCAGGCCGTCCAGCCCAGGTAACCCCGGCTCACCCTTCTCGCCTTTAAAACCTCGGAGACCCTGTTCATGAAATCAACCACTATCGTTATTTCAGTCAGTGCCAGGCACCTGCACGCCCCAGGAGGAGAGGCTGAGTGCCTGCTGGGACTGGCACAGACAGAGCACTCAGCTGCACACCCAGCACTGAGTCCTGTCTGCACACTGAGCTGTGCAGCAGCAGTTTCTGTCTCTATGAGCCGGGAGATGCTTCTCTGAGAGGATGGGGATGGTGCTTCCTCCATTCCAAAATCAGCCATTCCTCCCATCCTCACTGAGAAACCCAGCAGCTGGATTTCTAAAAGAATGATCCCCAAGTACTCCTGGAATTTGTGGCACTGCTAGCAGATTTCTGGCAGTGTTTGCTGCAGCATATGAATTTAGATAAAAATGTACACATATTCCTGTATTTATTCACTCATCCAGACCTATAGCCAATCTGTTTTGACAGAAACACATCCCATTTAGGATAACTGAGACTTGTTTTCCCTCTGGGTAGTGCAGCTCAAGTGCCCTGTGTGCTCTCAGGCCATCACATCAGCTGGCTGTTACTCCAAGGCAAGGAACCAGCATTGCAGTTTTGCTGTCAGGTAGCTTTGATCCCATGGAGCATCTCCAGAGAAGAGCTGGAGCCAGCAGCAAAGGAGACAGGGCTCTATCCACAGTGGAGAGAGCCCTGAGCTCCCAGCACATGGCACACCCCATGTACCCAAACCTTTGTCTGGAAGAGGAAGGAACATAACCATGGTCACTCAGCAGCCTGATCTCTCAGAGGATCAGTTGGTCCCACAGGCTGTGGTGGGAACCCAGCTGGGCTTATCCAAATGTTGTACTTTTGCAAGACCATTATTTATGTTATGATTTCCTTCTGTCTTCCCCATCAACACATCTTAAAACAATACATTTGATGAAACAGGACATACCAACGGACAGGGTGCATCTAATCCAGGTGCTCCTTGGTCTCCCTTATCCCCTTTAGACCCTCTAGAGCCTTTCTTGCCCCTCTCCCCCTGTAAATAATAGTTTAGTCCAAGAAAAAAAGAATACACAAAAGCTTTAGGATCATCCATTTCAAACAAATGTCAGCGATAGTTTAAAAAAGGATAAACATTTAGGAAACATTTTAAAATCAATTTCCCTCTGAGATGTGAAGATCAATGTTTGGAGCTGCTGAGCTGTGGCTGAGCTGCATAAACACTGTGGCTGTGGCTGCAGTCCCACACAGACAGGGCTCAGCACCAAAGGGATCCTCACACCACTTCCCAGGGCTTCCCATCCATCAGAGAGGGCATCTTGGATGGGAAACCAGGATGGAAACCACCCCTCTGGCCAGCACTGTGCCTCCTTATCTCCATCTCCAGCTGGCTGGGAAGGTCCCTCCTGCACTGGGGCTCTGGGATAGCACTGGGATGCTTTTTTACCCCTCTGAATTCCCATTCTGACAAAGTCTCACTCAGGGACCTGTCAGCCAGGTCTGTCAGTCTGGCTGTCCTTTGGAATGCTCTGAGTTGTGCTCTCCCAAAAAACCTGTTGGACCAGGGAGTAATCCTAGGCAGCACAGCCACAGGGCAGCAACTGGTCCCTGATCCTTAAGTGGCAGCACAAGGCAGGGCATAGTGTGGTGTTTGCCAGTTACATCCACACCAAATCCTCCTGTGTAACAGGAAATTCTCAAAGCTGCTGAGCATCCAACGGGGGAAGGGGCTGCTGCACAGGGAACTGAGCTCATGGGGAGTGTTAAAGGAATTAAGGGATAAAATCAGACAGCACAGGCTGCTGCTTCTTAAAAAAAAAAGTGTTAAACCCAAAGCTGGCAAGAGAAATGGATGGGAGAGGAGAGGCAATGAGGAGAAATCACCCAGAACCAAGCACTGGAATGGAGAGGATAATCCAGGAAAAATGCAGCATGGGTTGCTCTGGAGGAAGGAACCAGGAAGAAAGGTGGAAGAGGAGGAAGGGATAAAGGGGACAAAGGTGGACCTGTAGGAGCAAGGAAGATGCACAAACACACACAAACCCCCAGCATTAGAACAGCAGCAGGACAAGTTCAGGGTTCCCACTTTTTCAGCTGGCTTTCACAAAATGCTGCCTGTTCCCACTGCCATTAGTGACACACCCAGCCCATGCTGATCTGCTCCAAGCAGAGAGCAGCAGGAGCATTCTGGGATTTAAAAAGCATAGAGAAAAAGAGAGGACTTTGGCAAACTGGGACTTCAGAGTAAGGGGAAATCCCTGTACAAAGGCTCAGTGGCAAAAGGGGTATTCTCTAGGGTCCCCTAAGATATTTTACTTGCCCATTCACACTCCTGAGTCTCTCTCACTTTTCCATTGAAACCCTGGGCTGCAGTGAGGCAGAGTGCATTCATGCCAGCAAAACTGCCCATTCGTGCTTTCCAGCTCATCCTCTACAAGGAATTGCAATTTCTCCCAGTTTTCACTTGCTTTTATGCCAGAGCTCAGAGAAATCCCCTTAATGAAAGCCAATGAAAGAGCCTTCTTTTAACTACGGCACTCAGTTCAAAAGCCAACTGAAAAAGTCCAGAATTAAAAATGACAGTTTTTTAGAAGAAGCCACACGTGCAAAACAAAAGTGAAGTGAAAGTTAAGAAGCAAAGCCAGAAATGCAATGATTAAAAAAGGGGAGAACTGAGGTGTTTCCATGAAACTTGAACCTTTCTCCCCTAGTTTAAGATGCCAGTTGGCTAGTGCTGTCCAGAACTGTCCTTTCTGTGCAGAGTAAGGTCAGAAACCCATTGCAGATGGAGGATAGAGAACACTCACTACACATCAAAAGCAAATCCATATAATGAAATCATCACATGGGCACATGCACTATAAATAATTACACCTCCAGATAAATTTAGGTGATGCCAAAGTCTTATGAATAAAAGGTGACTACATACACTTGTACTGTATTGAACATCTTGACATTTATATAATTGTAGTGTTACAGACTCAAATCCAAAAGTAATTTGTATTTCTAAATATAAATTATATGCAACCACAGCTCCTAAATGTTTTTATCAAAAATATCCAGATTCAAAGCCTTAACAGGCAAGAAAACCTGATGAAAAAGAAGGAGTTTCTCAACAGACACTTCTTAGCAATGTTTACCTTTCCATAACACAGGTGGTACAACGGGAAAGCTGCCATTCCTGTCACTGGGTTTGACCCAGCTCTTCACCATCACATCAGGACAATGCCTGAGGAGACTTCAGGCCTGATTCTTCAAGACAGGCAAATTGAATTTATCTTTTCAAAATTTCCATCTTTCAAATTCTCTGCAGGATTGTCTGGTAGAAGACAACCTTCTTTTTCATGCTTCAAGGACAATTTAGAAGTACTGAAATAAGATTTCCTGGCTGCACCTCAGCTAATTCTCCCAGGAATCCCTACACACACCAGGAACTAGGGAAGCAGGATTTCCTAAGGCACACCATGCTGGCCTGACTCAATCCTGTGCTTCAGTCAGAACAGAGGTGTGACCACATTAGAAAATCCCTCCTAGAGCCTTCAGCGAGGTGCAGCCCAATGTTGCAGGTGATGGAATGAGCTACAGGTCTCACACCTAAAGCACAGGTGTGTAAAGTGACTGGGATGAAGGTATGGCACACAAACCCATGCTGGTGCCACAGGAGTTCACTGGGCTGTCACTGAGTTCAGGTGTTAGCAATGACACACAAGGTTTGCTGGTAACTTACCCGGACTCCCTTGTCACCAGGTAGACCTTGTAAACCCTGAAATGCATCAACACAGAAAACATTTCAAAACAAGCAGATTTCACCATGTTCTCACTAAAGAGAGGAATGTGTGCTCAGGATTTTGTTGGGTTTTGGGTTTTTTTTTACATTTGTAGCAATGGCTCTGTCAAAAATAAACAAAACTTTTCCAACAGGCAACCTCCTCTTCACCTCCATCAGACCATCCAGGGGTAACGTTACCACTACCTACCCTATGGACTCTTCAGATAAGAAATAAATTAGTTATGGGCATGCAAAATCCTTCCTTTTTTGTGTTAAGCAACAGAGCCATTCCAAGACTGCATGAGACCACAGCACCAACACTCGCCCCCATTTTGCCAAAAGCAACCGCAGAGAGTGGAATTAACCTCACTGAAGGCAGCTTTTGTCCCTGCAATGACAACACAGGGCTCTCTCAGACAGGTGGGAGGCACCCAGGCTGTGAAAGGTAAGGGAGCTGCTCAAAAGCAGCATTTTGGACTAAGAGACACATCCTGGAGTCCCACACAGCTTCTTTAAGTAGTTCAAGGACCAAGGTGAATTTACAATTTCCTTTTAGCCTCCTCCACATCACTTTGAGTCTGCTCTGAAGCTACTCAGCTTTTCCTGTCGCTGCCATAGTGAACACAATCTTGTAACTTGAGTTACAGCAAACCCAGCTGTGGCTGCAAACACTATTACAGAACATCTTCAGCTGTCAGGCACAGCAAAGAAACAGGCTCTGGAGGTAAATCCCAAGGATTTCCATACTTACAGGAAGCCCTGCTGGCCCCATTGGTCCTGCAACTCCAGGATCTCCTTTACTGCCCTGAAATGGACACAAAAGAGCAGAAACTGTTCACATTCCTATTTAGTACAAACAGGCAGCAGAGCACCATAGAAGAAAAAGCAAAGGATGCATTTCAAAGCACCAGAAAACCCCCAAGGATGAGATACTGAAGCACCAAAGAGGCCCAGCTGAGGCTCTTGTATGAACTAGGAGAGGGCAATTCCAGCTCTGGAAAAGCCTGGAGCCCCTTTATCCCCCTGAGCTGTGGTATCTTCAGAGAAGTTCTAGAGCATCTGTCAGCTCTGAAAAAAAACTCACCCTCTCTCCTTTTGGTCCTGCTGGTCCTGAAGGCCCAATTGGTCCTGGAATACCCTACAGTTGTAGGAAGGAAAACACATCAGGATGCTTTTATTTCAGGCCTCCTTTAAGCCAGGAGACACTGCTGCTCCCTTAGGAAAAGCACAGGCTGGTGGAGGAAGGCACCTAGCAGCACTACAGCTTTCAGTGTTGGTGGAGATGGATTTGTGGTTGGCAAGGCAATTTGAGGACCATGGGAACTGCTGTGTTAGATCACACCAGCACCACTTACAGAGCCTCATTTTTAATTGTCAAGCTCTCTCCTGACAATTATTTCAGCAGGCCTTTCTACCAGCTCCACAAACAGGAATTCTTTCTTTCTTTCTAGGCTACACCAGACAAGGCTGAAAGCTGTAGCAGAATTACACAGAATTACATGATAAACAATTTGCTTTTCTTTCTGCTTATTTCCTTATTTTCTCTACCCCCTCCTGGAGTCAGTGTAGCTGAGGAGATGGGAAGTGTTGGGTCAGTGGTTCATGCAAGCTGACAGAGCCCAGGCTGCAGAGCTGGATGCAGGTGTGTACAGGCACAGGTGTGAGCTGGAAGGGGCATCCTCCAGTCCCTCTGCTCCTCCTTTGCCATTCCTGTCACTCCACCAGGCTCCCAGCAGGAAAACCCAGTGCTTTTCCTAAGCCTTTGACACAGAGCCCATCTCCCACCAGCACAGCAAAGCTCCTTGCTGGTGCTCCTGAGACGTGCCTGGCCTCTGGGAAATCAATCAAAGCAATCTTGAATGTTGGCAGCATGGTGGTTCATTAATGCCCCTCTGGCTAAGAACAGGATTGCAGCACCTCCAACTCACACTCCTTAAACCACATAGCTATGGGTCTACAATGGCCTCATGGAGCCTCAATAAAGGGATTGTTCTGAGGCACATTGCCTGACTCCTAGGAAGAGCCAAGGAGCAAGCTTCCCAAAAAGGAGAGTCTTTTTCTAAAAGCCTTAAAGCAAAGGGTCTTGTACATTTTAATGGCAGTCTGCAATGCTTAGTCACTAATGTAACCCCTCTGATGAGAGCAGGACAGCTCATGTGGATCAGGAGAGCTTTTCAGAGAAGATCCACAGAACATAAGTTGAGGAGCAGCTCATGCAGCACACAACTTCAGTGTGGCAGAGAGAAAAAACAGGCTCTCCTTAGATCCCTGCAATCATGGAAATCTTAATTGCCTTCACTTATGCACCATTTACTGCTAAGGAATACACTGAAATCTCCCCTGCACTTCTATAAAATTGTATCTCCAGTTTCCCCAAACAAGTGGCTCTATAAGCTGCCACTCAGATTCTCTTCAGAAGTCAGAGCAGCTGAAATGATTCCCAGCTACACTGAGGAGGAGAAATTGCTTTTTGTTTTTAAATAGCCAAATGGATTGTACATGGGTGATCTGTGATTTCCCAAGAGGGGTTAAAAATATTTGGCTGTTATTTAACAGCTGTTACCCAAGAATAGCAGAGTGGTTTGCAGAACCAGGTTGGCATTACTTAGAATCATAGAATGGTTTAGGTTGGAAGGGGCCTTGAAGATCATCTAATTCCAACCCCCTCCCATGAACTGGGACACCTTCCACTGGACCAGGCTGCTCCAAGCCTTGTCCTACCTGGCCTTGAACACTGCCAGGGGAGGGGCAGCCACAGCTGCTCTGGGCAACCTGTGCCAGGGCCTCACAATACAGAACTTTTTCCTCATATCCAACCTAAACCTACTGAATCTTTCATTTTGAAGCCATTCCCCCTTGTGCTGTGGCTACAGTTGCTGATGATGAGTCCCTCTCCCATCTCATGGAGAATGACAGGTTGGAGACCTGCCAGGATGAAGAGGACAGGAGAACAGAGCATCATGGAATCATGCAGAGGTTTCATTCCTCTTGCTCCTGAGACAGAGTGGAACAAGCAGGCTGTGATCCCAGCATCCAGACTGGTAGCATCAAAGAAGACAAGTGTGTGATATCACTCCTCATTTTCAAGTTTAACCCCCTCCCAAGCCTGCTTTGGTAAAAATAAGATTATTGCTGGTATAAACAAGACTTGGGTGGAAGACACAACACGAGTCACGACAGTGGGGAGGACAAACATGGGGTAACAGAGAAGTGGAACTCACCGCTGGTCCAGGCCTGCCGTCTAAACCTGAAGCACCCTGAACAGGCAGGGAGGGGTCACAAAAACAAGGCAGAGGAGAGGGGAGGGGAGAGGTGAGTCAAGCAGTGACTTGAGACAAACAAATGCTTGCAATTAACAAAAATTAAGGACAAGTGATGGCACTTACAAACAAACCAACAAAAACATAGAAACACTGAATACATGTAATGTTGACCTGCAACTTTCATATCCTCTTAAGAGTGCAAATTTCCCTCACTCAATGCCACCAGGAAAACTCCTGGGGAAGCAGCTGTTCTATGACAGGTGGTGAAAAGAAAATGTGACAGTGGAGCTGGAATCTGCATTGCCTTTGTGGCAGGCTGGGCAACACAGGTGAGACACAAGGCTCAGAGGCCTCTGCTCACCAAGGCATTTACAGGCACTGCAGAGCCATCAGCTGTTCAAGTTGCTACCATGAAACCCAGAGCTTGTGGTGCCCACTAGGTCAGCTGCAGGCTTGCTCCACTCCACATGCAGTTGTTTGGGGGCTTATGAAACAGGTGGCTCATCTCCCTGTGTCACCAGTGCAGATTTACACCAGCCTGAGATCAAGTGGCCCCTTGCTGTCTGCTCAGCTCCTGCCCTGAATTTCCTCATCTACAAGGCCTAACAGTGGTTCTGCCCAAGGCCCATCATGCCTTGTCTCAGACAGTGGTTGAGAGGGAAACTGTGGTAGGATATAAGTACCAAATCCTGAGCTTTCCTCCACTTGAGCATTACAAGCTCCTCACCCTGTCAGCCAAGGCTACTGCAGATAATCAGGTCTGGAATTCCAGTGGGATGTCAAGCCCCAAGTCAGAGAAAAAGGCAGCAGATCCAGCTTCAGGATTTTACAGCCTGAAATATTTCAGAACTTGCTTGGCACTGCATTTGGTTTGACAGGCTGAAGATACACTGGATCAGGCAAGGAAAAGCTTATGGAGAGAGTTCAGTGGCTCTGAAGAAGGGTACAAGTTCCACAGTAATCTGATCTTAGGAGCTGTGCTGCCTGGCTGGCCAGCCAATATTGCTGATCCCAACAAAACATTCCTAAGAGCTCTTCTGAGCCAGTATTCCCACCTCCACAGCCCAGGAAGAGTGAGGGGAAAAGCCAAGGACCCCCATGTGGCTCACTGCTGTAGGAGCAGCAGCTAGCACATTCCCTGCCACAAGGATGAGATGCTGGGATAATGGCTGGCCTGATTCTGCTTGGGCTGTCACAAGGGCCTCCTTCCCCTGTCTGGATACCCCACAGGCTTGAGGGAAAATAACCATTTACAGAGAAAATTGCCATTTGCATGTCTCAGGGGACTGGGTTCTGACTTCTCACTGCTTCACTGAGGCACAATCCCTGGCCTGTGAACCCTCCAAAAGCAGCAGCCCTTCCTCCTACTGCTCTGCCTGGAGCCCCAGGGAATGTGCTCAGGCTGGGCTCATCTGAGAGCCTGGAGTCAGAGGGGATTCATCCAAGCTCTAGAAGGGAATCACTGCTCTGCACAACTAAAGGAGGAAAACATTTTACAGACAAAGACACACATTTCAGCCAAAGTCAGGGACAAGGGATCTGGGTGGTTGAACACAGGACAACAAGCACATGAGATGAACTCTGCAGTGTTTGTACATTTGGGGAAGGGGGAAGGTCTACTGTGCTTTTCATGGTGAGAGAACCTGGGGGCTGGTGGAACAACTGGGTGGGACTAGGCTATCACCAACTCATCATCAGGTTTGTATCTACAGCTCCTGCAACTCCTCTGTAATACACTGTGCCCCAATGTCTCTTGCTAAGCCAAGCAGTGCTCTAACCCCAGGCTAATGGAGCTGAGCTCACACACAGCAGGACAAGCTGGGCCAGGGGGAGCGCTGATCCCATGGCAGAAGGGACAGGAATGTTCCAGCTATCAAAGCTGGTTGCACTAAGAACCACCATGCTTTGTACAAAGCTTAGCCCAGGACACAAATGGCTGGGGAAGGCTTTTCTCTTTCCACATCTCTGACTTATGTCCTTCATCTTGCCCTCAAGTGCAGAGAACCCCCAGGAAAGCTACTGCTGGATTTCCCCAGTCCTGCCAGAAGCAGGAGGAACTAAAGTGATCACTCATCTATTCAACAGATGCAGAAGCTGAAGGCTCAGCACAGAAATCGAGGCTTTGGGTTTAAAAAGCAAAGGCACAGTTATTTATAGACCATCTCTTTCTCTGACTTTACATAGCAAATCCCCACGTGCCTGTCCTATTGAGGGATCCTTTTACAGCTGCCATTAAGTTTGGCTCCCAAAGTGCTGCTTGCTTCCTGGATACTTACGGGTAATCCCAGTGGCCCTCTGTCTCCTTTTTCACCCTGGGCACCCTTCTCTCCTTTCACTCCATCAATCCCTGCTTCCCCCTAAAGGAAGGATGGAGCAGAAAATAAACCCACCAGAACAGCACTTATATAACAAACATTCCTCCCCTCAGAGAGCACTGGCAATGCAGGAGGCAGCAGGGCAATGCTCTAGCCCAATTCCCAGCCTAATCTGAAGAAAAGCACTGTCATTCCAATTGCCCCTGTGGGAGCACCTCTTTTAACTCAGTGGCAATCAGAGGAGACTCAGGCCCTGAGATAAAGATGTTCAGAGGAGAGCTGAGCTCACTCCAGTGCTGCTCTCCCTGCTGCTGTTGCTGTATATATATTTATATATAAATATAAATAACCAGAAGTTATCTGATACAGTGGGTTTACATTTTAAGATGTGGATCCACTGGAAGTGAGTGACAGGTGTCTACAAGCCTTGAAGAAAAATCACACAGAAATAATTTTTGGAGAGACTTTTGTAAATGCTATGGCATCAGTTTCAACATTGCAGAAAAAAAACAATTTCAGCATTCTTTTCCCAGCTGTATATTTTAAATTCTCCATTATAAACTATAAAGCAATATTAAACATAATACTCATTTTACTTAAATTCAAAATGTACCCAAAACTTTTTTCCTCCTCATTGCTGTTCATGAGGTTTTTTAAAACACACCCACCCCTTTTAGTGCCCAAACAATGCTCGTGGCCAAATACTAAGAATAATTAAAATTAAGACACTTTGCACATTTTCCAATCTTTGCCCAGAATGTCACCAGAAATATGCAGCTCTCCTTGAACATTTCTACTCCCCTATTTTTTGTGTGTAGGAAACAAGGAGCAAGCCAATGGTGCAGGCTGAGCATTTAGATGGAGATTAGAAAGATTCTCACCACCAAGGATGGTGAAGTTCTCAAGTGCTTTACAACAGAATGTACAGGCTAATTTTAAGACTAATTTTTAGCTAGAGCTCAGTTCCTTAGGACTGTGGGGCAAACTATTCATCCCACTGTACAGACCTCCACCCTCCAGCCAAAGATTTCAACTGTGTTCTCATGGTCAGAATTCCACAAACCAGTGAACTCCCACTTCTCTGGGTTAAAACTGGAGGGAATGACCATTTTTCTGGGTCCTAAAATGAGAGCTGCTAATCCATTTCCTTCAAGAAAATATCCAGAAGGATTTATCCTCTTACCAAGATGGAAGAAAAAATACCAGCTGAACTACAAAGATGTTACTGAAGGGAATTCTAGCACCTGGGACAACAACAGCATGTGATACTTTGTACCCTTACCTTGGGTCCTGGGACACCCTGAAGACCCTGTATTTGGGAGGAGAGACAAGATGTAAGCAATGTTTCAGGATGTTTTTAAACTCCAGGAATCCCAGTGAAGCATGCAGTGCAAAGGTTTTGCTCTGTGGGGCAGGAACCCCCAGCCCCAAAGCCTCTTTATTTGTGAAAGGGGACTTCATGTCCTGTTCTCACCTCCACCCAGGAGCCTCTTGCCAAGCACACCCTGGCAGGGGGCCAGGGGTGCTGTTCAGACAATTTCTGCAGTTGATCCCTTTAATCCCATCCATCCCATCTCACTACTGTCTTCCCTTTCATCTCCAGCTAACAAAACTTTCTTTCTTTGCCCTCCCAGCCCTGACCTACCCTGGGGGTGGGTTTGGCAGTGATGCCAAGCATGTTCCCATTTCAGTGAAGAGGTTCTGGCTGTCTCCACACAGAATCCTCCCCAGCCACTGCCTGCTCTAATCCCATGCCCATTCCCTTGCTCCTCAGGTGAATGACTCAAACTTACTGGAGGTCCTGGAGGGCCCTGGGGGCCAGGGGGCCCAGACACCTGGAAAGCAATGCAAGAGAAGTCACCCTCAGGGCCCAAAGTGGGGCTGCTCAGGGGGGAGAAAGGACACAGGGTACAGCAGAGCTCCTCTGCCAGCCTGGGAAACCTGGATTCCACCTAAGGACTGTGTTAGGAAGCAGCAGCAATCCAGGACTGAGTGGCTGGGAAGCAGCAGCAGCACTCAGGGGAGGGTTATGTAAAAGTTGCCAATCTTTAAGAGGAGGGAAAGCAGTGAGGTTTTTTCCAAGAAGGTCCACTTCCACTTCTCTACCACCATTCCTACAAGGAGGCATAGGGTTGTCACTGTCACATTTTCTGAAAAATCCCCTTGTCCAGGATTCTTCTCCTGGGAAGCTGAGAAGCCTCAGAAAAAAAAGAAAACAGTATTATCTCATTTGCTTCTCCTGTGTTTTGCTACTGGAGATTGTTTATCCAACATGTGAATTGTTTTAACTTAATGACCAATCACAAGTTTTCATTATTATCTTTTAGCCTTCTGTCTGTATCCCTTCTCTATTCTTTAATATGGTTTACTATAGCATTCTTTAATATAATATAGATCATAAAATAATAAATTAGCCTTCTAAAAACAAAGTCAGATTCATCTTTCCTCCCCATGATGGGGGACCCCAAAAATACCACATAGGGTCAAAAAGCAAAAGATATTAAAGAAGGTGCCTGGCTCCACATGTGTCAGTAGCCTGTGGGACTTCTTGCTGCAGGGCACTCCAAAGCCAGGGGTGAGCTCTGAGGGAAGAACAGGTAAATTCAGGAACACCAAAATCTTGGGGGAAAAAAAAATACATGTGTATATATACACATGCAAATAATTGCCAGGAAATAATTTACTGCAAATGCTGAGGAAAGTATTTGTTATGCTTTCCAAGACCTGTTCTTCCCTAGGCATCCCTTATTGCTTGGGGCTGGTGAGACAGACTGTTCTTGTGTCAGGGAAAGGAGGGATCAGGAGCCAGAGGTGCTGCTGCAGCCCCACAGCATGAGGCTTGCTGTCCCCAGCCAGGGGGTGTCACAGAGGGGGTGTCCCAGTTTCCAGCAGCACTGCTGCCACATCACCCCTCCCCTGCTGCTGAGACCACACAGGGACATGGAGCAGTGCCCTACCAGTGTCACTGTCACATTTTCTGAAAAAATCCCTTTGCCAGGATTTCTTCTCCTGGGAAGCTGAGAAGCCTCAGAGAAGGATGAAAACAATCATTATCTGATTGCTTCTCCTGTGTTTTGCTGCTTTGGAATGTGGTTTGGAGATTGTTTACCCAACAGGTGAATGTTTGATTGGTTTCATGTGAATTGTTTTTACTTAATAACCAATCACCATCAGCTCTGTTGGGACTCTGGGGACTCAGTCACAAGTTTTTAATTAGCATCTTGTTAAGCCTTCTGATGCATCCTTTCTCTATTCTTTAGTATAGCATTCTTTGATATAAGTACATAAAATAATAAATTAACCTTCTAAAAACTTAGAGTCAAATTCATCAGTTCCTCCTTTGTCCTGGGAACCCAAAGAATGCCACATCCCAGCTCTCCTGGATTCCCTTTGTCCCCCCAGCTCCCCCTTTTCTCCCTGCACACACCAGCAGAGCCCATCACCTCTGGCTGTGCTCTGGAGCTCCCCTGAGGCTGCCTGTGCACCCCCATGTGCTGGCTCCCCCAGGAGAGGTGGAACACACCATGTTTGACATTCCCTGTGTGCTGCTGGAGCCTGAGGGATGTTCTGTGACCCCTAACAAAGGGGGAGGGCTCTGAGGCTCCCAGGACACTCAGCACTTTGGGAAATGAGCCCTCGTGTGCTGCTCTGTGCTGTTTTCTCTTTACCAAGGAAAGAGCAGCCTTTTCTTTTCCATTCTTACTGTCAATCCTGGAAGTCCAATGGGCCCTGGCAATCCTGATGGTCCTGGCATCCCTTGGTCACCTTGTTCTCCCTTCTCTCCAGTGGGGCCATCTAGACCCTACAGATCAAGAAAGATTTGTGGAGTTTTGCACAACTAAGTCAGGCAGACATATAACATATCAATATTAGAGTCAAGACTGGCTCTGGTCATCCCAAGAGTACTCTGAAAACCTTGGGCATCCACTGGGTATCCAGGGAAATGCAGGACTTCACTGGCATTGAAAGCAGAGGGACCAATGGCTGAACATCCTCCTGTCTCTGTGGATGTTCCAGTCCCCAGGGTGGGGATGGGGTGCTGCTTTCCTGCCTCCAGGTTCTGCTCAGGGTTATGCAGTTTGCTGGAGTCCATGCAAGCAATCACTCCTCACAGCCAGCTGTTGAGACAGCAGGAGTTTCATCCTGGCAATCCCATGGAGAGGCAGGAAATCATTGCACAAACCCCCCTGAGCAGTGCTGGGGACACAGGAGCTGGGACAGACTGGTGCTGGGCACTGTGCCCCAGTGAGTGGCTGGGTTGTGAGGGGCTCCCCATGCAGCTGCCCTCCCAGAGGGGGTGTGCTGGTGCCTCAGCCTCCTCTCACACTCACCCTGCCCACTCCCAGCAGCATTTCAGTGCCAGCAGAACACAGGCAGCAAGCTGAGCAGGGCACACGGTGCCCAGAGAGCAGGACAGCCGCTCCAGCAGGAGGACAGCACACGTGCCAGGCAGGCAGGATCTCCTGAACTGTGGCACCTGAGCCAGCAGCACCCACCTCGCAGGGAGCCCTGGGGCAGGCAGCCCTGGGCAGGCAGCAGGACCTGGAGAGGCTTTGATTCACTCACCGGTGAGCCTGCTTGTCCTGGCTCTCCCTTCTCACCCTTCTCTCCTCTGCCCCCAGCGTGGCCTGGCTCTCCCTTCATCCCAGGAGGTCCATCCTTCCCTGGCAGCCCCTGAGGCCCAGGGGGGCCCGTTTCTCCAGGCTTGCCACGTGGTCCCTAAATGAAATTCACACAACAAACAGCTTACAGACAGAGTAAGGCTCAGAGCCTCTTTTTTCTGCTCATGCTTTCCCTTCCAGCTACACCCTTGGGAGACAGGACAAAGTAGCATTGCCAGGACAGATGTTAGGACACTGACAAACCATTAATGCTGCTTTCTGGGAAGCAAAATCCTTTTTTTCCCCGTGGGAAAAGCAACTGTGTGATGTCAGTGGCAGAGATGAGCCCAGGTAAGGCCTCTGAAGGGAAGAGCATCGTGCCTTACCTTTTCTCCATCATGGCCTGGCGGACCTGGCAAGCCAATTTCACCCTGAAACACAGAATTGTTACTTTGGCACTTTGAAAGCAGTTATTCTGACTCCTTCTGTGTGAAAAAGGCAGGCATTGAAGAAATAGTCTGTATGGACTACTCACAGGAAAAAAAAAAAAGCAGGAAAAATCCAAATATTTTTCCTGTAATCATCAAAAATAAAACATGGAAACCCTTGGGGTTTTCTGCAATCATAGAATAAACAAACAAACAAACAAACCAAAAACCCCCAACAAAACAAAAACAAATAAATAACAAAAAAAAAAACCAAAAAACACCAAAAAAACCCCCCATGGAAAGCCCTGTTGAAACACCACATTATGTGACTGGCTGAGCATTTTGCCAATCTTGTTGATCCTGACTGCCAGCTCCCAGTGCAGCCATGCAGTCCCCAGCCAACACAATCCCACAGTTTGGTTCCCACAAGCTGCTTCCTGAAGGGGAGGGCAAGTAGAAAGCATCCTTCATCTTTCAGATTAGGCATTATCATTGTGGGAAAAGAGATTTTCAGGATATTATTGTGTGTGAGGAGGAGTGGCAGAGGACAGCAGGACAGTCTGATAGTGCTGGACAGGAAATACAGGAGCACTGGGAAGAGCTGGGGGTGGGAATTCTGCCTGGGCCACTCCTGTGTTTCTCTGAGGTCTGCAAGAGCTGAACTGGGACAATACCTTCTGTCCTGGTGGCCCTGGAGGCCCAGCCACACCTGGACGTCCTGGGGGTCCCTAGAAAATGAAAAAAATATTTCCATATTTGTATTTTCCTAAGTTTAAGGGGCAAACACAGAGGAATATTCCAAGGGATTCCCAAAATCGTATTTTGCTGGGAAGATGAGCAATGGAGAGCCCTGAGAGCCCCTGCTCCTTCTGACCAGCATGTATGAGCCCTTAAAGCAGAGAGACGAAAGCCCTGATTAGAATTCAAGTGCCAGGATCAGAAGGCAAGATGAGCTCTTCTTTCAGCTGCCAGCTGCCCCAGCTTTAGCTCCCAATTGCAAAGGCCAAGTGTTTTAGCTGCACCTAAATTGTCAGGCCATCTGCTTAGGATGGACATATGGCTACTTGTGTAAAACCCCACAGCATGGGCAGGAACTCACCATCAAGGCCAAAGTTCGTATTTCCTAGGGGAAAAAAAAGAAAGAGAGAAAAATTAAAAAAGAAAATAACCATTGGAAAACTTAAGCTTTTTCCTCGACTTGGCTTGTTCTCCATTAATGTAACACTGGCTCAAATGAGTAAGGAGCTTACAAAATTAAGAGGGGAAAAAAACCCCAAAAGAAACCTAAACTAAAAGCTCACTCCAAGTCCCACAGAGCTGTTATTCTACAATTTTTCAATTTTCCCAGTGGAGCCCAGGCCAGCCCAGCTCACTGCACTCCATCCTCCCATTCCTTGTGAGGAAGTTTTGGTGACTTTATTCACCACCCACCCCACGCTCTGGGCCACTCCCAGGACATTCATGTGACCTCTCTGTCCCCCAGTGTCACTGCACCAGCCCAGCCACTGTGGCATTCACATTCTCTGGAAAAATCCCTTTGCTCTTGGGAAGCTGAGAAGCCTTTAAGAAAAAAGAAAACAATTTTTATCTCATTTGCTTCTCCTGTGCTGTGCTCACGTGGGATGTGTTTGAAGATTGTTTACCCACAGGTGATTGTTTCATGGATTTTAGTGTGAGTTGTTTTGACTCTTTGGCCAATTGGGGCCAAGCTGTGTTGAGACTCTGGAGAGAGTCACAAGTTTTCATTATTTTTAGCATTCTGTATCTTTTCTGTAATCTTTAGCATAGTATAGTATTTTTTAATATAATATAGTATCATAAAATAATAAATTAGCCTTCTGAGAACATGGAGTCAGAGTCATGATTCCTTCCTGCCACAAGGGTCCTTGCAAATACAATACAGCCAGTGCACAGGCATTCACCAAAACACTGCAGGCAGTGAGCTGTGGGATGAAGGGGACTGTGGCACAACCAAAGCTTCCCTTTGCTGCTGCTGCTGAGGAAGCAGATCTGCACTGTTCCCTGTCTGCATCCTTTGGGAAATAGCCAAGCATCCAGCAGACACCTCACAGGACAGGGCAGCTGCTCACCTGCAGAGCTTCACTGATGTTCCCATCATAGTCCATCATTTCATCCTTCCCAGGCTCTCCTTTGGGACCCTGTAAAATACCAGGTGTTGAGACAGGGGCTGGGACTGCCCTTCCCTTGGGGGGCTCAGAGCTGTGGCTCACTCTGAAAAAGGGGGCTCAGAGGGGCCCATTTCACCAGTGCCCAGTTTTTCATTTATTAAAGAAAGCCCCTGCAGTGCAGGAGATTCTACAGAATTGCAGCCAGCCCAGCTCAGCTCACCATGTCACAGCCATCAAAGCTGGCACTCTGGGAAGAGGTGAAGTTGAGGCCAGAATCCAGGAACTGGATTGTTTGACCAATTGTTAGATGTGTGCATGGATCCACCCTCTTGCTGCCCTTTTCTGGTAGGTCAAGGGCCTGAGTCCAGGCTGGGATGTCCAAACCCATCTCCTCCTATGAATGAGCCACCCTGACACGGCCTGGGAGAATGTGGAGAATGTTTTCCTCTAATGTAGGGCTGAGGGTGTAGAGAAAAGTGGAGGAAGAGCCCACCTCAAACTTAGCCACTGCCCATCTGTGAGTACCCTCAGTCACAGCAAGACTCAATCTGGGCTGTCAGTGAGGTCCCACTACCCTCAGACCCCTCTGAAGGGCCAAAACTGCCAGTGAAGGAACACCTACCCTTGGGCCCATGGGTCCCTGGTCTCCTGGTGAACCACGTTCCCCCTGAAACAGGAAATTCACAGTTTTAGCAAAGCTTCACTTTCTTGAACTGCAGAAATCCTGCTCTGCAGTCTGGGCTAGACAGCTTGATTTAAAATTCTCCTTCTCAGCTAAGTTTTGTACACCCAGGCACAAATGAGCAGCTCTGAAGCTGGGAATCAGAGCTGGGCTGTGCAGAAGCACTCCTTACCTTTTCTCCCTGTGATCCTGCAGCTCCAGGCTGACCAATGTCACCAGCTTCTCCCTGACAGGGACAGAAAGGGAGAGGCAGGGGTTTGTGTTGTGTTGAGAGGGTGCAACTCCACTGCTGGCTTTGCATTTCCAGGAGGAAGAGCAGCAGAACTGCACCAGCCAAGCACCCCTCCTGGGCTCCCTTCTCCTCAGGCAGCCCAAATCTCCTGCTGCCACTGCCCACCAGGCACCTTTCTGTTCCACCCAGTGCAGAGGGAGTGTTCAGAATGGTTTCTCACAATTATTTGAGCACAAGAAGGGCATTTTCCTTCTAAAAACAGTTCACAAACTCTCTCACCTGCAGCATACAGAACAACAATACTAGAACACTCTGTAGAACCTGGTATCCCTCCAGCAGGTGATCAGAGGTGGGCACAGATGAATACAACCTTTGCTCCTTCCCACACACCTTGTGCTGGGCACAGTCCCTCACAACACACAACTCTGTGAAGGAACAATCACTCACCTTTGGTCCAGGGGGTCCAGGCAGACCTGGAGGGCCAGGTTCTCCTTTAGCTCCCACCAAGGCATTCTCAGCAATTCCCTTCTCTCCCTGTTTGCAAAGAAGAACAATCCACATGTCTCAGCTCAGACTCTGCACCTCTGTAAGTTCACTTGCTAAAACACTGGCTCAGAAAAACACAGCCAAGACAAGATCCATCAGCTGGACTCTTGATAGCCCAGAGAGCTGCTCCAGGGGCAGCAGCTGGCCAGGAACCAGGACAGCAGCTCCTGCTGAGGGTCCTTGTGGAGCTCTGCCAGCTACCAGGGCCATGCTCATCCCTTTGGCTGCACCAGGCAACACAAGGCTGCCTGTGGACAGCCCTCATCCCCCAGCCTCCCCTTGAACCCTGTGCTCTTCTGCTGATGAAACTGAGCTGATTAAACCACCTGATTGATGATGGCTTCTTCTGGAATGCTCCCCCTGGAGCTGTAGCCACCAGCCCTGCACACCACCATGTCCTTTGCACAGAGCAGATAATAAGGCAGTAACAGCAAAGCTTTGCCATTACACCCTCATCCCTTCCTGAAATGGCCACTGGCATTCAGTGCACAGTCCCCTTTCCCAAAGGAAAAGCACCCTGTGCAAGTCTGGTTTGAAAGGTGTGATTTGTACCTGGAAATCTCAGAGCATGGGGAAAAACCAGTTTCAGAGCTTGGCTTTATCTGACCTGCCCTGGGCCTCTCTGAGCACAGCAGTGCAGCTCCCCAAAAGTCCAGCTCCTCCTCATCCATGGATCTTGGAGCAGGAGGGAGGCTGAAATGCCATGTTACATCTGGGGTCATGCTTTTAAAGGGGAACTACTGGAACACAATTCCGTGGTCCTGCTCCCAGGACCACAACATCCCCCTTATTGCATGAGGGCATGCAATTTCTACAAAAAGGCATCTTTGGTGTGCCTCCCTCACACCCCTGACTGAAGATGACATTCAGCTGAGCAGTGCAGGACATGCTGCCACAGTCAGCTAAGAATGTGTGAAATGCACAGGAGGGAGGGAGGAAAAGGGGTGAGGGTGGCCCCACCAAAAAACCAAACCAAAACGAACGAACAAAAAAAAACCAAACAAAAAACCCCAAACAAACAAACAAAAAAGAAATTCAGGAGAGAGACAAACCTTTGGGCCAGGAAGTCCAGGAATTCCAGGGTCACCAGCTCGTCCCTTCTCACCCTGTTGGCAAAATGAACATGGTCAAGGCTGACTCTGCAGGCTCTCCATCCTGGTGATCTGCTCCTGGTTCCACACCCTCTTTCCCTTCCCTAGGGATTTTATTTTGGGCACAGAGCTTGAGCAGTACCAGCTCAAGACATTACATGTTCTTGCCCAACCTTTTGACTATCTCTGCACATCACTGCCATTTCTCTCCAAAGGAAGGTGAATGAGAAAGGGATCCAGGGTCCCCACTGTGCATTCTCCTTATCCCTCTGGTCAGCTGAACACTTTTCCCTGTCCCTTCTCCCGCACAGGCTTTCCCTGAGCCACATGCCCACAGAAGCTGTTGCCCAGGGTGAATTTTAGCTGGAGTGCAGGACTTTCTCCATGCCCTGCTCCTCTTCCCTAGCTCCAAATGCCAGCCTCATCATGCTCCCAAACAAACCCAAGCAGTGCAGCATCTCAGCTGGCAGCCAAGCTCTGGGACACACACTGGCCATGGAAGCAGTGAAGGCAGGAGTGGCAGAAATGGCAAAGCCAGCAGCTGATGGTGGAAGGTGATGCCTGGAGAGCTGCAGGCTGAGCTGTGTGAGGCACCATGGAGGATGCCAGGGCCAGTGAGCAATGGAGAGCACCCAGCATTCCCTTGGTGAAGTGGCTTTGCTCAGTTCACCATGACACCCGGGCCATATTTTCAATATTGGAGCTCAATTACTGGTCTCTATGTTGAAGTTAAGTTCTCTGCAGAGCATTCCACCCAGCTGCTAAACCCATGGTTTCCAGGCACAATGTCCTGTCTGGGAGTCTGCATTTTGCCAGGACAGAGACATTGGAGGTTTCTGTTACCCTGAAGAGATGTTTCAAATGCATCCCCAGGGAAAGGTGTGCTCTTAGCCCCTATCCCCACAGCTCCAAGACTCAGCAGCTTGTACAGATTATACAAAACAACTCAAGACCTCTTTGCCCCACAGGTGGCCATGCTGCTGGCCTGCAGAGGCTGTGCTGCTCATCAGAGCTCAATGGCACCCATCTGACACACAGGGGACTTGCACCAATGCTCCAGGAACAGACATGCACTGGTGGCTCCCTGGAAAATAATCTACTAGGAGCAATATTTTTGTCAGGCAATTCTAGAGTGCAGTGACCCCTTTCTCCAAGGTAATTTGGCTTCCAGCCACCTGCAAGCCCCCTTCCCCCCAGCTTTCTTTCCTTGCCAGAGCATGCACATTGCTAAATTAATGCTCTCCCTGGAAAGAGAGAAAACATTTTTGAGACCTCATACCCAAGGAAAAGGTTTGGCATTGAAGGTTTTTATAAAAATATAGTTATTAATCCTGTCCCAGGGCTCTGTGACTCCCTGATTCTGCTTTGGTATGCCACTTTTCATTCAAGGTCTGTTTTGAATACACGTGTCCATAAGAGCTACTGAAAACATCCTGTGCTGCCAGAACCAGGGTGCAAAGCAGTGGATTTCTTGAGGAAGGAGGTCAGATTACTGGATCCCTGTTTAGGCTGTTATTTCTGGAGTCAAGAGAAGTGGCACTGTCCTCAATCGTTCCCGGGACACGACTGCAGCCCAGGCATCTCATGCTGCCCTGGGATGTCAGGGCAGACAGGAACACACAAACACACACTTCACCAGGGGGGCAGAGCCAGCAGAGCACACACAGTCCCCTGCAAGCACCACAATGCAGGAGCGCAGCACTGCCGGGACACCCAGCCCAAACACACAGTGTCCTACCCGCTGCCCCCTCTTCCCTGGCAAACCTGGGGGGCCCATCCTCCCTGGCACTCCAGAATCTCCCTTGGTGGGGAAGAAAAGAGACAGAGAACGTTGTGTTACACGGCTGTCACGTGCTGTAACATAACCCAGCCAGCCTCACACGGGAGGAGGCAGCTGCTCCAGGATGGAGAGGGATGGGGCAGTGCTGAATGTGTAGGCAACCCCAGCGAGGGGAGAGATGAGTGAATTTGACTCCATGTTCTTAGAAGGCTAAGTTATTATTTTATGTTACTATATTATATTAAAGAATACTATACTAAAGAATAAAGGGTACAGACAGAAGGCTACAAAGAATGATAATAAAAACTCGTGACTCTTTCCAGAGTCCTGACACAACCCGACAATGATTGGTCATTAACTAAATACAACTCACATGAAACCAATCAAACAACCACCTGTTGGATAAACAATCTCCAACCACATTCCAAAGCAGCAAAACACAGGAGAAGAAATCAGATAATGATTGTTTTCATTTTTCTCTGAGGCTTCTCAGCTTCGCAGGAGAAGAAATCCTGGCAAAGGGATTTTTCAGAAAATGTGACAGTGACAGGGCAGTACTGCCCTGGGAACTCACAGCAGGTCACTCCACACTGACACAGGAGGGGACAGCCCTCTGCAGGGACATGGGAAGGCTCTGGGGCACAGAAGTGCTGGGAGGCACAAGGGGAACAAGGGAAGGGGCAGAGGGAAGTTGGAAGGTATTCCCATGGACACAGATGTTGCTCTGATTTTTTTACGTTTTTCTAAGCCTTCTGATGTTTACATTCTTGTAATGAACTTTCTCACACACTTTCTGTAAATAACTTCTTGTTTTGCATTCTTTTATAAAAGAAGAAAAATTTGATGGACTGTTGGTCCAGTGTCATTGGAGAGGTGGCACTGTCACCCTCCAATCCACTGCCACTCTTAGAAATCTATAAATGTTAAAGTCAAAAACTAAAGTCCCCCTTTTTTACCTTGAGAAGAGCAGTGTGTGCACTTTGTGTTATTTCACGTCCTGTAGTGACACACAGACATGAGCAGGAGGAGGGAAATATTTGCAGTATGGTCTCTTTCTCACTGGCTATCACTGTATCCTACTACCAATTTGCTCAGAGTGGCAGGTGCCATTGGGCCCTGGATTTGGGCACTGGGAAGCACACAGACATTCCTCAGCTCCCTCAGCTGCTCAGGGAGGGCAGAAATACACAAACCAACCCGAAGTGCATGCTCAAAACCTCCTGAGAGTACCTTTTCTCCTGGAGTCCCAGGCTCGCCCTGGTGAGAAAGAGACAGGAAAGTAGAGTGAGAAACCAGGAGGAGAGAGTACAAATCCTCCTAGAGCTATCAGAGTGGGGAAAAGAACATTCATCTCTGGGGGCCTTAGCTGGTAAGTAAAGGCTGAGAGTGCTTCAGTTGCAAAGTTTGTGCCTGGAACCTCTTTTATCTTCATTAGCCAGCTCCCAGGCTGCCATAAGAAACCACCAAACCTCAGACTCACAGCTTCCATAGAACAGAGTAACCACCTTGCAGTACTTGCAGGTGTTTACCAGATACAAAAGAGCAGAGCAAGACAAGACTCGTGTGCTGGCACAGAGGAATTTGCCACTCCCTGCTCTGTTTTCGCAGGAGAGGAGCAAGGCTGCGGGTGCAGCCGGGGGAGGCTGTGCCGATCCGAGCTCAGCAGACCCGGGGTGAGGCTGCACGCAGGTCTGGTACCTCTGCCACAGGAGGCAGTTCTGATATTCCCCATCAGTGGGAGCTGTCCGACCATTCTGCAGCGCCCTGCGCTCTCCCAGCTCCAGCCCGTGCCCAAGCCGAGGCACTGCAGCCCAGAACTGACCTTCATCCCTGCGGCCGCCATCCCGGGAGCGCCCTGGCAGAGAGAGCAGAGACAGCAACACCTTGTTTGAAATTAATCGGACACACATTCTTTAAAACGAAACAGTATCAGTCCGGTGAAAGTAAAAACGTAAAAATCCACATCTCCTCCTTTCCACAGCTCAGAAGTGATGCTGTAACAGCACACATCTTCATTCCCTGAGCAGCTGTTCACCCATGGCAGTGGCTCTGGGCTCCAGAAAGCTCTTCCAAAGGCAGGCACCATGAGCACAACCCAGACAAACAGACTGACACCCCCACCACCCCTGGTTCAGTCCTGCAAGTGAAGCAAAGGCCAACAAGCAGAACAGTGTCAAATAACTGAGGGATGCAAAGACAGACCAAGGACCAAACCCCCTCCTCAAGGCTTGAGCCCAGATAGCTCAGCTCAAGCATCCTGAGAAAGGCTGGCTCATACCCTAGAGCCTTGGCCTGGCTATTCCCCCTCAGCCTGTTCTTATCACAGAAGACAAACCCTGCAGTAAAATGCTTCCAGGAGAGCTCTGAAGCCAGACACCTTAGAGGAAAAACCAGACTTCCAAGCACTGCAATTCAGGTGTCATTCTGCAGTGCAGAGCAAGCCACCACCATGGGACCCTGGAGTGTCCTTGCCCTGCCATCCAGACAGGTGCCTCAGGAGGCAGCTGCTCCCACAGGGACTGTCACACTGCCCTCAACAGCACTGATGCAAAGAGCAGGCTGTCCCTGTCATCCATCCTCTCTGAAATCTCTGTATCCCCTGTGTTAGCATTAGTCAGGCCCTGGTTAGAAAAGGTCCAGTTAAAAAGGCAAATATGAGGGATAACTAAGGAGGGGGGAGGGAGTGAAGTGGTGTTAGAAGTTGGGAAGTATGAGGGGGTGGGATGTACAACATGAGGCAGTGCAGAGGACTGGGAGCCAAGTTCAAAGTGAAAAAAGCTGATAAAAGTTCAAACAAGGAGGAGTGGGGAGCCAGAGAGCAGCAGGATCATACCTCTCAGCTTTCTGAAACAGAAATCAGGGACAAAAGCTAAAAAACACAAGGACAGAAGATGGAGATCAGGGATTCTATGCAATAAATGGGGGAAAAAAGCATTCCAGACTGTCTCAGGGTCAGTAGGTTTTAACCAATACAGGCTGGAGTCATGAAAGGGATAACGTGCAGTAAGTGCCTTTGGTTAGGACTTTGTAGAGCCTTGGGATGCCTGTTCCTCATTTCTCAGCCTTCAAACAGCAGTGACTGCAGACCATGTTATTTTCTAGTATTTACCCTCAAAGTGCAATGCACAGACATGCAGGGCTGCTCACACACTGACCCTGATTCATTGCTGTGTTAGCCCAGGCTCCCACCTGGGCAGCCCTGCTCATCCCAGCTGGGCTAACACACACCTGCAGTGCTCACCTGGGACAGTTTCCAAAATGCCAATTCCCTACAAACATCACAACTGGCTGCTCTCACTGGGTAAAGCATTAAAATCCTGATGTTGCAAGTCAGCATCAGACTGGGCATGCCATTTGCTCTGTAAACACATCTTCCCCCACCAGCGCCTTCGTGAATTAGGCCCTGAATTTTGCAATTTAGAAGCATGAATAATTCAGCTGAGGACAGTCACTGGCTCACAGACACACACACACACAATGCCTGTGCATCAGGGGTGCTAGGGGTGAGGTCAGGCAGACAAGCATCACTCCCCTGGTCACAAGGTACCTTAGAGCCATGTCTTCCTGGCAGCCCTGGCATGCCTCTCTCCCCCTGGAAGCAGAGCAAGACACACAGAGAAAGACAGCAAGAGACAGGAGATGAGTCCTCCCAGGGCTCCATGGGGAGAGCCCAGGGCACAGGTGATGAGAAACCCTCCTGAGTGAGGTGAGGCCCTGTCTTCCCCACTGACTGCCCTAGCTGGGGCCATTTCCCATCAGTTCCCTCTGAAGCCTACAGCAGGACTGACCCCACTGGAGTGCCACAGCCTCCACACTCTGCTCCCACATCCCAGCGTGCTGGAGGGCACAGGGAGGCACTCAGCCTGCAGTGACCCTGGCATGAACAAACCTATTTGGAGAGACAGAGAATCCAAGGGTTGCCTTGTGCTGTTAGCCTGAATTTTGTCTGCTGATAACTGGAAAATAAAACATCTTCAGGCAATCTGCACACTGCTCCTGTAATTTTCTTCTGGGTGTTTATTCCTTGCTTGGAAGGGCTATTTAGCATGGATATACGTGTGTATATATAAATATATACACACACACATATATAGCCCTGCTAAATATATATATATATAGGTATGTCTGTTTTTTTAAAAAAAATAACTTTCTGTAATTACAGCATCCTGTGAACTATATTTTGTAAAACACTTTCTAATATAATATCCATGACCTAGTGTGGGCACCTCCTGCCCTTCACTGCCCTATTTTCAGCAATAAGAAAAGTAAAGCAATAATTAGGAATACTTTGTACTGGAGAACTTGGATTGGTCTCTCTCCTTCCCAACTATGCTCCCTGTCTTTTTTTAAGTGAGACCCAGCAGGGAAGACTGATGCTGTCTGCTGGGAGACACCCACCCTGCTTGCAGAGACCATCCCCACAGGGCTGCCCAGCCTGTGACAGCAAATTCCCCTTCCCGGAGACTTTCCTGAAAGAACTGCCTGCTTGAAGAGCTGTTTAATTCTTTCACCCTGCAAAAGCAAAGCCCCCTCGGTGAGAGGGAGCTCGGTACCCCCCACAGGGGCAACTCAGAGCAATCAGCTCCCGATGATGCTGGCACAGCCCCGGGCAGCGGCGGGATCACACAGGCACTAGCGCTAATTAGAGGGCAGCAACAAACGTGACACTGAGCCACTGAGGAACAGAAAGAAACCCAGCGCCGGAGAAAAAGCAGGAAAAACAACTCTGCGGAACATCTTTAAACCCTTAAGTGCTTGGAAGCCATGGTGGCACAGCGAGTACCCGCTGGGCTGCTCCCTTTGTGATCCCCGGTGCCGCAGCCGGGCAGCAGCAGCCGCCCACCAAAAGCAGCCCCGGAATGATGCAGCAAAAGCAGCCCCAGAATGGTGCAGCCAAATCCAGCCCACCAAAGGCAGCCCCGGGATGGTGCAGCCAAATCCAGCCCACCAAAAACAGCCCCGGGATGGTGCAGCCAAATCCAGCCCACCAAAAACAGCCCCGGGATGGTGCAGCCAAATCCAGCCCACCAAAAGCAGCCCCGGAATGATGCAGCAAAAGCAGCCCCGGCATGGTGCAGCCAAATCCAGCCCACCAAAAGCAGCCCCGGCATGGTGCAGCCAAATCCAGCCCACCAAAAGCAGCCCCGGGATGGTGCAGCCAAATCCAGCCCACCAAAAGCAGCCCCGGCATGGTGCAGCCAAATCCAGCCCACCAAAAGCAGCCCCGGCATGGTGCAGCCAAATCCAGCCCACCAAAAGCAGCCCCGGGATGGTGCAGCCAAATCCAGCCCACCAAAGGCAGCCCCGGAATGGTGCAGCCAAGTCAGGAGCTGGGTACCAAAGGCAAAACATCCAGCACAGCTCCCCAGGAGGCTCCTGAGCCTCGTGCTGGTTTAGGAAGCGTCTCCCCTGTGTCTCTGGGAGAGTTAGGCTACCCCTCTGCCCCTCACACAGAAACCTCACACCCTGCTCTACCGGCTGGGAGCAGCTTTATCCCCTCTGGGTGCCTCCTGCCAATTAAAGCAGACACCCTTCTTTACTCTCTTTGCTGTGAGAGGCAAATTATCAGGGGTTTATTAAGAGAGGCTGTGGGAACTTTATGGCTCCTTCCTCAGAGCATGAGAAAAAGCCTTATCCTGTGGATCTTTCAGGGAAAAAAGTAAGGAAACATCAGCGAATGTGACAGGCTGGGGGCACTGAGTGAAATGCTCATTCGAGTGGCCCAGGTGATCACAATCACTGCCTAATGACCTTCATGAGACACAGATTTAGGTCCTTACATGATCAAAGTACAAATGGTGGCCACAGAAAAAATCAGCTGAGAGACAATCTAGGTTGTGCTGCACCTGCCACTGGGTGGGGAGAGGGGGTTGAATGAACAAGGGCTCTGTGTGATACCAGGAAACCTCTTCAGGTCAGAGATATTCTTCACTGCTAGCCAAAGCAGTGCTATTCCATGCAAAATTGGCCACTACAGCTAACCTATGAATCATGGTGTTTGCCCAGGGCTCCTCAAGGCAAAGAGAAGGTAAAGTCTAGTCTAGGTAATTGGATGCAAAGTTGGAAGATTTAAAAGTCTTCCAGAGAGTCCCAATCAATCCTCCTAGGTGGGAGGACAACAGAAAGAAGCAATTTCCAAGGATAACAAATGCATGTGCTGTGCTGTTGGATGCTCAGGAGCTGCTACTGAGTGAGGTCTGGCTGCTGATTTAAGAATGTGTCTGCACTTCCCTTTCAACTCCTCTGAGCAAAAAGAAAGGAAGTCAAGAGAAAAGTGACCTTGACAGTAACAAATGATAGTCTGTGTGTGAAAGAAACTGCTGCTTTGGGGCTGCAGAGGTGCTCCTCTGGAGCTGCAATTTAGTGCCCCAAAAAGTGTGGTGGATTTCATCTCTGCTCTTCCTGAAGGGGGGTGTGTAAGACATAGATAAAGGGCCAAGTAGCAAGACTGTGTCTCCAGGGTGGCCCCAAGTGAGGGAAGGCTCTCACCCTCTGGATGACCCTGAGACAGGACTGGAGCCTTCCCCTTTGCCAGAACCCACATGAAGAGCTGGCTAGTGCTTGTACATGGGCACGAGCAAAGCAGTGTTCCAATGCTAGCAGTGAAACATGGCAGTTCCAGCAAGGCCAAAACAGAGCTTCTCCCTTCAGCCTTTTCTCCTTCCCAGGCAACACTCTGAGTTCATTCCTTCAGTTCAGTTTAATGGGAGACATGCTGTCAAGAGAGCAGCAAACTCCAAGCCCTCAAAATAATCAGTTCTGGGTGCAATTCCACCTTCATTCACAGTGGCACAAACAGGGGCAATGCCTTTGTGCTTGATGGAATTGCACTGATGTGGAGATGGACCCAGGGAACTACATGCTCTGCAGTATTTCTGAGAAGGTCTTTTCTTGTTGGAAGACAATCCCTGCTGCTTTATCCAGCTATGAACCCAGAGCCTGCATTCCCAAAGAACATTTCTTTAAACTCCAAGTAATGCACCCTTGGTAAGCTCTGAAGGGGCCTTTTCTCTCTTCAAACAGCAATCCACCCAGATGGAAAAGATATAGAAAGTGTATGTGCTGCAGGATAAATGAGCTGCATGCCACACACTAAATACTTGAAATGAACGTGTCACAGTTAATGCCTTTCCAAATATTACAGGACCAGTCCTTCCTCACAATGTCTAAGATGTATGGCATGACACAGTGTGCTCTGACTGCCATGAACACTTGCCAATGTTGTAATGTTTTAAGCACAGTCTACATTGAGTAATATACTTTAAATATATGGGCACAGTAAATTTCAGTCAAATAGATAACATCTGGGCAGAGACCATGTGAGCCTGTAAAAGTGTCCAGAAACAGACAGAAGAGCTGGTGCCAAACCTCAGCCTGAATGGTGGAGTTGGAGTGGATTTGATGCGTCAGCTAACCAGATTTTATGAGGAAACCCCAACCTAGCCCATCAAATAGGGAGATGTAACAAATCACCAGCAAGCTTCATAGCCAGAGAAATAGAGAAATGCCTTTGGTAAGAATGGAATTCCACTGAATGGATGAAGGCAGCCTGAGCTAAGAGTGCCTGTCTGTGGCTAATCAGAGCACAGATGTGTACTCCATCAAACACCCCACAGAGCTGCCTTGCACCCAGCTCCCCTTACAACCCATCAGCCCAAGCAGCAGTATCTCCCAGGTGATCTACTGTGAGTTAGGAAAATGTATTTGTCATGCCTACCTTTATGCCAGCATCCCCTTTTTCACCCTGCCCAGCAAAGGAGAGAGAAAAGGGGGAAACAGAGAGGGACGGTGAGCATAAAGGGAAACCAAGCAAGCAGGAGCAGCAAGAGATAAAGTAGCCAAAAGAGGGGTGTGATAAATGCAACCCCAGCACCCCAGGTCTCCTCACAGGAACATGGTACCAGTCAAGCACTGGCTGCAGCCCTCCCTCCCCTCCCAGGGAGTGCAAAGGCAGTTTAGGTCCTTGGAGTGGATGCTGGTGGTTGCCCATAGTAATGCTTTTCTACATGATAAGGGTGCAGAAACCATTGAAACATTCCATGGTCCAGAGTACCCTCATTTTCACAGCCCTGATGCAAAATCCTTTAAAGGCTGGGTCGGTTTTATTCCTTAATGGGGGACGGTGTAATTCCTGGTTCAGGACAGCATGGAATCACCTTGGCCAACAATTGCCCAGACTCTTCACACAGGAGCAAGTGTTCCTGTCTACGTGGTTCATTCCAGCTCTAGGGAACTGTCTCCAGCCCCTGGCCTTTGATATCCCTTTAGGACAGGCTTGTGCCACTTATCTGCCCCCTCTGACTGCAGTTCAAGGGTTACCTTGGGGCCAGAGGCTCCAGGGAGGCCACGGGCACCAGGCAGGCCCGACTCACCCACCTCACCCTGAGGAAGAGAACAAAGAGAACAGTGGAAGAAGCAAACACAGCAGCAAGAAAAGGAGCTGTGGGTTGCCAGAAAGGACAGCAGAGGTGTGAGAGGTATGTCCCACACTGAGGTGTCCCACACTGAGGTGTCTCATACACTGAGGTGTCCCACACACACCAACCTACCCCTGTGTCTCTGGGAGAAGAGCAGATATTCAGTGTATGAAATGCATGGAGTGAAGGGAGCACCATATCTGAATTAACAACTTTCCTCAATATTTCACCTTCTTTTCCCTTCTGGTTAGGATTTGGTGCCCTACATTGATCCATTCCTTCCAGCTTCCCCAAGGAAAGCCTTGGGCTCACCCTTGCAGCCCAGGGCAGGCTCCTGGCTCGGCAGGGATTGAAGCACACAAGTTGTTTCGTGTAAAAGGAGCTGCTGGGAGGGGCCCTCGCTGGGAGGTCGCTGCCCAGAGCCGCCCTCCCTGAGCACACAGGACAGGATGGGCCCCTGATGGAAAACCTGTGGGTTCACTGGGAAAAGGGGCAATAAATTGTGTCTGTCTGCAGGATTGGGCTGTGGTCTGCAGGGGCTGTAATTTCCACTTCCTGACATTAGAAAAACTTCTCAGTTTATACAGAGCTAATTAAAAAGCTCTCAGGTCTTGCCATTTTGCTTGCAGAGCACTCATAAAGCAACGTGGAGATAACAGGGGACACAGGGCTCCTTCCTGCTGGGAACATTCACCTTCCCCTTCTCCAGCTGACATCTCTTTAGCAGTATCTCTCCATTCCCTCTCTCCTGTTTGATCTCCCTTTGTGTCTTTCCCTTCCTGTCTCTTCATTACAGCCTCAGGGCTTGTCAGCCCTGCTGTTAATCAGCTGCTGCTGAAGGCATTTGGGCATTGCCAGCTTCTGCCTTTTAACCCAGAGCAGGATTGACTCTTTTCTGTATCCCAGAGAGCAACAGCCAGGGATTTATCACTTTTCAACCTCCCATATGGGTTTGAATGCATAAGAAATGCATTTCAGCCTGGAAGTGGGTGTAGAGAGGCACACACACACAGGGAGATATTTGCTCCATAGCTGCTGGGGAGTTAAAGACAACTCTGGGCCCAGGCTCTCTTTACACAGGTGACAGCAGGGAATCTGTGGGCCTGCTGCAAACCCAGCAGGAGCAGGGCTCCACAGGAGGCTCCAGCATAATCCACAGATTTTCAGCCATGATTCCAGAAAGCATCAATGCACTTAATTCATTAAACAACATGGGAGCTTCCCTCCTTACCTTTCTGCCAGGGTATCCCTGAATCCCAGCATCTCCCTGCAAAAGGCAAAAAGACAAAAGAAAGTGAGGCTTGGCCTGAGAGGGACAAACCTCTGCTCTTTTCCCTCTGGTACTGTTTGGATGGGAGAGCATTCCATGGGGAAAATCTGCCTTTTACTCACAGTGATTCCACTGAGCTCCTGTCCCTTCAGACCCACAGGTCAGCATTACTGAACTGGGCTGAGCCCTGGCAGGAAAGCCCTGGCAGACAGCTAACATGTGTCAGCTCTGTGCCCCAACTCATGGTTCCTCTCTCCTCACCCTGGCTACATATCTCAGATAAAAACAAATTATGTTGGGTGGCTGCAGCTGAAAAACAACAACAACCACCCCCTCCCTCACACTTTGGCAAGTGAATAAATGGGAAACCGTGGCAGAGTTAACAATAGCATTGCAAAATCCATTCCTGAAGCACTGGGAAATGCTTTGAGAATGGAAGAAGCCAATAAAGCTGTGTGTGGCAAACAATTTTGCAAGCTGGGCTGATGAGGCGTGCCTGGCTCAGTGGAGAGGCAGCTCAGACGTGTCGCCTGGACAAAACCCATGAGTCAGCACAGGGGCTGGGCCCCAGAGGCAGTGCTGAGCTGGGTCAGAAATCCTTCTCAGCTCTTTGATGTAACCTCTTTTACCCCTCCTCCATCCATCAAAATGGATCTGTCCTCGTCAGGAGAGTCCATCTCTGTTCATCATCTTTCTACACCTCTAAGTGAGGTGAGATGTCTCACCTTTGGTCCAGGAGGCCCAGGTAAGCCCTGTGGATAAAATCAAAACAGACACTGGGGTTGGAAAGTGTGACATTACATGGACAGCAGGGTGATGGGGGGATGCTGGCTGGTTTGATTCAAAACACCCCTTAGAGATTTGCACTGGTGAGCTCAAACATCTCCAATCTATTCTTCATGTCGATATCTGAGTGCATACACCCAAATAAACTTTTGCCCACTGTGCTCCATCCCCCCAATTTTGTTCTTGCTGAATTTGAAGACTAAAAAGCTGCTTTCCCTTATGCATTATGCTCCAGAATCTTTTTTGCTTCTCTGGCTTGCTTGGGGAACTTGTTCCCAGCCCACTGCAGCTCTGGAGTAAATCAAGCATTTGCAGCTTCCTCTGGCAAGCTAAACAGAGAGCATGTATTAACAAACAAACCACTTGTGTCTCTAAATGAGAAATAACCAAACAATTTACCTGATATGAACCATGAAGCATACCAGACATACGTGTGTGTAAATATAAATAAACAAAATATCTATGCAGGAGCTGCCTGTGAGCAGGCAGGGAAGGAAAACTGCTCTAGATATGCTCTGATGCCCATGCCACCTGCTTTGGCAATTCAGGTGTTTAGCCATCCTGTCCTTGCCTCCTCAGAGAGAGATGAAGATGTCTCAGAGAGAAATGAGGGTGCTGACCCCTGTAATGTGTGGGGAGAGGTGCATTTGCCTCCAGGGATGAGACTTGCTTTTCCTGCTAGCAGGCCCTGAAAATTCTTGGAGATGGAAGCTCCTTTAATTCCCAGTGGCTGCAGAGCCAGCATGGCACGTTGGCTCCTGCAGCTCCCAGGAACAGAGCTGGATTCTGGTACCCACCTTTCCATCTCTGCCAGGCTTTCCAGGTTCTCCTGCTCTGCCCTGTTGCAAGAGAGAGAGGTACATTAGCAGCACTTTCTGTCCTCTGCCCTGCCATTCAGCAATGGTTTTATTTGATAAGTGGTGCTTCTGCTCCCACCCTCCTCGGCTGCTTGCTAGGACAGGGACTTCAAAGGGGTGGCAGGGAGCACAGAAATTACACCCCACGTGTTACTTCCTCCCCGGGGCCATCTGCAGGGACTGAGGAGGAGGAAATGAGCCTGGTGTCACCCCCTGTGTGTCCAGATAGCACCAGTGCCCAGTTCACATCTCTGCCTTCCCTCTCACTCCCCTCCTTCCCCGGAACTTCTTCCTGTCCACACATCCACATTCTCTGCAAGCCTCCTGTCTGTGGTTACCTCAGCTTCACTAGAAGCAACAGAGGCCAGAGGAAGCAGCCTGTGCCCTAGGGGATGGGGAAGCAGAAGGATTTCAGTTTTGGTAAGGACTTACAGGGGGTCCAACTGGCCCAGGACGTCCTGGGATTCCTTCAGGTCCAGCTGGTCCAGGGGGCCCTGGTGGACCAGGGGGCCCCGGGGGACCTTGGATCCCCGCCTGTCCCTGTTCACCCTGCAGTTTGTAAAACAAGAGTTACAGCAGGCACAGCAAACCCTTCACACCACCCCCCAAAGGGCCCAAGGCAGGCCAGCCTGACTGAAGCAGAGGAGATAGAAGCAAGTCCCAGGTTACGGCCAAGAGAGGTTTCCAAGAGTGATGGAGAGCCTGCTGAGGACACTGGGCTGCCTGGGAAGCAGGAGCCAGCACCCAATGGTTTGCAAAGACATTTGAGGTCACCTGGTCAGAGCTCCCTTCTAGAGGGATCTAGTGATGGCAGAGCAGTCCAAGGAGACCTTTTTCTTCATTGAGCCAGCCAAGTAAAATTTATGTGTCAAAGACCAACATCTCGTGAGTCTCTGAAGAGGCTTTCCAAAGCACTTGACAGTCACATGTGAAGCAAAGCCTCCCGTGACGACACTGGCACTTCCAGGCTAGAGCCACCTCAGCCAGTTTTTCCCCCATACTATATTTGTTGGACAACACTCCCTCTGTTTTGCCAAGGACCAAAAGTAGAAATGCCACAAACCCCAAAGAAAATAACACGATCAGCATGGCGTTCCTGGAGCCCACCCAAGGCAGGCCCATGGACACCAGGCAGAGCCTGTTTTTCTGAGATTTAACAAGGCAGTGCCTGCTGAGCCACCTGCCATTTTCAGCTCTGTGAGATGGAGCTGTTTGAGCCAGTTCCTCCCCAGGCCCTCAGTGGCCACTCGGTGCCTGTGGCTCATGCCTCAGCAATGTCATCTGGGGCTGCGCGTGGCACCAAGCGGCACGGAGGAGACAGTGGGTTGGAAGCAGCACGTTTGAATACCAGACTGCTGATCTAGAATTGATGAATCCAGCTCCTAGGGCACTGTGGCACCCGTGCTGAGCTCTTCACCCATTAGGCTCACCTCCCTGGATAAAGTACCATGAGAGCCTACTGCTAGTGGTCCAATTCAAATCTGAAAAACTTCCCTTGGTGGATCCATGGGAAGCTAGAAACCAAACATGGCTGTTTCTCAGTTAAAAGTCAGTGGGTGTGCAGTTGGGTCTCTGCTGCATTTATCCTCTCTCCAGCCTTACACACTGGAGGAAAATGCACAAAATCTGTCCCCTGCGTTCCTACCAAGTGCGCTGTTTATCCTGGCTGCCTTTAGTAAAACATGCAGATACAGGGATGTTTGCTTTATTTAGAATGATAAATGAAAGTAATAAGCTGCAAATTTCATCCTTTCTGCCATGAGCTCTATTTAAAAGAAAATTTCCAACGCATGGGCCAGGCTCACGAGAAGCTGGGTGATGTGTGGAGCAACAGCCCTTTCCTTTCCTGTGCCTCACTGCCCAACCCTCAGCCCACGCTGGGAAGCCTGCAGGGCCAGGCAGGAGGGGTGCCCTTGCTTCTCCCCACTTTTAAAGTGGATCTTCATTCATCCTGTGGCCCTTGCAAGGGAATGCAGGTTCTTTTCTAAGCTTCCTTATCCTCCATACTCAGTGCTATTCAACTGTAAATGGTCTCATAGCTTTTAAATATGGAAGGTAATTTGGATCTAATGAAGATGTTGGGAGGACACTGGAATGTATTTCTAGATTTCCTCTTGCCTTGCCCTCTCATTCCACCTTCAAAGACTTCCCTCCCCCTGCATCTTATAACACCCTCAGCATGGGTGCACCACGGGAAGGCAAAGGGGGCTTTGCCCATCTCACTTTGGCTCTCTCTCCTCTATTCCCACCTCAGCTGCTCTCTGCCAGCCCAGTCCATGCTCCAAATGTAGGGCACTAAAATGCAGCATGGTGCTGGAACAGGGTGCTGGTAGGAGAGATGGCAGAGCAGGAGCCCTGCCCCAGCACAGGGAGTGGCTGCAAGGAGCTCACTCACCCAAAGTCCTGCTTGCATCACCCTAACTCTGCTGTCTTGGGCACAGCAGGCTTTGTTTAGGCAAGTGCCCATCCTTGCAGATCCCTAAACACACAAAGTGTTATCACCACATCATTATAGCCTCATTAATGTGTTCAGCACAAAAGGACCCCCACAGAGCTAGATGGACAGTAAGTGGATACAGTAAGTGGGAGATCAGGTGTCATTTTCCTCAGTTGTCATTCTATATTCTTAGCTGTCGACTGGAACTATTTTTCAGTTCTTTTAAACACCAGTCAGCCACCCTGCCTGCACCCCAGCAATGCAATGCTTGCTCAGCCTCCTCAGACAGGACCCCACTCAGGGCATGCTCAGCTAAGCCCCAGCCCTTGGGCAAAGCACTCCTGACGATGTGCTCAGAGCTAGCAGCAGGATTTTCCTCTCTTCCAGCTGCTGGTGCTAACATCCATTCTGCAGCCTCACTTTTTTCCTTAGTACTCACAGGCTGGGCTCCTGGAATTGCCTGGTGCTGGCAGATCTGTAGGAGCAGACCCCACCCTGTTGCTTTTAGAGAATGAATACAGCAAAGGCAAAACGGATCATGGCAAAACTCCGGTGAAATTTTCCTCTGCGGACAGAGGGAATTTGCAGCCCTGGCTGACGACAGGATGTAGGGCAGTTATTCAAGTTTCCCACTTCATCCTGGAGAGGAACTTCAGCTTTCAAAGCCTTCCCAAGAGGTCAGTCCTTGGCCTGGCTCTCCAGACTGTCACTTTGAAGGGCAAACAGCGCAATCCGTGGGGCTCTGTGTGGTGTGAGAGCTGAATCGATAGAAACTGAACTGAAACCACGGGCTCACGTGCTCAGGATTTATCCAGAGCTGGGCAAGGACCAGGCACTTCATGGTAAAGGTCTCGTGCATCCTGCAGTTCCCTGCTGGCATCCAACTGTCTAGACAGGCAGCAGGGTGACAAAACCCAGGCACTTAATAAAGAGTGCCCGGCACACTTCAGAGGGGTAATTGCAGCAGTTTGTCCACACAGGAAAGCTAATCCCAACTGATGGAATGAGGGAGCATAAAGTGGGCTCATTAAAAGCCACATGAACTCTGACTATGGACACTCTTATTCACTATTCATATGTCCGTAATTCACTTTATGAATTCATTCCCAAAATAAACTAAACATGAATTATGGCCCTGGAAACCAAAATAAATGTGTTTACACAAAGATTTAATGCAATTTAATGAAACCATTCTAAGAGCTTATTTAAACACATTTCCCCAAGTGCCTCAGACTAGACTAGTCCTTAGAAGAAGCGCTTGCCTATTCATTCATCTCAGTTAAATTTCACAGACCTTAGATGAATTTCAGCAAGAGGCTTCCAACCTCTTCTGGAGATTGAATATGCAGGAACTGACTCCTTAAGGGAGGAGGCTGCTTGTCGACAGCCCCAAGAACAGCTTCATGGCCCATTTCTTTTAGTCCAAAAATCTGGCTTCACTGCATTTCTTTTTAGCAACATTATCACATCAAAGGTTTCCTCCGCTTTCAAGAAAGTCCCTCAGCTCTGCCTGAAACTCTTGGAAAGCCCTCTGTAGGGGAAGAAAGACAGGTAGCAAGCTGATTAATTGCAAGCATTGGGATAAGCTCAGAAACAGGCAACAAGGAGGAGAAGTCTACCTGGAAAGTGCGTCTCTTTATGACCGGAGGTGGAGCCAGCCGCACTGAATTGAGGAGAGGCAGCAGCTGAAGAAGATCAAACCAGAAGGTCACAGGGCAAAGGAGGCCATGAGGGCATGGAGAGTCAGAGAGCAGCCAGGGAAAAGACCAGAGAAGAGGGGAACAGAGAGATTGCCATGAAAATGAAGCCTGGCAGGAGAGCAGCGTGGGGCAGGTACCTGCTGGCAGACCTCTGAGCTCCTGGTGCTGCTCACAGGGGCACCCACCAGGGGCCAGCCTGCCAGGCGTGGGGTGCCCACTCTCCATCCCAATGCCCCCACTGCACAGAGCTTTCACAGCTCCCTCTGACTGGAAAGAGAACTGAGCCAGGGGATCTCTGACTCAGCTCTGCTGATCTCCTTAGGAAGTGCTCACTGCAAGGCATCCCTCACTGGCTCTGCTGGGTGTCCAGCCATGGGACTGTTTCTCTTAACTTATCATCATCATCAGATTTGGGGCATCTATCAGAATTACAATTTCCTCCAAATTTTCCAAGTGCAGTTTTCTAGCTCTCTTACAGGAAACCCAGTGTATCTCCAGGCATCTATCAGAATTACAATTTCCTCCAAGTTTTCCAAGCGCAGTTTTCTAGCTCTCTCACAGGAAACCCAGTGTATCTCCAGGTCTCACTCTTCCTCCAGGTGTGGAAGGGAGCAGAGAAAGGCTGGCTGGGGTCAGCACAGAAGTCCTGGCTTGGTTCACTTAACTTGGCACACACAACTACCATGGCCAAGGGACAAAACCAGGCCTTGGAGCTGGACACCTAAGTAGGGCATTGCCCTGGCAGCCTGTGCTTTGTTTTTCCTTGCTCAATAGTATCATCACCTTCTGACTGCTTATAGCCAGGAATGCTGCCTTAGGGCACAAAGCTGACCCGGACACACAGAAATCAAATGCACTAAAGCTCAGGAGCATTTGTTCATCCTTTTGCCGTATCCAGTTTCCACTTGCATGCATGCTGCTGTCACCCTGGCACCCACCACGTCGGCTCCAGGCCCAGAAATGCTGCTCTGGCCTGATCCACTTTCCTGTTCCTATCAGTTTTCCATTGAAGCTGCTCTTGATTTACATAGGGAGAAGTGAGAGAGCCTTTCTGTGCTTGGGCACAAAAACGTGCCCATGTGTGACATTTCCCCACGTGAGCTGTGCACTCAGATCCCAGAGGTGTGCCCACAGGTGTCCCACCACAGAAACCATATGCTTCCAAGGAGCACATTTTATTCCTTTAGACATTGTACTTCATGTGTGCGGTGAAAGCAAGGATCCAGTCCTGATGCAAAGAGAAGCAGTAACCCAATTTTGCAGCATCATGATTAGGTAGTTGTGTTCAAATGCACTGATCCAGACAGCCACAAGCTCTCACTCCAAAAGCAGTGCTGCTGGAAATTCAGCTGGGTTGATTTTACCCAAAGGCAAACCTCCTTTTTCTAAAAGACAGTGCAGGAGGCCCCTTAGCTCAGGAGAGCCAGCTAGGCTGGCTTTGCCTGGCTGCTTAAGTGCTGAAGGGTATCTGAAATATCATACAGCTTACAGGGAAGCTGAGGGGGGATGCTGGAAAGGATAAGGAGGAAAATGGAGAGAACCAGTCCTCAAAACAGGCAAGACAAGACCCTGCAATGGAGTCAGGTGAGAAGAAATGTGAAGGCACTTCAACCCAGCTCCTGCCCTGTCCCTCTGGGCTCCAATGGGAAGTTTTTTCAGAAGGCAGTGTGCAATATTGGATCTGCAGCCTCGAGGCTTTGCATCAGAACTGGATCCCCTGAGAGCGCTACCCACAAACCTTCAGCGTAAGGATCTGGTTAGAGCGCAGGGCTGCAAGTGTGGTACTTAGGTACTCCTGGGAACAGGGAACACACACCACACAAACAGGGTCAGATACACAAACAGCACTTCTGAGAGCCAACACAGCATGGATGGTCCCCCCATTTCCCTGAGTGGCACTTGGCAGCAGCCTGAGGGGCCCTCTCACCCTGAATGGGCAGCACCCATGCATGGGCTCACCCCTCACACCAGTGCAGGCCACACAGACTCATACAGACAAAAAAATAGGAATCTACAAGAGCCAAGGCACATATTCTAACCTTGCATTTCCTTCCTAAGAAAACAAATATGAAGCAAAACTGAAAGAACATCCCCGGTTTGTCAGGATGCTGGATTTCATTTCCTCACCCAGAACATCTGACAAAGACTCTTATCAAACAGAAAAGCAAGAATAAGTTGCAATTCTGTCAGCAGTGTCACATTTTTGCACCAAGGCCCATCCTAATTTTCATTCAAGGAGGAAGAAAGAGAACTGCACCTTCTGCTGGCTGGTCTGTGCCTCTGGCTCCCTGAACTTGCAGTTCAGGACAGCCTGTCCTTGGGTTGATCTGAGGACACTCACCCTTCCGTGAGCGTGTCTCAGCCATGAACAACTCATGGGCTTTTTATAATGTTGAGCTTGGTGCCTCATGAGACCAAAAGTATCTCCATGAGAGGCAAGGAAACGCTGCCAGGATGTGAGGCTTTGCACCTACCCTTTTCCTGCAGCTCACCAGCCACCCTACAACCCCGACCCACCAAACCAGTGTGCCTGAGCCCAGGCTATTCCCAGGGATGCACCAGCTCCCTTCCCAGTGCTGCTTTGGGTCCTGCCACTGCTTTTCACCTTGAGCACTGGGGACAGTCAGAGCCAAGGGCTGTAACAGGAACTCAGGACACTGCTTGGGTGACCAGTGTTGTTGGCTTCTTTTTAACATAACAATCGAGTGAGCCGGCTCACTAAATAAACACAGCTGAGCGGCTGTTACTGCACGGGGACTGGCGCTTCCCCACAGCCCCCTTCTCCCTTGCTGCCAGCCCAGCTCTCTCTCCAGTGGCTCTGCTGCTCCAACGCTGCTCCCTCCGGGCCAGGGACCAGAGCCCAGCTGATTATCCAGAGGCCCATCAAAAATAAACAGAAAGCTCTTAAGCTTGTCTCCCTGTACACCCAGATTACAAATTCCAGCCACTTCATATGATGTCGTTCCAATGCATTTCCAGTGGATTTTCAGCACTCTGGTTGTTTTTAGAACTGGTTAAATCCCCTCAAACCCCATGATGTTCTCTCTCCACTCTTGGCTGCAGCACATGCTGGCCAGGCCAAGATGAAGGAGCAGGTGGGGCAACATCCTGGCTTTCATTAAACAGTTGCTGGCATCAACCCTCCCACTCAGCCTCTTCCCTGCAGGCAGATATTCCACCAGGCTTGGGGACCAGCATGGGGACCAGCTCACTGGGGAACTGACAGAGCACCATGGCCAGGCAGTGCAGGGTCACCCTCAGGCAGGGAGCATTCCCTTGTCTCTATGCAGGGATGACACCAGCACAAGGGAGAAGAAAAAGGGAGGAATGATGATAGAGTTTTCCCCAGGTCTTCAAGGAAGACAGCACAGAGCCAGTGCAGCAGCTCATGAGTGGGTGACCTCTACTCCTCCAGAAGCCCCAGGTTTCACAGGGTTTTGGGCTGAGGACCTTCCCCTCTCCAGCACAAGGCACGGGAGGGTCTCCAGGAAGCAGAACTGACAGCAGCTATCTAAGGGTCAGCTCTGGTGGGCAGGAACAGACAGACCGGAGAACCAACATCCCTCCTGGAAAACCTTATCTGCTGCTTTTCTGCGAAACACATCCATCAGCCGAGCACTGCCCCGGGGGCCCAAATGACGCATCTTGTTAATGGAACGATCCCTACCTCCGACAAAAAGCCATTCAAACGAAGGAGGATTAACATGCAGGAAGGCACGGGACAGAGGATAATAACGCTAATGACTTACCCTGTGCGGGTACTCTGCACACTGACCCTGTGAAAGAAGGGGATTAAAAAGGAAAGAGTTTAAACCACAAACAGAGGAGACCAAAATAGGCACGCAGGGTCAGAGCCAGAAGGTGTAAATCATCGTGACTCTATCAGACTCAGTGCAGCTATGCCAATTTGCACCCGATAAGCACCCTGCCTCCTGTCCCCATCCCCTGAGCCCTCTCTCTGCTCTTGGTACTCCTCACTCACAGTCAGATCAAGCAGCACCAAGTCCACCAAGTCCCTTCCTCACTTTTAACAAGGCCCCCACTGAAATTACCTTCTCTCCTTTTTGTCCTGGGGGTCCCTGTAAGAGAAAAGTGATCAAAAAAGGCCTCAGTAAATGAAGGAGTTCGGTGAATGCAAGGGGAAAGGGATTCAGGGGAGAGATACTTACAGGTTGTCCCCTGGGACCTGCAGCACCCTTTAAAGAAACACAGAATTTAACAGGGGATGATTTTCCATTTACAGTGATAAAAAGCGTATGGAATAGGTGAAAAACTGAGCTTTTAAAAACAATTGTGAAGAAAATTCCCAAGAGAGATCCGGGTTCCCTTTGTTACTCTGGAGGAGTGAAAAATGCACACATGCTCTGGCTGCACCACGGGGGGGAAAAATTAAAAGGAGAGGGGGAAAATCCTCGGGAAAACACACCCTTATTGTTCCCAGGACCTCAGCTGACAGCATCTCCTCAGCCATGCTCTGGGATGGAACCAGAGGCAGCCAGGACTGAAGCCTGAGCTGGGATTGTGCAACAGGGGAGTGGGGAGGGGGATCTTCAACATGTGCTTGCCAGAGGGCTATGCTGACACTCGGGCTCAAAAAACAGAACTACAGAATTAGCAGAAGAAAACATTCAACACTTCAGTGAGTGAAGGTGACTACAGGGCCTCTCTCTTGACATGCTCATATTTGGGATTTCATTATCAGAGATGTCAAGAGCAACAAGACAGCATTTGGGCTTCCATAAAGTGCAGTCTAAGTTTATCATTTTCAACCAAAAGCATTTTAGTATGATGCACATATGAAACAGAGCTTCAAGGGGGGGGGGGGGGGGGGGGGGAACCACATTTAATACAAAAAATATGCTTTTTTTGGTTGTTGTTAGATAAGTTGAAAGCTGCCAGATGGGTTTTCAGAAATCTTTCCATCAACTTTTACTTGTCCTATGAGGCCAACCACAAAAAATGTCAGCTCCCAGAATATATTTAAAGAACATAATTGCTAAGTGCAAGGAAAACACATCCCATGCCTAACTAGAGAGTTGCTGTTGTGACATGATGAATGTGCTAGCCATAATGCAAAAATTACACACATGCATCCTAGCCCTGCTATTATGAAGTTACAGAATTAGGGATGCAGCTAGTGCATCAGCTGAGCTAAGATTGCTACCCTGCCCCTGAGCTTGTTTCCAGCTGAGGCCCAACATCATTGCAAACCAACCCATCACCCACAGACAAACAAATGTATTTTTACCATCTCTCCCTTCTGTCCAGGATGCCCCTGCAAAAGAAAGGAAACACACATCAACTTTGGCCACTGCAGACTCTAGATGATGTTGATTTAACAGCTTCTGCCGAGTGAAGTGTGTGTCCCCAGAGCAGTACAAGAAAGGTGCTGCCACATCTCTCTTGGGGCTGAAGTTCCCCATGGCAAAACCAGGAAATCAGAAGCCAGAGGTAGGTGCTACCAGCTCCTTCTCCACTGCAGCACTGGAGGAGTGTGGTGGGGAACCTGGCTACATGGCTGCCACATGGAGCTATGGGTTCATGGAGAAGCAGCTCATTTGTGCCCAGCTCTGAAGGATGGGAAGAACTTGGGTTTCTACTGCAAATCTCTAAGGACAGCATGGAGGTCTCACAGAGTCTTTAGGATCCTTCCCTCCTCTACTGCAGCTCTTTTTGGCACAGCAGCAAAGGGAAAGAAGCTAAGGCAGAGGGCTGATACCTTGGGGATCTGCTCTGCCTGTCTGATTCTGGGTGGGAATGCCTGCTAAGGCTTCCCCTGCAGCAGCCAGGCTGCTGCACCTGTGAACTGCTAGTTGATAGATTTACCTAGAAAGGAGCAGGCCATACTCTGCCTTCCTTCATCTCCTGACTCCTGTATCTCCCCCAAGGCATCTGTGGCATCCTCCTGCCTGCCAACCTCCTCATTTTCTTTTAATCCATGCATGTGCGTGCCATTGCAAAACAATCCCCTTCAAACACGGGGTGTAACACCCAGGCTGCAGCCCAGTGGGACCAGCAGGAGAGGTGTAATAGGCTGTAGCCCAGTGGGACCAGCAGGAGAGGTGTGACATCCATGCTGTAGCCCAGTGGAACCAGCAGGAGAGGTGTGACACCCAGGCTGCAGCCCGGCAGGACCAGCAGGAGGCAGGGCAGAAGCCTGCAGGAGTTCTTTGCTTACCGGTTTGCCGTCCAAGCCAATAGGGCCCTGGAATAAAAGAGGAGAAATGATGAGAAATGCTTTGCCCATGGATGGTGTCTGTCCATCTTGTCCCATCTGCCCCAGGAAGCACTATGTGCCACAAGACTGCATGGGCTGGGGTGACGTGAGGTGGCTCCCTGCCCTCCTGACCAGTCCTGGTAGGTCCCTGGCTCATTGAGAATCAGCCTAGATTTCAAACTGCTTCGATGTGCTTCAGGTCACTGTCAGCACATTTCAGCAGCAATGCTGGACACAGGAACAGAAACAAGGAGGGATTCATATTCAATTTGCAAAAAAAAATCTCAGAATTTAAAACTTTTCAGTGTTGGGTAAACTAGTTGAATATCAGTAGTTTTCATGAGACTTTGATTTAAAAGGGCACCCACCTTTGGGGGAAAAGGAATTTTTGCAAGTGATAGAATAATAAAAGTGTCTCAGGGAAGAGGTGACACACAGCTCAGAACATGCTGAAGGTACTGTTTGATGAGAAACAGGCTCCCCAGAGCTGTCCCAGCCAGCACTTTCTCATGAGCTGGGCCGATTTGTTTTCTGCTCCTCCAAAAGCCAAAGACCACAAGGGCCTGGAGAGATCTGCTTCTCCTCAGCCCAGGGGCAGCTCACAGCCCCCTGCCACAACAGGCAGAGCAGTGGAGCCCAGGCAGACAGGGGGAGGCTGCCAATTCCTCCCAATTTCCAGGGGTGAGAGTCCCCCCTGCAGACCTGCTCTGGCACGTCCTGGAGCAGCAGCTGAGCTGCCTGGCCAGAGCAGGGATGTGGGGGGTGTTTGTGCTTGCCCCAGGCTTCCTAGCTGTCCAGGATAAATGCATATGAATAAATAGCAACTGTTGGAGCTCTTCAGCAGCCTCAGTGCTTCACAGAGTGCTGCCAGCAACTGGAGGATTGAAATGAAATTTGCTTTGTCCTCTCCTGGGCATTATCTCTGTTCCCTTGCAACTGTGCTGGAGAAGAATTCCCCCTCATGTCCTCTCCCTTTGGCATGACCTGGGTGCTCAGCCCAGCACAGTCCCCAGCTGACCCTCAACAGGCAGGGCCTTTTTTGGATCCTTTTTTGGATCCCAGGCACTTGCTGCTATTGGAATATCATCTAAAAGCTCAATTAAAGTTGGAATTTCCCCTACCTAGGGGTTGTTTTCTTTGTTTGGGATAGGGGTGTTTCTTAGGATGATTTTCTTTTACTCAACAGATCTGGCTTTAACTATGTTATTTTAACACTTGGGGATTTTTTAAAATTAATTTCCTTTCAGAGTTGTGTGGTTTGGTTTCGTAGGGGTTTTTTTTTCCCTAAGTATCGTTTAAAAGAAGAAAAAAAAAGCAGAAAAACAAATGAAGAAAAAAACTGCTTTTTCCAGTGATATCAGATCAGGTCATTGGTTTCAGGAAGAAATGATGAGATACAGCAAGCACTTATGAGGCTTGCTAGTAGTATCACACATCCGTACCTCATAAATTCAGAGTTACACTTACCGGGAATCCAGGAAAACCTCTTGTTCCAGGCTGTCCCTGGGAAGGATGAAACAGAGACAGCACTTTAGAGGAACTCAAATGAATTTTGATGGATCCTAAGTCCCCTCTACAGAGCCTTTCCTCCAGCCTCTGACCAATTATCCTACAATTCCCTGAAGAGATACCCAATTCCCCTCCAAGGGGAAAGTGCCTTGGGAAGGAGGGGAAATCTCTCATCCCCACTCCAATTTGTACAGGGCCAAGAAAAGGCTGGAGCAGCTCCAGTTTGGATTACAGGCAGTTTCCTTTAAGTTTCTACATTAATTAAATGGGTGTCCCTAGCCCATATGTTAGGCTTTTGGAGTATATTCCAGAGGCTGAGCTCATTTTATGGCAGTTCTTGCTGCCATAAACCTGAGATGTTTAATGCAGGGTGATGTTCTATGCAAGACAAGCCTTGCAGGTCACTGGTGTCTAAATACAACCATCCCTCTCCTCCTCCACCCCTCATCTTATATCTCAGCTCATTCATTTTCCTCAGAAATAATTCGGGAGATGATTTTTTCTCCTCTTCTGTTTATTTTATTTTTATCCTCTGAGAGCTAAGACAAAAAGGAGAGTTAGGCTGATGAGAGGAACATGAGCACCACGACTTTTCCCCCTGCCCCTTCCTGGCTAGCTAGCTATGGCTACCAGTTTGGGATCAGGTACAGCAAACACTGGCTTGGGATGTGTTTGGCAGCTTCTTCATCCCCTACTTAAGAACACCAAAAAAAGAGAAAATGTGCTGGCTGTTAATTTTTTGTAGTTCTTCAATTGTGGGGACCTGCGACAAGGTCACAGTTACCATAGCTTTGTTGGTATCCAGGAAAGATACCACTTCATTTAAATTTTTTTTCCATCTGTTTAAAAAAGAAAAAGGTCAGGAAGCATATGGTCCATCTGGCCCAGACTCCAGCAGATCTTGAAGCAGTCTCATGTAGACACAAACAGCCGGATGAGGTAAATCCTGTGCCACGCTCATCAGCTGACCACTGTGGCATCCTGCCTACCCTGAAAGCTGGGCTGGGATGCCAAAATGCCCAGCTTCCTTATGTGTTCTCTCATTTGGGGGAAAAAAAATGCTTTCTTCAGCAATTTGAGCTACCATGCTCAAATGGACTGCTGGAGCCCCACAGGGGTTTCCTGGGATAGAGCTGGGCATGAACAGGGTGCATCTCTGCCTTAACTAGAGTGATCCCATGGGGTGCTGAGGGAAGGGAAGGGCAAGAAGAAATGGGGCTCCTGGGCTGTGAGGTTGAGGTTTGCCACAGTGAAGCAATAACAATCCTTTGGGAGACATCAGAGTTGCACTGATAGGGAAAACCTTCAGCTTCAGGTAACACCTCCAGGCACCCTCTGTCTGCACAGAGACTCAGTGAGGGTTTAGCCCTGCAGAGGATGGGCCCAAAGAGCCTCTTTGCAGGGTTTGAGGGATGCCCCCACCACAGAATCCCTCACATTGCACTGAAGAGTTCTAGTTTGCTAGGCAATGCCAGCAGGACCTAATCACATTTGCACTATTTCTTTAGTTCTGCAAAGTTGAACTTGGTCAGCTTTGCTTTGCAAGATACACACAAAACCACCTGGCCCTGTTGGCCAGTGACCAGGAGGGAAGATAGGCTATAAATTAAAGGATCTGTCCACTGCTGGCTTCTGAAAAGGCAAGAAGCAAGAAGAGCCTAGCCAGAATTCTGGTTCCCTGTTGGACACCTCCCTGACAAAAAGTGCTAAAAAAAGAATTAGGGAGAAAACCTGGAAATGGTGCAATTTGGCTTCCTCTGTAGACTACAGACTGCTGCTTCTTTCTCCTTGGAGGACAGGAGAATGATTTGCACGGTATCACGCCAAGACAACAGTTCAGCAGCGAGCGATTCCAAGAGACTGTTTTTGTTGGGTGGCTGGTTTTCCTTGTCTCCTTTTTAAAATGTTGATTGTATGAAGTATGTAATCCTGGGAGCTGCCAAATCATGGAGGCCGTCTGTTTCTGCCACTATTGGTGCACTGTCCCTCTCTGGGCAGGAGTTAAGCAGCTCTGAGCTCCGGCAAAAACTTTAACCTCCAAACAAAAATCTGGAAACTATTTGTCATCCCACATCTTTCCGAGTGGCCCCTTGGCCAGGGTTTCCGTGTTTGTCTTCAGTGCTCAGCCATCCTTTTGACCTATCACCAGCTCCCCAGGAAACTGGATCATCTTCACAGTAGGCTTTGCAGGGGGAAAGTGTGGAGTTGGGCTGGTCCTGGTACCTCAGGGCTTTGACTGGTGTAGGCAAAACCCCATTTTTTATATCATTTGCCACCTAATTTTTCTGCTGCTTTAAAGATGCAACGTGTTCTGCACTTTTCCAAACAGCAGCAAAGCAGACAAAATTGTCCTGCAGCCCAGGCACGTGTCCTTCAATAAAACTGTCTCCTTTGCAGGACCTACATGGACAGGACCTGATGGCTTTTCTCTCTGATTACTATAATTACACTGTTCAGAAGGCTGAGAGCCAAAGCTTGTGAGAAACAGCAAAAACAACTGGGCACTTACCCTCCAAAATCTGCTGTTTGTGGAGCAGGGTGGTCTTGCTCAGAGCTTGGCTTGAGAGACTTGCCAGCCCCTCTTCTTTGCCTGGACATGTGGCCAGGGACCATCTGCTAGGCATAAAGCACTTGGGGAGACCCATTTGGGTGCTGGGCTTTGGTTCTGTCGCTTCTCAAACTGCAGCATCCCCGGCAGGTGGGCCTGGGGACCAGCAAAGCTGGTTTTTATTAGAAACACTTGTCATGAGGCTTCTGGGAAGTTAATTGGAAAGCCAGATGTAGCCAAGTGTTTGCATTGCCTGGGTCTGTCTCACTTGACCTCAGCTGTGAAACAAAGGCTGCCAGCAGCCCATCCTCTCTGCAGGTCAAGGACGGTGCTCTTCACAGGTTAATCAAAATCGGAAGTGCCCACTGGGAGGGAGAGAATTGAATCTCCAGGTCTTTTTTCATGGAAATCTCTGGTGGAGGCTGTGCAGGGATGGAGTGGAGAGGTCTGGCTGCACCCACACAAAAGCAGAGGCTTGATGGCTGAGCCACAGTGCAAGAAGCATCCAGCATTTAGGGCACGTAAACACTCCAACCCTTCATCCTGGTCTTTTTTTATGACCCTGCCCTTGCAAAAAGTTTTGTCTGGCTGACTTGTTGCACCTTGTAGAGACACTTTTACTGGAAGAGAGTGCAAAATCCTGCCTTTTCTCAGCCAGATAAGCAGCAACCATGCTGACAAAGAGCTTCCAAGATTTTTAGGAACAACTACCTCTGAACTACCCTTTGTCTTTGTGAGCTCCTCAGTCACTGGCTTAGCTCTGATCCTGCCCATCAGTAAAATCAGGGGGCTTGTTCCCTGCTGATTAAACCAAAGGCTGAAATCAGCCAGGCAAAGGGCAAATTTTCTCCAAAAGTGATAGAAGCCCTGCAAAAAGGAAATATGCTTCTTCCTTTCAAATGCAGGACTTTGGTTTCCTTGCCAAGGGAAGGCTTCCTCATTTGTTCAGCAATATGAGCTATAATTTCATTATATATAGTATATAATAGCAGTATAAAACCAAGGCTGGCTCAGCATGGGAACCACATTATACAGGGTTTTTGCTCTTTCCAGCTGATGCTGAGTCTTAATGCCCCTCCTAAGGCTTTCCCAGTAACTTGCCCACATCCTGCATCAGACAAAAATAGAGAGAAAAGTCACTTACGGGTGGACCACGGGGCCCAATGATGGACATGCCAGCTTCTCCTGGAGCACCCTGCAGAGAGACAAAGCAGAGGAAAAGGGGTGAAAATAGGAGAGGAAAGACAAAGACAACTATATGCCTGTCAAGACTGGAGTTAAATGTGGGTGCTTTAGGTGTGAGATGTTCAGGGTTCATGGGGCAGCTGCTGTTCTGCCTCTCCCAGCTCCTGCCTGACACTTTTTTGGGAAAAAAGATGTTCTTGAGAGCTGCTCAGATGTGCCAGAAAATGGAAGCTGCACAGCAAGGAGAAGTATAAACACATAAAACACTTTCTGGCAAAACAGATGTTCTGCCCCATTGCAAGTGTGAAAGATGGCCTGAAACCCTTTCTGTTTCCTTCCTGTAAGTTCCAGGAGGATTCTGTCCTGCAGAAGAAAGAAAAAAAGGGATGTGCTGGGCTCCAGGGAAAGGGGAGCTGCAGGCAGCTCATTCGGTTGCCTCCAGAAATGCCTCGCTTGTGTACTTCTCAAACTCAGTTGAGATGTGGACGAAACAAAGCAAAGTGCTTGCTGGAAAAGGAAACAGCTGCCTCTCCAACTGCCAGCCACCCACAGCGTGTGATGGGCAGGACATGTCACTCTCTTTGGAAACATGATGGATTCCTGAGAGGCAGCTCCAGAAGTGCCCAGGGCTGAGGAGCTTTGGGACAGAGCATCCCATAAACCAAGCAGCCTGCAAGAAAGCAAAGCACTCTGAAAAACAAAGCTGTGGACTGCCAAAGACTTAGGGCTCTCAGGGAGGCCTTTGGGGCAGCAGGGGAAATTAGCAGTGATTTTTTTCCCCATTGTTTGTTTGTGTCTATCTGCTGTCCCTTCATTGAAACTTTGGACAGAAACAAATGCAAGGATATGCAGAGAAAAAAGCAGAATGGCTTCAGGTGGGAAATTGTGGTCTGCTGGATGTTGGTTGGCTCCAATGAGCAAACAGTGAACAGAAGGATGAAGAATCTCTATCCTACTTTCACCTTCCTTGTTGTGTTTTTCTCTCTATTATGAAGAGGAGCAAATGGGTCTGGTATGGTACTGCATAGATGACCTTCCTTGTCAGGTAAATATCCTTACCTTTCCTAGTTTCTACACATTGTTATTTAATTATTCACAAATCCCAAACACCTCCATTACCCTGCTCTCCCAGGTGGGAAGTACTCACAGCTCTGGGGAAAATATACTAACACTGAAATGCCAAAAACAGGCCAGCAGTAGGATCACTTTGTAAACCAGAACTTCTTTGTGGGTACAAATCTCACTCACTGCACAGCAAACAGTCTGTGAGATGGTGTCCCACAGACCATCAGCTTTCCTCAGGAGGAAAAGGTCCCACCATGTCAGAAATAGGAGTGTGCCCTGCCACTTTATTCCTTGCTCCCACCTGCACCAGGGATCAGGCTAACCTGGGAGGTAGAGGGGAGCTGCAGGTTGGTTGGGGCAAGCAGAACTGCCAGAGGGGGAGAAAGTCAATGGTTAAAATCCAGGAAGCCTTGAAGGAAGCCCTGCATGTGCCCACTGGCTCTTATGCTGTTAGTAAATTGTCATAAACAAGAAACACAGCATCTTTGGAGGCTGAGTGGCCTGGAAGGAATTTGGGAAATATACTTGCACTGACACGGAAGATGGGGCAGCCCAGGGGTGTGGAAGCCCAAAGCTGGCTGCAGTGGCCATGACTGTGACAGGGGAGCTTGGGCTGGCCTAGAAGAGGACAGTTTGGGGGTGCTAGAGGCTACAAGGAGCTGACTCACCTTCTCTCCAGATTGCCCCTTTAGTCCCTGGGTCAGTGGCAGCCGTCACAGCCACATGCAAGAGGGTGCAGGGAAGAGAGAGAGAAAGGAGAGACACAAACACAGGCGTCAGCGGCAAAGGCACGCTCTGCCCCCCACAACCCTGGCTATGGGGCTGCCACCAGCAGGGTTGCCTCAGCTCCTGCCCCACTCCTCTTCCCCATCCTCGCCATGGGATGCCTGAGCAAGGAGCAGCTCCAAAATCCAGCACTCAGCCAGGCAGGGGATGGCCCCCTTTGCTCAGGGCAGCTGCCAGTGGCAAGCAGGGGTGCGTGTTAGGAAACCCAGGGTTAGCAAGCCCAGCTGGTGCACCAGGTGACAGCGGGAGACACCCAAACAGGGGGATGCTGAACCAGAGGAGGGCCTGCATAGGACAGCAGGTGAAATGGAAACACCTCCCCAGCATGTACGTGGCTTGCAGGGCTGCTCACCCTGCTGAGACCAGGGGAGCCCCTCAGGTGTGGAGCTCAGGGAGAGTAGTTTTGTTCAAACTGACAAGGATTATGCTGAAATCCACCCCCAAATCCTGGGGGTTGGAAGAGAATGGGAAGGATAAGGCACACAAAAGAGGGTTTGACTTACCGGCCGCCCAGGGATTCCCATCGCACCTTTGTCCCCCTGGCAATTAAGGCAAAAATCAGAGGGAATTGGTAACTGGTCAAAACAAGGTTATAAAACAGCACAACTGAACTAAGCCACAGCAGCAGCTTCACACTGTGGTGCAAGTGTCCAGGGATTTTGAGAGGGAGAGGGTTAAAGTGTAAAATGTGTGTGCATGTGCCCGAACCTGCCTTTAGAATGTGTGAGCCACCAGTTCATTTCCACATATGACAAACCCACACATCTCACAACAGAAATTATGTACAGCAATTTAGGCAGCAAAAGGAGGACAGGAGTCTCCAGTCAAACAAAGTACTATCCCTATTTCCAACACTTCATAAAATCCAGGTCCTGGGAACTGGCTTCCTGCAGTGGCCAACTGTCACATTTTTCTCTTTCTTGACCAAAGTCATCTGGGTGTTAGCTATTTATTTATAGAGTTATCACTTTAAAACACAATTCTTTTAGACTTAAAAATACTGTCCTGTCCAGAAGCAAGAGAAAAATGTGAGAACACAAGCTGACACAGGAAAAAGCATGTCTGCAAGAAGACATATGAGCAGCTGTTTTCAGTGTCCTCTACCCCTCTGAGATACTTCCCAGTGCATTGTCAGCATGTGAGTGATCCTAACAGTGGTTTTGGGAATGACTTTGGGTCAGGTGACACTGGACAGAGCCTTGTAAACACATGAACATAGGACCAGTGACAATTTTCTTCACCCACTTACCTACAAGGCAGTTGGCTGCCTCTTACAGCTAAATTGTACTATGCAATTACCAAAAAAAAAAAAAAAAAATTACCCCCTCTGCATTCCTGGTCACCAAAAACTGAAGGCTGTGCAGATCTGGAAGACAGCAGCTCATTGCTAAAGGATCTTGATGATTATGGCTTCAGCAGTCATGCAGGTTTTGCTCTATATTTTGCAAAAATGACGTGATGATAATCCCTCAGTTGTGTTTCCAGCGATGTTTGGGGTTTCCTTATGTAAAACAGAATGTTCCTGCCCCTGGCTGACTGTGTCTGTAGACATAAACCTGGTTTTCTGGTTTCTGCAGCTGGAGACACCAGCCCCATTGGTGCCACCTCTTTATGCCTCCCCACACGTTCAGTCCTAGCGCGTGTGAACATCATCTGAAATCTCTGGAAGGGGAAGGCACTTAGCTCTGTTTGTTCTTCTGGGTGTACACAAAGGCTGTGTATCCCAAACTCAAACATTATTGCTTGGGATCAAAACCATTCCCTGGTGGAAGCTCAGCCATTTCCCTCTGCAGACCTGGGGGGGCTGTTTGGTATGGGGGGGCATTCCTTTCCAATGCAGCTTATGTTGTGATAAATTGAAGAGCTGTGTAGACTTCGCAAATGCACCCCTTTTAGATGGATGAAACCCTGAACAGCTGCTTGATTTTAAGTTTTGTTGAGGATATATTATGGGAAACTGATTTCTTCTAGGGTTTTAGGTGGGTTCTCAGTCCTGCTAATATTTGCCTATCTCTTTGTGCCAGCAGTGAGTGGAGCTCCTTGTGTCAGCAGCTGGCCCTGGCATTACTTTGTGGCTGCTGGAAAACATAATACTGAGCTTTCCTCTGCTTTCAGTCCCTTAAATGCTGCTTTCCTCCAGAGCTGAGTCCAGGCTGATTTCCCTCGTGGCTTTTGAGGTAAAAGCTGAATTTGCTTCTTCTGTCTCTGGTGTGGCTGGTGCTTGAGCAGGAAGGGCCCAAGGTCGGGGCTGAGCTGTGTCAGGTCCCCTGTGAGTACCTGGAGTGGTACATGACGGCACCGTGTCTGGAATGTGACTGTGCAGGGCTACAGCAAAGGGGGAGCTCCCTTAGGACAGCAAATAAATGCCAGATGTTTATAAGGAAAGGTTGTCTGTGACAGGCAGCCAGGAAAGAGCACTTGTGGGTGGATGATACCGTGTAGGTTGGTTATAAAGTCATGAAAAGCTGCCTGAAGCTCCCATATCAGAGTTAAAAGAGCATGAAAGGCAAGCAGCAGCCCCTGTCCTGAGCCAGGGGAGAGCCAGCAGCACAGTTTGCATTTCCTTCACTGGGAAACTGCCTCTTATGGCTCGTGCAGTCTCCAGGTGAGCCACAGCCTGGGGAGCAGGGAACCCAGAAAATCACCAGAAAATCGCACTGCTGTAATTCCAAAACCCACGCTCCTTCCTCAGTCATGACTAACTCAGATGCAGATACTGTTATTATGGATTTTTGCATTTGTCCCAAGGTGACTTAGGCCTTCTAAATCCTGCTGCAACTAGCAAATCCCATCAGTGAGAACACGGAACACTTTGCCTCTTCAACCAGACCCTCAAAGACATCTTCAAAAGTAGTGTTTCCCACACATAGGAGGGTTCATGAGGATCATGCTACCCTTTAAGTTTGGACCTGCAAAGCTCCTGTGGTCCCTACTCTGTATGGGCCATGTCCTGTTATGCAATATTCTATTCCATGTTCCATTTTTTATGCAAGTCTACTTTCTACCACCTTAGGAATGCTGGGAGCCTCCTGATCAAAGTACTATCAGACAGAAAGAATGAGGGGATGAAAGAGAAATAATGAAGTATTTACCAGGAGCTGTGGCCTTTCTGTGAGGCCCTGGAACAAAATACACTGAAACAACAAAAGCCAGCCTCAAACTCCAAAAGGAGGGCTTGATAAAGACATGGAATCACATGGAAGTGTTTAGGAAACAGAATGGTTAAAAAAACTCTCCACAGCTCCTTGACCATCAGCTCTGATTGCTTCGGTTTCCTAATCTCCTGCTTGTGAAGTTCTCTCTCCTTTTGGCACGACTCTACCCACAGCTCTCCGCACGAGCTCTGAAGGTATCTGCAAGTCCACGGAGAACAAACTAATTACAGGGCTCTGACTTTCTTCCTTAGTTTCCATCTGCTAAATATTATTTTTTCATGTATGGAATTGCTGCAGTTGCCACAGAAATGTTGCATGATCAGAAATGGGAGAGAAAATGTCCGTGAGAGGATCATTTGCTTCGGATGTGGTCCAGACAGCAAAAGGACTATTGCAGGATTTCATCACTTCCTTCCTTCACCCCTTTTAGTCCCAATCTCATCAAATATCTTACATGACTGCGGGTTGCCCTTGTCTTCACCAAAGCCTTCACTGACTTCAGGATTAAGGGTGGAAGCGTTCATTGGGCAAGAGAAGAACATGAAGTTCCCTTTTGCTGCTCTGGTGGTGCTCATCCATTTCCCTGGCTCTTGTCCTTGTTGTCCTAGACTGCAAACAGGGCTCAGTGCATTTCTAACAAGTATTTCTGCCCATCTCCACACCCAAGCCAACACCTGCACTGGGAGCTAAGCCCTGTCACGCAGTGTGTTGTCTCTTTTGCAAGCTGGGAAACAAAAACGGGAGAGAGATGTGGGGTGGTCATTGCTTTGGGGACACTATCCAGAACAATGTGTATGACAATCATCCAGGAAGGAGCTCAGGTTGCTGCTCATAAAACCATTTCCATTTCAATCACGAGAAATCTGCAGGGGTGGGGGAATACTTCCTATGGCGACATGTAGAACTCACTTGGCTTTTCAGAGGTGAACTTTTGCTCACAGTGACTGAGCAAAAGAGCACAGTGATTTCACTTGCCAGCTGGTCAGAAACCCAAGAGGTCCTGAATGAGATGAGGGTCCTACTAGTCCAAGACAAATTCCATTCTGGCTGAGAGCACTCAGTCTGCCCAACTTCCTCTTGTTATTTCCATTGGCTGTAGCATTCCTCAGAGCCTGTCCTAGAAGTCTGCTTGCAGAGACAGGTTCAGGGGTCGCAGTAAGCCAGGATACAGTAGCATATAATGTCAGCACTCCTCTGGTGGTCCCATGTGCTTCTGCCAGGCTTCAATCTCTCATTACAATATTAGGTTTCTAACCCTTATTGCTGCAGAGGAAGCCTGGAGCGTGCATCTTCCTCACCCCACAAAGGCACTGACTGCTCTCTAGAAGACATCTGTGTTGATCTGGTGATTTCTCTCTAATTTCTCACAGCAATAATAGAAATGCCAACACCACTGCCAATTTTGTGCCCAACTCCTCCCTTTAGTGCCAACATGTGGGCTGCCCAGGCTGAAGTGGCAGGGACTGCCATGGAGGGACTCCAGTTTGGAGCTGCCTGCAGAGGCATGCTCTCCTCCCAGAAAGCCACAGCTAATGCTGAAATAGCCAGCCTTGAAAGCCCCTGGGATAAGCTATCACTGAGGTTTTGTGTGGATCAGGCCTTCCAGCTGTGAAATCCTTTCAGACCTTTTGGCCTAGAAGGTGCAACTTTTTGGAAGATTGCTGTCATTAAATAGGTCTGTGCTCGTATATCTGGGGGAGTTGAGTCTATAGCATTTCAGCCTGATGAAAGGGGAAAGAAAATAGGTTGTGCAGCAACTACTACTCAGAACGTCATCTGCAAACTGTTTAAGACATTTTTGCGTGAACAGACAAAAGATGACTACCGTATGTGTAACTTCTCATGTTCCTTCACAGAAACCCTGAATAGTCCCTCTATTGTACACGAATATAAACCATTTCCTCTGGAAGGACCCTGCTATGAGACAATGCAGCACTTCTTTAGAATCCTGAGAGCTATCGATGATACATGGCTTCAGTCCTTGAGTTGCTGCTTCTGGTTCACTGTGGGTCTGGTAATAGCTGCAAGAAAATTTCTGCAATAACCTAGCTATTTTCCTGAAGCCTAAATTGTCTGTGCTGAGGTTTTACATTAGCTAACATTTGAAAAGGAAGCTGTCAACACAATTTTTCCTCTGAAATTGATCGTTGCGCAGCTATACTTGAAGGCCCAGCAGTTCAGCCAGCCCGGGTGAGTAGCAGGCAACAAGTCCCTGCAGCTCAGCTCCTGCCATGTGCTTGTGATCTGTCTTTCCCTTTCCTGCAAACACATCTCATTCAGCACGTGGCATCCCATGCATGTGAGGCGCACACAGCCGGTTCCCCCAGAGGCCAGCTGCTAACACACAGATCCCTGCACCACGTGGATCTGCCCTGTCCCTGCTGAGCTGCAGCCAGGAGCAATCCCACCCCAACCCAGTCCTGAGCTCCCCCAGTACTTGCTGTTTGGGATAGCTCAGGCTGCCAGGACTGCAAAGGTGGCTGCCACACCAGACACCACAGACAGGAGGCTGCATGCCCCCAGACTCCATGTCAACAGCTTCTACAACTGTAGAGATTTGGTACTTACAGGTGGACCTGGAAGAGAGAAGAAAAATAAGCAATAATTAATTTTTTTAATGCGATAAATCCTAACAAGAAGAGCTAGAAAAAAAACATTGCACCATCTTTTGGGCTTTATCCTCAGGCTGCTCCCATTTGCTGATCCACTTTCACCAGCTCCATGCTTGTTAATTAAGGTATCCCCACAATAATCACCATGAGTGCAAGGCAGGTGTGAAATGATTAATGAGGAAACTACAGCTATCAAAGATATCAGGTACCTTTTCTCTTTAATACAAGCAAATTTTCCCCTTTTCTTCTGCCTCTGATCCCATCGAAGCCAACCTGCCCTCTCGGAAGAAATTCTCTCAAATCCTTTTCTTTTATTTTGGAAATCTTTTTTGGAACCTGCCAGTGTGGAGCACTGCATCTCCCTCATACAGAATGGTTGTACAATATATATCAGGGCTTAAACAGCACATTTCTTTCATCAGTTCCCAGAAAATTCCTCAAAATCCTGACAGATATTGTGTGTGTGGAAAGAAACCCCCGGACTCACTATTTTGTGGTTTCCTCTCTGTGGGAGAAGCAAGACACACCATACAACTGTCAGGGGTTTCTACATTTTCCATACTTTATAGACATTGTGTTTTCTCTTTTTTTCCCTCGCACGGAGTGCCAAGAAGCAAGGCTAAGCAGAATAACAGGCGAGCTGACAGATAACAGCAGCAGCCTCCTCCTTGCACGGCAGGCGGATGTCACGGTGAGCACCTGTGGAACAGTCCTCATCCTGAAAATGCCCCTGGCTGAAAGTCCACTAAAGAAACTGGAGACCTTGGATGAACAAACGATTTCCACATTGGAAATCTCTCACTTAGTGTGACTCTCTCATACCAGGTTTGGTGACCTGAAACTGCCCTGTCAGATGCCACTGTTAGATATGGCTTTCATTGTGGTTGATCAGAAGAGGTTACCTCTAGATAAAGTAACTTTTAGTTAAAATACAAAGAATTATAACCACCTTCATGATGGCTGACAGAGCTAAAGTCAACACTCAACAACTCAAAACAACTCCAATCAAGTTTAGGACAGGAGTTCGGGGGCAATCCAGATTTTCTTGGCCTGAAAATGGCCCACCACTGGTGCTGGTGCTGAGGTCACTGTCCTACTTGCTACACCAAGCCTAAACAACAAAAGGGTTTCTGATCAGACAGCTCATTTAGGAGGGCAAGGTCACACTGATGCTGGAATCCTAATTTATGCCAGACTCGGAGAAAAGAAAGAAAAAAAAAAAGAGTTTTCTCAGTCTGGCTTGGATCACAATAAAGTTCTGTGAGAGAACTGTTTTGGAGAGATTTTGTTTCAGATTGAGTGCCCTGACACAAGGTCAATGCTTATAGCTTGCCAATACACGGACTTTATTTCCATTAGCAATGCTTCAGACCCTTAATATCCCATCTACCTGTCTGCATGGACTTGGGGCACTCATGGATTGCATGAATCAAACTGCTGAGCTGATATGAAAAGAAAAACTTAAGGACATGCAAACCCTGAGCCATGCCTGTCCTTCCAGCCCCAACACAACCAGCCAGCACAGCCTGTAACAGCATTGCCATACCACTGAGAGCAAACATAAGCTCTTGTTTGCTCCAGAAGCTCCGTCCGCAGAGCGGAGTAAATCAGCAATGCCGGCAGCTCTGGGCCACACACCCCACACAGATCAAAGGCAGGAGGAACAGTGGAGGCCCATCTCTGCTATGTGCCCCCTATAAAATTAATGGTTATGTGAAGGGGACTGCACAGTCTTGTGTAAACACTCATCAGTGAGCTGCAGGGACACAGTCTTGGCTGCAATAAGTCAATCGGGAGACACCATCCAGGGACTGGGCTTCAAATGCGGGGATCATCCGTGTGACCCAGGAGAAAGCAAAGCCCTCAGACAGAGTCATTTCCAAAAGCAACATCATCTTGCATGGGCTGGAGGAGGAGAAGGAGGAGGAGGAGGAAAGATGTCCCAAAGACAGCAGGAAGGAAGGAGGTGCTGCTGGATAAGCTTTTGCAAGCATAGGGGATTTTACGAAGCAGAATAAAGCTTCAGCAAAATGCTTTGGTCATATTCTGCCACAGTGATAAATGACAAGGTGGAGCAGAGGTTCTCAAGTGGCTCAGTTCTTAATACAAGTAGTAAATTAAAGCACATTAGAGGAAAGAGTGGATAAAAGAGGACAGAGATACTTGAGCCTCTACTCTCAACAACTCCAACATCAGCAGTGCAGTGAGCTCAGTCCTGGCCAAAGTTCTGGCAGAGCTGCTCTGTTCCAAGCAGGGATGCTGACAACCCAGCAAGCCAAGGGAACAAGCCCACAAGTTGACCAGGCTGAATGGGACCCTTTACAAAAGCCACCTGAACTGCAACAGAGTCACCACACCACCACTGCACGTAGTCCCTGTGTTCCACACCTCTCACAGGCCCTGACAGTTTGGGGCAACCATGTGGAACCAGGCCTGCTTGCCCCCACATGGGCCAGCTCTTGGTGGTGAACTCCAAAGAGCTCCACAAACAACCAGGACAGCCACAAGTACAAATCACACCTACTGGGGGCTCCTCCCCTCCTTACAGCAGGCTCTTGGGGTGAGACAGAGGTGGTGCTGCACAGGAGATCAGCTAGATCCCCTTTCCATATAAACAGAGAAAGGATGAGTCAACAGAGAAGCGATAAAAGCTGCTCTGAACATCTCCAAGCCCATTCCACAGCGAAGCTCAGCCAGCAGACAGACCCAGAGCTTCCAGATCACCAAATTCCTCAGCCGTGCACGGCAGAGAACCCACAGTTGTAATTAGCACCTCCAGAGGCTGTGTGTTTTGAAGCTGATCTCACTGGGAGCGGGGCGATGCCGGTGCTGGCACGCGGGCTGCAGCACGGCCGTCCGCCCACCATGGGCTGCTCAGGAAGCTCCTCTCCGTGCCGGCGCCGCGCTGCAAGGCACTGGAGGGCTGTAAGTGACTGCAAGCGCTGTTTATCCAGCTGCAGGGCTTGTGGAGCAGCAGGGGATGGAGGAGGGGACAGGGAAAACGTGTCAGGAGTGGACGAGTGGGAGGAAGCAGTGGTCTCCTGCAAGGAGGAAACCTCCAGAGTACCTTTGAAACGGAACATTGAGAAAACAAAGAATTCTTGTAGGGGTACCCAAGGTCCCTCCAAACATATGGCCTCTGGAAATTAGCACCATCTGCACTGTCCCTTCTCAGCTGCTCTGGTTTTTATGCAGACAGAAAACTTCCTTAAAGAAGCTCTGCCTTTCCATAGCCCAAGTGAGCAAATGAGCAGCCACCTAAGGATAGGGTCCACCTTACTGCACATACAGAAAGACCACACCTATGGTGAACTGCAAGGTCATGCCACAGAGCCCTCTGCTCACTTGATCTTCACCATGTTCAACCAGCAACTGATCACAATACAGCTGCAATGACTCCTTTTCTCTCAGCCACTAACAGAGATAAAATGCCACCCTCCACACTGTAGCCTCGCTGGCCTCAGAAAAGGAGAGGCTTCGTTTTGCAAGCCGGTCAAATTTATCCTAATCTGGAAAGTCTCATGTTCCAGACTATCAGATGTTAAAAGCTGGACGTAGAGGAGCAGGTTTGGTGAGAAGCCTTCTGCTGATGACAGAGATACTCTCCAGCTTGAGACAGCAGTGCTCTCTGGACAGAGAGGATCATTGAAATGATCCAATCCACTTACGGGCATTTCCTGAAGTCTGGAAAAGTGTCCATTCTCAAAAGGTTCCCAAATGCTGTTGCTTACTTTTCCCTCTAATTTCTTGGATTCAGGCAGCACAGTGTCTGCAATATGTGTATCTTCCAGCCTGCTCCAAGAGCTCACATACAAGGGGTTTTTTTTCCCTCCTGTACAGCATACATAAGACAAGGAGGAGAAAGAGGGAACACGAAGACATTATTGTTGGTTACTTGGGTCATCTTCACTACACACTGGCAGCAGCAAAGATGTAAACATGTAATCCATCCCTGTGAGGAAATCCAGCCATTTCACAGACCCAGAAGCCAGCCTTAGGGAGTTAGAGAGATACAGTTACTTCCTGACATTCAGGGCTATGTTAATTGATAACAAGATAGCTGTGGCCAGGCAATTAGTTATGAAATGCTGATTGAAATGCCAGCAGCCTTGAGCATGACCCTACCCAGGGTGGCATGGAGCCCCTAATTCATGGCTCCATGGGCATTCAGTGCAGACTGACCCCATTTCAGAGCAGGCATACCCCAGCTGGGTGCATGGAGCACAAACAATGGGTTTGGCCTATTTTAAACACAGACCATGCTGCAGTTTTCTCACAACAGATCCAGAGTACTCATATTCTTCTAGAGCCAACTTCCCTACCTCCATCAGGGGAAAAATGATACAAGCAGAGGCAGAGGGAACATTAACTCAGAGAACTTCAAATGAAAAGGCAAAAAATGTCATGTGCCTTGCCATAATTCATTATTATTAGCTGTAGGTGGAATTAAAGACAAAAAATCTTGAAAATAATAAGAAAAACTTTAAACACTGACTACCCAAAGAACAACTTCCAGTAATTTTACTTCAGGCTTTGTCAAGAGCGGCAGACAATCTGTGTGGATAACTCACTCCAGAGAGCAGAAGGCCATTGCAAAAGGCCAGGCTCCTCCATCCCTAAAACATTCCCTTCTAGGCTACACCCTTGCAGAGTGGCAAGAGGTTCTTCAAAGGATTGCAGAAATGTTGGACAGTGAAAGGACCATCAGGATTTCACTGCCAAAAAATCTGACCAACGCTAAGCTGAGGCACCAGGTTATGCCAGTCATTCAAGCTGGCCCCCAAAATCAAACCCATGACATCACTGAGAGTCGGCAGTTAATAGCAGCAGCTGTTGAGGATAAAAGTCACTGCTCAGGCACTCTGAGCATCCCAGCATCACCACCACCAGCCCAAGCCAAGCAGAAGGCAACAGACACAGCACCAAAAAAAGTCCAAAGGATGCTGCTATGATCAAGGTAGACATCAAGGTGAAGCCTCACAGAAAAATTAACACGATTAAGCATTAGTCTCAAAAATAAAAGAGGGTGTTGGATAGTGGAGTTTAATCACAGATCCCAAGTGCATTTCCAAAACATCTCTGCTTGTTTCAAAATAAGGACAACAGGAGCCAATCAGCCTCCAGAGCCAAAAGAATCTAATAAGGGTAAGTGGGGCCTTTGGTATAACCACAGCCAGCCCATTAGGCAAGTTAAAATGCTCAACAATAGACAAGCAAAAAATATTCTGACAAACATTTGGGAGACCCCCTTGCAAAAACAAAGGGCAGGAAAGGGTCAAGAGTAGATGGCCCACACAATGCTGGCTGCACCCAGGACAAAGAGAACACCTCTGGCACTGCCAGGGGAGAGATGGTGGGATGGCCAATGCTGGGCAGCACAATGCTCCTTTTGGGCAGGCATCCATGGGTCAGCAAGCTCTTCCCAAGCAGCAAACAATCACATTTGTCCCTGCCATGCTGAAGCACTTAGCATCACAGAAAGCAGAGAAATCCGGGCTGGGAAGGACTCCCAGGGTCAGCTCACCCAGTGGGTTTTCATACTTGGAGGCCCCCCAAGGTTTCCCAGTAGTGGTGCAGACCCCTGGATGGTAAATGGAAACCTTATGGTGGCAGGCTCATTCCACTCCACCACCTTCTGCCAAAGAGCCCCCAGGCTCCAGCAAACCACCAGCCCAAAACCGCTGCTCTTGACTATCCCCCTTTCTCTTCCCCTTCTGCCTCCCCTGAGCAAACCAAACAGAGATTAAAGGATTCCTGTGAAATGAGAGTGACACAAAACTGAGGAGGGAACATCTTCAAAGCAACCAAAGGAATAAAAAGTCTGTACCTAGCCCATTTGGGCAAATATTTCTCTAACCTGCCGCTGTCCTCTGGGGATAGCGACACCACGTGCTTCCCTAGTGATCCAGTCCAGGCAATACCCAAGCCCTGATTCATAAGGCCATATTTATTATCTTTCTTAGAGACTACCCAAAATTTCCAGTGTTGTTGTTTAAGTCAGTCAGTGACCTCTGATGCACAGCAAATTCAAAGAAGAGATTTTTTTATTTCTCTCCTTTTTGCGGTTACCTCGTGTATTTGATGTCTGCAGTCCTGTTCCTCAGTCTTCTCTTGTCTTTAGACTAAACAAAACCTAATTCTTCCAGTCTCTCCTCAGAGGCCATGTTTTTTGGACCTCTGGTTGCTCTCATTGTTCCCCCTCAGTGGCTTTTTTGCCTCTTGAAATGTAATTCTCAAACAGCAACCGCCTCTCCAGCTCATTGCATGAGTCAATGGCAGATGACTCAGTGAAGGCAGAAGACATGGTGTCCATTTACCTTATCCACAGGCTCTTACTCACAGAGGGAAAATGAGTTCCTCCCTGTCACCACCTCTGCCTTGCCCTTATGTTCTGACATGTCACTCGTTCTCCATGAGCCCTCAAGGGCTCTTTTCCTTAAGAAGCTGATGTCCTCACTGTCGGGTGTGACTGGCATTAATGTTCCAGGGAGGAGGAAGGTCTCCTGCTCACTCACAAAGAACAACTTCAGCCTTTCCTTGGTGTCCTTGGCAGTCCCACCTCAGCCTAGGCTCTCAGATTTTCATCTTACATACCCATTCATTTTAAATCCTTTCAACTTTACTTTCCTCCTGTCTTGAATTTCATCTTGCTGAGGACTTCCTGATTTTCTTTAGATCATCTCTTCCTGTGGCTCCTTTGCACTGGGACAACTTCAACAGTTTCTCTGTCATGCTGCTGAGTTTTCTCAACTTCTTCCCCAGTTTCTGCTCTCCAGGGGCACTACCCCACCAGTTCCCCAGCTCTTTCTGTGTTTTTGAAATCCACCTCAAACACCTGAGCAGAGAAGCACCGCCCAACTCTTAGTCTGAAGACACACAGGCCAGTTCAATAAGGTACCACTCCCACAAACCCTACCCTTTGGCAGATGTTTGATAATCTGGAACTCCCACCCTACATCCCCTAGCACTTCCTCTTCCATGCCAGGAATAAGAAGGTGGCATCTGAAAGCTCTGGAGAGATCCAATCCAGTTTGAAAGTTACAGCTGGTTGTTCAAGAGGAGTCTCTTGTTTCTGCACCGAGGAGCTGACTTCTTCAGCACTCGGCCAGGCCCTGCACAAGCCCTATTCCTCTGAGAGTTGCAGAATTAGGAAGGAACCACAAGGAAAAAATGGCCAAAGTAAATCATGGCTGGGCAAAGCAAAAACCAAAATCCATGGCATTTTTACTTCCTGCTGAAAATTACAATCTCTCTCATAATGTGGTTGTCTGGGAAAAGTAGAAAGTTGGACCTTACTACAGCTAATAATTATTTGAATAAATTCTCTGCTTGTGCACTTCAAATGCAAACTGCACACTTTATTCATTTGACAAATTGCATAATTCATTTTAATCCTATATAATTTTTGCAATTAGCAGCTGATTTTAATGGCTAGCGCACTGTTACTTTTTTCTCCCCCTTAATTTTTGTTATTCTTCTCTCTTTTCCATCTGCTAACTCTTTTCTTCTTCCTTCCTCCTTCCAAAATACTTTGCAACTTTTATAACAGCAAATTCTGTCACCTACCCAGGGATGAACAAAAGACCATTGTGTTCAATTTATCTTTTAATAGACTCCTTCCTCAAATACCTCACGGACTGCCAGTACTCCCTTCCAGACCCTGTCTCACACCCTTTTGAGTTATGAAAATGTTTGGGAGGGTCTTTCCTTTAGCCCAGACATTTTTCCACCCCAGATGATTGATAGCTCCCAGTTACCACTAATTACCCTATCAGCAGTTGGACATGAGCCTAGCCACAGTGCTCTTCCTCCAGAGGCCAGCAATGCATCCCTGTCGCTCGTTATCCTCTTCTTCAAAGATGGAACAAACTGACTAATTAGAGACACCATAAATTCTTCCTTCAGGCTCTTCCTGATGCGTCGCCTTGTTTCCAAACAGAGCATGTGGAGGAGAGTGGGGCTGATGCTAGTCCTTTCAAAAGGAAAAATGTGATGGGGTTTATGAGCCTAAGTGGGTTTGTTCAGCGTGTTTTATGGAGCAGAAGAGGAGAGTGTTCATTCAGCCAACTCTAGCTGATGCTTTTTAGCACATCTCAAGCTGGAGAGGTTGGCTTGGCTACCCCATGCCCAGTGGGAGCCAGGCTGGGGCAGCACGCACATATGGAGACAACCTGCACTGGCTTACAGGGATAAAGGACTCAGGCTTCCCTTACCTAGAATGAACTGTGCGTGCAGATCCCTTCCCTGCTGCCTCCAGTGCCAGCAGCAGATGCACAGCACACACTGTGGAGAGAGCCATCCGAGCAGAAAAGCAAAGAAGGAACCCCAACCAACTGCTGCCTCCCGCCGAGCATGGGCTGGAAGGCACCTGTATGCTCTCATCTTCCCAACATGGCAAATCTGACTCACTGAGTCTGCTAAATTCTGTCAGGACCTCCATCTTGTTCAAGAGGGCAGGATTTTTTCTTATTTAGGTATACAGGTGGTTATTTTTTAAGGTAGTGAGAGATCCCATTATAATCTCAAAAAGAAACGAGAACACAAAGAAAATGGACAAGAGATACTTTCCCTTCTCCCCAGAGCAGAGAAAAAATTACTTGGAGGAAAACCAAGCAAATTTAGACATCAGTTACTCTGAAGCTCTTCCTGCCAGACAAAAGGAAAGGCCCTGAGGGCACAAGGGCAAAAGGGCATTATATTCAGAGAGAAGTTTCTCCAAAGTACATGGGCTGTGTGGTACACCTGGTAAAAAAAAGGTTGAGGCTCCTCAGCCACTGCTAAAGAGGCAAATTCTATCAAAACAGGAAACCCTCAGTGTTCTAGAAAAGAAGAGAGCAAAGAGGAGGAATGGAAACCAAGGTCTGCAACAGTTTGCTGCATGGGAAAGGCACGTAGAAAAACCCATGTGGAGGAGGGGGGAATGGCTGAATGCATGCCAAACCATGTGGCACATGCCCCACACCAGCCCTCCAGCCAAGAGTCACATTTTTGTAGCTTCCCTTCCTAAAGGGCCAGAGAGCCACTTCCCATCACTGTCCCAGCAAACTCCAGGACCCTGCCTATAAAAATACAGTTTAGTCCAACAGCAGAGCATGAGGATCTATCCAGGATGGCTTTGGAATTCAGAGACAGAAATATTCACAACCACACCTGCTAACCCCCATCTCCACCTGCTTCCACAGAAAATAAGCATTTTCTATAAGCACTAAGGTCATCCATAAGCAAGAGATCACCACACACATGAATTGAGGGTAAACCAATAAACACAAGGCTACACCTTTCAGAAAAACACACTCTTATTTTCCCCTCTCCTTCTGTTTTTAAACCCAGATGAAATCCCAATGCACAGGTTGGGGGCAAAGAGCCTCACAATAACACAGCTTGTCCCTGGGTTTCAGAGGGGTCAGAGCCAGGCACACTGCTCCCTGCTGAGCAGAGGGCTGACACATGGCTCCCTCACTGTGGCCAGGGCAGTGCCACAGACCTGTAATCTCTGTGGGTGCTTTTGGGCTTTCAACCCCTCTGCCATGTGTGTGGCACTTGTATGTCTTAGAGTCTAATGGGAAGTTAATCTGTAGGCAAGGACTGCCACTCTGGGAAACATAACTACTGCCTCTTTGCTGCCAAAATTGCTCTAATAAGGAGCTAATATTTAAAACCTAAACAAAAAAAGGATTAAAAAAAATCCTAGCCCATTGTGTTCTTCAGCTCCGTTAGGGACGAGGCCAACACACAACTCCCAGCAGCTGCTGTTGCCTCCAGCAACATCTCCTCCCTGGGACAGCAGCAGCAGATGACAGAGGAGAAGGACAAGAAAAGAGCAGCCACCAGGATCTGGCTGCATCCACCCAGTGCCACATTCCAGTACCAGGTTCAGCCTCTGGAAGAGCCCTGCCCAGAGATCCTCTACCTGCTGCTGGCTGAGCTGCCCAGCAAGGGTAGCCTGGCGTGGATGGGACAGCTGGGTGGTCCCCAGCGAGGTGGACACGCTGCCCAGGAGCAACACCAAATCATAATAAACAAGTCCCTCAGAACACAAAGCTCTGTCAGTTCAGATTCCAGTTCAGCTGATATAATCTTCATTTTCTCTTTGAAAGAAAGGAAAAAAAGAAAAGCAGAAAGAAAAAAACCAGACATCCTAAGGGAGAGGAGTGAGGCAAGCGATGCATTGATACTGCCCATGTGAGCCTCAGCCCCCCATGTGCTGTTAATCAGCTGCCCCCCCGGGGAATACACTGATTTAATTACTGCCTGCTTGCACAGCCCGTCTGCAATGCTGCTCACCCAAGACATCGCATGAGGAAGAAACAGACACTGAGCCTCAGCAGCCAGTCTAGAGCAGGATGGGCAAGCAGAGCAGGAATCATCTCAGCACTGGTTTGGGGAGTGAGGGGTTGAATTGGTCCAGGGAGCCCATGCAAGCGGGCTGCCAGCCCTTATGTGCAAGAGGCAGACACCATGGAAGGGCACATCACTGCCCCAGCAGAGCCCTGGGCACTGCAGAGGGGATGGATGCACCACACTGTCACCTTTCTTCTATCTGAAACACAACCTTCTTCTGAGGGGAAAAGCGAAGACACACCGTGGGCAATGAGGGTGTTTCCAGACTGGAAAGGGGAGAAATAGCCAGATGCAATAAAGGGCAGACGCCCAGCTACCAGGTGTCATGTCACAGCCCACTCCTCTCACCAGGTACGTGGCACAGACCCCACACATGAGTGCATCTCTCCAACCCCTCTGACTGTCACACTGCTGGCATTCTGCAGTGTTCATCTGGGATGCTGGACCATCACTCGAATGCAAACAAATATTTTCCAGAGCTTCTGCTTCATAATGCATTCATAACGTCAAAGAGGCTGTGCACAGAGGGACCCAGACCTGGTACAGCTCCTGGAAGGGGAGATCTGCATCAAGTGCATCCACCTTCAAATTGACTCATTGGACAGTCACTTGGAAGGGGCTTCAGCACAAGGTGTGGGTTGCTGCTGTCCCACCTGGGGGACAGCCGGGAGGCGCAATAATTAGTGGCCGTGCGCTCGCCTGCGGAGGCTGGAGCAAAAAGCGTCGCTGCGTCTTTAACAGCTGCCAGCGATGGGAAACTCATTGGAGTGTGTGTTCGGAGGGGAAGAAGGTTAAGATGATTAACTGGTGCTAACAAGTTTAGGATGTGGAAGAAGTATTTTCTTGGACGTCCATCAAAGAGAGGATTGAATGTTCCCCGGCGGAGGGGGGGCGGTATATGTTTAACAGATGAGGTTTCTGCCTCCCAAGGCCCGCCCAGCCCCGCATGATGCAACCTCTCCCTTTTAAAGGCTGACTCTGCCCCTGTACCATCAGCGTACCTGCGGCCCCAGCCTGGCACAAGGGCTGAAAGGCGATCCGGGGGAAGGAAAGCTGCCCCTCCCCTCTTCCTGTTGATCGGCGTCCTGGGACACCCTCGGGCACCGGCGGATCAGCCTGGTCCTTGGTCCCCATAGGGCAAAGGGGTAGGCAGATGCCCGGAAAAGCCAACAGGGAATCGGGTATCACCACACTGAAAGCAGAAACCTTGGAGAGGACGGCTCCTCACGGGCCTCTGCATCCCACAGGCACACCAACCCGAGCCGTCCTGCCACTGGCCAGGCCAGCAACCCACTTTTTACCTCCCCGTGGCCCTCATGGCAGCACCTAATATCAGCACTAAAGCGAAGTTCTCTCACTAACAGCTTCGGACGGAGCCGCTTGGCGCCTGCACCATCTCCCTGGGCCCACACCGGGTATTTCCAGCGCTCCTCGGCGGCTGGCAGGCGCCCACGCTTCGCTTTGCGCAAGGGGCTCGTGCCCCGCCGTGGATCCTGGCGGCCGGCTGGGCTCACCCTCATTCCTCGGGCCGCCGCAGAGCTGCCAGCATGGGCAGCACACGCGAGGCCCACGGCGCGGGGCCCGGACGTGCGTCAGCGGCTGACGCAAACCAGCCCGGCCATGTGCGCTCAGCCCAGGCCTGGGGAACACCCTCGGCCCCGGTAGCACGCTCGCGCTCAATCAGAGCCGTCGCACACAGTAGCAGTGCAATGTGCTCTCTGGGTTTCCTCAGCCAGCTGGGATGGGTTTGTCTTGCTTTGTCAAGGCGCTGATTTATGCCCATATGTACCATGTACATTGTAAGCGCAGGCACGCAATGGTGTAAACACTTCCACCGAACATCTGTACGCAAACCCGTCAAACATGCAGAAGCTCCCTCAACATGCACCACGGTGCCCCACAGGCCTGTTGGGGCCCAGTCTGCACATGGGGTGCCGTGTGCCACTGGATTGTTATTGAGACATGGACAGTGAAGGTCACACCGGGACCACTGCCTGATAAAAATCAGCACAGCCACAACACTTTTTTCCTGCCCCAATCTGTGCTTTGGCCAGAGCACTTCACGGCAGCTCTCTGCTCCAAAATCTCTTCCCCATGCATGTCGGAACTCAGCACATCCCTCTGGGTGTCCAGAGGTGCTGAGGACCCCCACTGGGGGGATCAGAGACCCTGGTACACAGCCCAGAACACCTGGGGATTTGATTTTGACCCCTGGAGCAAGTTGCCAGCTTTGTATGAGGACCTGAAAGTCACACAGGTTTGAATAGTGTGATAACAAAATGATCACAGGGTGAAAATGTAGATTTTAGGATTTTTGGTATGGGGGTTATGGGGACAAGATGGAGGAACTTGGGCGTGTCCAGCCTTTCTTCTTCTCTTCTTCTCCATTTTCTGCAGTGATGCTGGCACTTTGGGATTGGTTTAGAGTAGAAGTGCACTGTCTAACATGGGTGATAGGTATTGGGAATTAAGTGTAAATATGTTATACGTAGTTTGTAGTATAAAAGGACAACACCTGCCTCAGGGGGCGGTCAGAGCGCCTGTGGCTGCCCTGGTGAGCAGATCTCAGCTGGGCAGAAAGAAAATTTTGTAGATAAGAATTAATAAACAACCTCAAGACGGAAAACTGAAGAGTCCAAACTCGTTCTTCAGTTGCGTGGGCAGAAGCAGAGACATCCTGCACATCTCGGGGCAGCAATTAACAACAGCAAGGCGAGACACACATTTAATCCTCAGTGTCTCTCTCTGCACCATACCTTTGCCTGAGGAATAGGTTAGTTTATTCCTGGTTTTGCATGAGGAACAGCTGTCTCAAACAACCAACGGCTAGGATGTAACATTTGGGCCATAATATGCAAGCCCTGTTAAAGTTAATGCTTGTGTCACCAGGACTCATGCACACCTGAATATAAATGTTCACCTGTTTGCACCTTTGGGCAGAGCTCAGCCTCCATAGCAATTCCATGTCTTTGGAGGAAATTCCTCCCACCTTCCATCCATCATCCAGTTCAAAATTTTAAAAAAGCAAAAAATAAGAAGTTTAAAATAAGACATATAAAAGACAGAGAGGGGAGCCTTGGGGTGCACAGGAAGCAGGCCTGAACATGGCAAGGGGGCATTATCTGAACAAGTAGATGGCTGTAAATAAACAGGCCACCCTCTTTCAGAGCACCACTGTTCCAGGGTACCTAACCTTTTCAATGCTTTGGCTGTTTCTAAGCATATTTTGGATAAAGAGGAAAAGGCCAAGGTGTTTGCCATCCTAACTCTATTGCATGGTAGCACCACAGGGATGCTTTGAGCCCTCCAACCATTTGGCAGCACAGGCCACGCTCACAAAAGTATTAATGGCTTACACAAGCCCTCCTAGTCTGCACTCAGGCAACAACTGCAGCTTAATTAAAATCAATTAAATACTCCTTAATAAAGTCAGTTTAAATCCCGAAAGCAGACTAAGCCGGATGAGTTGATGCTTAGAGGTTTAAGGAACATCCTTTCTCCCTCTTCCTGTCCCTCAAGCAGCGATGTGGCAACATACAGGTGACAAAAGCCAAGATTGGGGTGACTCCTCAAGCCACTCCAGTTAAGAGCACAGCAGGCTACATGTTCAGAGAAAGATAGCTAAGTGACCAAACAAACTATTTGTTTGGTTTTTTCCTGAATTGTTCATCCCCATTTATTCATAACAGCTCACAGAATCCATGGAATTCATTGTGTGGTTTGCATCTTCAAAACAAATGAAACAACAGTATGTCTAAACCAAACAAACCCCAACCCAAAATACAGCCAGCAGCCTAGGGCGCATGAGCAACTTTCCAGGCTGAAGTGTGTATATACTCTGGAGGGCCCAAAAATGTGGATGGGGGAATATATTTAAATTTCAGGGAATAACAGAATTCCCAGGGAAAAAAGGAGGGTAGTATTTAAGCAATGATTAGACTGCAATTTTTCTTCCAGATGTGCAAGGGGGGTGGTGCTCCAGAGAACCCCATTTTCTGCCATGGCAATGTGCTGCTGGATGCCCATCACAGCAGCCCAGGCACTGCTCCCTCCACATCCCAGCTCTCTGGTCAGCCCTGCCAACGAGGGCTTAGTCCTTCCAAGGGAAAACACAATTCAGAGAGCCCAAAGCTTTTGGCAAAGAGCTTGAGACACAAGTCCTCTTTTCCAATTTTTTTCCCAGTGCTTGTCAAAAAGCTGCGTTGAGGCACTTCCAAAGCAGAAAACACCTTTTGCACAGTCAGCACAGAAAGCCACGCTGACTTACTGTCCTCAAAAGGGGTGAAATACAAAACCACAGCATTTCAACCAGTTCAATGCACCTCCTGACAGTAAGGCCACAGGGCCAAGGGTGTTCCATTGCACCCTCCCACCTCATCCTCCTCATGGCTCTGAGCCAGGGCCACTGACACGGCTTGTGGCTGCTGGAGTTTAAATAGCTGGAGTTGACCTTTCCACACCCTCACCCCACACCAGGGATCCCAAACACCTCCTTCATCTCTCGGGGCTCACCAGCGTGTCCATGTTTTTAATCTCATGGGAGCCCTGCAGCAGCATTAAGACATGGGTTGCCCAGAGAAGCTGGGGCTGCCCCATCCCTGGAAGTGTTCAAGGCAGGTTGGACAGGTCTTGGAGCAACCTGGTCTAACAGAAGGTGCCCCTGTCTGTGGCAGAGGAATGGATCTAGATAATCTTTTAAGGTCCCTTCCAACCCAAACCTATCTTTGATACTGTGATCTGTCCAAGCAGCCCCAGCAAGCTGAAAAAGGATCACATTAAACATGACAGCGAGAAAATACAAAAGCTATGAAAACAACCTGGCAAGAGATGGAGCACCCCAGCTGGGATGTGGGGAGAAGGCAGGACTTGGGCACTGTCCCCCTTTTTGGCTCATCTCCACAGAGATGTCTGGGGAGAAGATACAAATCCCAAGTTAGAAACGGATGCATCCACTTGGATACAACATCCTGCCTGTCTGCTGCAGGGCCAAGGTTCAGCCCACACTGCCCAGGAGTCTCCCCTTGCTCCAGCCATCTCCAGCAACCCCTCATCTGCTGCCTCTCCCAGCATTTTTTCCTTCCTCTGTACCTGTCTGTGGGGACAGGCACAGGTTGGGGTGTGGGAAATCCACTTCCCATCAGCTGGCCCCGCTGGCTCTGGGTGTCACATCCTGGGTGGAAGCCAACATCCCACTGCAGCCCTACACTGTTTCTTGCTGGCCTCGTCCAGCAGCTGCCAGTGTGTTGAGGGGTCTGGACAGCACAGGATGGGTGTAGCCAAGAAGGAAAGCAGAATTCCTGGACTGAGTGTGTGCACCAAGTGGCACATGTGCCCTGGGTGCAACTGGGGCCATGGCTGCACCTTGGTTCCTGCAAGCTTCCCTGCAAGAAGGGGAACAGCAGCAACAATTTTGAGTTGCAATATCTGCTGCTGGTATTTCTGCAAAGTCAGTTGCAGCTGAAGGGGGGCCAAGCAGCCTTCTCTGTGCCCCATGGTGGGGCAGATAGGAAACATGGGTGAAATTTTGTATGAGAAGAAATGCCCAGGGGACATTCCTTTGCAAAGCCTCAAAGACATCCGGAGAAAAGCTCAGTTCCTGGCCACTGCCAAAATTCTTGCAGCTGCCCCACACCATCCTCCAAGCCCCTGTGACAACAGAAGCTACATTGGTTTGTGGAAGGGCTGTGCAACCTTCCTCTGACTGCCAGTGCCAGTGCCTGGGAGCTGCCTCCTCCTGCAGCCCAGGTCCCTCCTCTGCCCCCGAGTGCTGCCACAGGGAGGGATGGAAAAGTCATTCAGCATCCCTCTGAGCTGCTTCCCTTCTTGCATGGCTGACCGCCTCCAGCACCGCGGGCTCCCAACCTGACCAAGGAGAAACCGGACCAAAACAAGCACTGTGGAGGCAGAGGGAAAGCAGCCAGCCCTTTTCTTCTTTTTTTTTTTTTTTTTAAGGGATATTGAAGACCAGAGAAGAGAGCCAGCACAGTGAAAAACAGCCACGTGGGGACTGTGAAAATCAGAGCTGAGGAGAGGAAGATGGGAAAGGTCTAATAAAGAGAGTCACAATATACAAAATACACAAGCGCCCACCTCCGCCAGGAAAGCTGTGGGAAGGGATTGTGGTGTAATCCCTGGCTGTTTGAGGCTGCCCAGGCAGACAGAGTCTGGATCTGCAACTGGATCAAGATTAGACCAGGAAAGCTTAGATTTTTTTGCCCTGTCAACCTGAAACAAAATGCTTTCCCCTTGCAGCATTTTTTTATTACATGGAGGAAATTAAGGGAGGTCAGTTGGCTGTAAGAGGATCCTCCAGCCTCAGGTAGCTCCTGACCACATCCACACACCATATGGAAAAGCATCTGCTCAGTCCCAGAAAAATTCCCCAAGTCACATCCATGCATTCAACAACCTCAGAGCAAAACAAGTGAGCTCCCTGCCCACACTTGGCCCCATCCCCAGCACAGGGTCTGGGGTTGGAGAACAGCTGGGTGCAGTCACTGCTGCCATGGAGGTTTCTCTTCTTCAACCTGTACAAAGTTGTCCCAGATCTGTCTAGCAGTAAGTGGGGACAGAATGAGTGACAGAGGTTATCTATTGAAGGGAACAAAGTCATTAATTACCCAGATAGGTTATGTTAAACTTGAGGGCTGTGTCCTCCCCACCAAGACACTGCTGGAGAAGCCCACTTTGACCTCCAAACTCAAAAAACACAATGCCAAGGAGCAACATCTCACAGGTAGTCACACCCAGCCCAAGTGATCTGAAGTAGCTGCTCTCCAGTCAAATGAAGCTTGTATTTCCTTATCATTTGCTGTAAATACAGCTGTGCTGTTTTCCTGACCATGTTATTTCTAGAATCCTTATCACACGCTCTCAGATAGCCACAGCGGAGTCACACACTTCACAATCTTCTTTTTCTCCTATTCCCAGCTTCTCCAAACCATTTCTGTTCACAATCCCATCAGTTCAGAAGTTCTTCTATGGCAATGGGTGACACCGCCCTGGACCTCCACATCCACACTGAACAGGTCAGCAAATGAACTTGTCTTCCTTTTCCCCTTCTGTGCCATGCAGGGACCTGACTCCCAGACAGGGATGAACTCAAATGTCACTTCTGATAAACATTTATTTTGCTGAGGAGCACGGTGTGTGGTGTGTTTATAGGCAGTGAAGTGGGCAATTGAGAAGCAACGGGCATGCGCCAAGTCTTGCGACATCCTGACGCTTCTGAATACCTTGGTCTCCTGCAAAAGTCATCTTGTCTGGTCCTTGGGGCATTTTAAACACCAGGGAAAAAATGCATGGAAGAAAAGGACTCCCAAGGTCTTGTCCTGAAGAGAGACTACGCTGAAACGTGGTCAGGTGGCCTGCATTGCACCAGCCTGGAGACCAAAGGGAAGTACCCTGGAGCAAAGGGTCTAAGAGGAGACAACAGCTGGCTGAAGGTGCCTTGGTTTCTGTCCTGCTCCAAGGCAATCAAAACCTCACCTGCCACAACATCAGCTTTAGACCATGGTTTCATTTCCCTCAACAGATTAGCTGATGGGTGGGGGAGAATTTTATATATAGTTTATCCATAGAATATTTGACAAAGACAAGCAAGTTTGACAGGTAAAAAGGAAGCCTCAATCCTTAGGAGAAATTTATTATTATTATTGTCCTCCTAAAATCAAAGCTGTTACTCAGCAATACTATGAGCTTAATGGAATGAACGGGCACCTAAGATTTATGAGAAATCCAGCACAGATTGCTGCCAAAGGTTCCCAAGGAATGTGGCTATCTGTAACCAGGTGTTATGATCTCGATGCTGAAATACCTGGGCATTTCATCTATCACACAAATGGTGTAGGAGTGACATTCACATGGCCTCAGAAAGGAACTAATATCTTTTTTCTCTGCTCTGCACTCAAGTTCAAAGTTTCCTTCTTCAAGCTGCCTCAGAAACACCAGGAGGACATTCACTCCTGTGGTTTTATGGCATTTATTTGTCAAGCCCAGGCAAGAACTTAAAAATGGAGGAGGGTTGTGATTTGTGTTTCCATTGAAGGGAAAATGTTGGTATTTAAAATGAGCTGAAGTCAGTTTTGATCTGCTCTTTTGAGAAATGATACTTAGAAAACATTTTATTCGTACCATCTTTTAAATTTAAATGAAAATTGCTCCCGTTGTTTATTTCTGGGACTAAAAAGAAAGTCCAACAGTCCTGATCTGGACTAGTCAAATTAGGCTTTTTCCAATGTTCTACAGTTCTGGATTTTCCACCACAAACCTGTAGAATTTTAACTCTTGCTTTTACAAACTGCTGTGCTATAAATTCATTTTAGTCTGGCAAGAGACTGTGTGTGTACAAGAATAAATACAACGCTTTTGAGACCTTACCTACAGCAAAGACAACCCCCTTGTAATTTTATCCCCCCTTATCCCAACTGCTGGCCACATTTAAATACCCTTTGTTAAGCACACTGCCAGATACTGTCACACTGGACATGAAGGAGAGCCAAAGGGGGAACAACTGAAAATGGAAATGCTACTTTCATGTGCTCATCCAGACATAACTTTCCCTGCCACCTTCTTGGCAAAACGAGTTTCAGTCACCCAGTTTGAATATACAAATTCAAATTCTGCCAGAACTTCAACTTTGGATGTGAGTGGTAGCTGGCACTTCTCTATTTTTTTTCTAGTCAAATGCATCAAAAGACAATGAGGAAGGCTGAATGATTCATACCCGTGGAATGAAATGCCATTCACAAACGTTTTTTCCATAGCAATTTGTCACTTATTGTATTGAAACCACTTCAGAAGATGTGTCTCAAAGAGCCTTTTGATATTAACATGATTAAAACCATAATGCAATTAGGCAATCCTATAGTATTTCTGTATGTTATATGAGTGGGACCTCAAGTGACCACTTCATTCAAGCCCCTCATAAATGGCTGCTTCTAGCAGAAGGCTGTTAATTCTGCAACATGCCTTGGATAGCTGTAGAACACCAAGGAATTCAAATCTTCTCACCCTAGAGGCATTTTGGCTCACCAAAATTCAGCTTTGGTGTTGGATCTAGCCTACATGTCTCATACCTTCCGATATCAGGCAAGAAAGATGAATTTCCCAAGAGCCTCTCTGCCCAATTCAAAACTGATATCTAAAATCAGTGGGAACATTGGCCCTCCAGATGTGTCCTTCTCTCTTGGCTATCAGGACATCCACGTGGATCTCTATCCCTTTTCCTGTTGTTCCTGTCAGATGTTGGCACCAGGCTTGTTGCCCACATCTCCGTATCAACTTCCTGTATTTGAGCAAACTGTGATGTAAGTACACATAACTTTGCATTCACACAGGAGACTGCCTTCAAAAACCCTTCAATGAGACATAAAAACAGAGAAGTTTTTGTCACTTTCCACAGTGCCAGCTGTCCCAGATCCCTACCTGCCGGGCAGTTGCATCGCTGGTGTATGTCTCGAACTTCTCGATGTCTTGGCAAGTGGAACTTTAATTTCTGCCAAGAGAGGAAAAACAGAAGGATTAATTTATACCATTGAAACCAAAGCCTCAAATTCTTGAAAAAGTGGAACTGGGAGGGGATGCTGCCCAAGTAGAGATGGGAGAGACAGGGCAGAGCAGTTTGGGAACGAAAAAAGGCAATAAAGTTCATAGCCCTTAACTAGAAATGCAGGGTTTGATTGAAAGCAGGCTGAGGGAGTTTCGTAATGGCCTCCAAATGTGGTCCTCCTGACAGGCATTACAAAACCAAGAGCCAGCAGTGGCAAATAAATTGGTGACTGTGTCCTCGTGACAAAGCCACATTCCTCAGAAGACCCACTCAGTGGGCAGAAAATGAAGATCTGAAGCAGGTCCTCTTCCACCCTGCAGCACATTCCTGATGTTCTTGGAGACACCTGGATGGACAGAAGGGTCCCCCTGCAAGATTGTGGCTGAAGATGAACTGAAAACATCAACAGCGTCCCCTGAAATCTTCAGACTCTGTAAAACTTAATTTTTCCCCCAAGGGCAGAACACAACAAAACCTATCAAAAGCTTCCACAAGGTGGAATCTTGTCAGAATGTTGATTTCATATATGAGTTTGGATTTCTAATGGTGCCAGTGTGTCAGTCTCCTGCTCTCTGGGTCCACCTGTGCATCTCTTGAAGGAAAAATCAAGTCCACCTGAGGTCACTGCATCTTCCCTCCCTGGGAACATCAACAAAATTAACCCATGTCCTGAGAAAAATGTGCTTCAGGGGTAGCATCCTCACCACCCCTCACAGACTTTATAAAATAGCTGTAATTTAGTTCAGAAAATGCAAATCAATCCAAATAGGTCATTTATTAATGCCTGCGAACCACACTTGGTTAATGATTTGAGACCACTGAGCTGCTGGGGTTCCTAAGCTCTGGAATCACTCTCTCTTCCCTCCTAACTTCCCATCCCCATTGAGCCTTTCTATTTTTTGAACTACTTCACACATGGCCAATATTTCAAAAGAAATAGCTTTACATAGAACACAACAGAAACCCGTGCCCAAGATAATACAGAAATTGCTTTATTTTCACAAGTAATTGAGTATCTTCCTGCAAGAAAGCATCGGTTTGGGGAAAAATTCTTTTAGAGAGGATAAAGTAAATCAACTTGTTTCTGCCTGGGATGAAGGAAGGCAGAACTGGCTGGAACATTTCCATTTTTTCACTTTGAAAGGATTGGCTTCCTCTTTGCAAGTCAAAGGAGTAATGGTTGTTGTGACTGACTAGAAATTAAATATTTTCAGAGCTTTATTTTGCATGGTAGATTGAAATGTTTTGATAGCAAGTTGATTTGATAGCAGGGTGAGGAGAGGGTTTTAGGCAAGGAAAATTGCCAGTTCCCATAGAGCATTTCATTGGTGTTTACTTTCTCAGTTAAAAGCACAGATACTCTGTGAATTTCTGCACTTGGGCACCTTCCCATCCTGCTGCCACCCCAGATGGCACAGCTCTGCTCTGGCTTCCAACTGCTAGTGGTCAAACATGGGCACAAGAGCAGCAGAGCCTTTATTTGGATACTCACACTGCTGTGTGGACACACACAGCCCCATTCCCATCCACACATGTGCCAACCAAAACGTCTCCAACACCACACTGCCACATTTGGGTGGAGCTGTTTGGAATTGGGCTCAGACAAGGAAGGGATGATGGTTTGCAATGGCAGGAGCAGAAAGCCATTTCCTAGCCAACAAGGGTCCAAACACCCTGCATGCAACAGGGGCTTTACAGGACACAAATCTGCAAGGAAACATGGAACAGATCCCTGCCCCACCAAGGGCAGAGGCACTGGAGGGGCTGTAGGGGGGAATGGCTGAGTTAGGCTGTGCTGCAAGAAGCCTTGGCTGGGTTGCTGTGCAGGCTTACAAAGAGAGGAGCAGCCTAACTGGACAGGGAAGTGATGACCCAGCAGGACTTGAGCTGACTGGGAACGGAACAGGGCTGATAACATTTCCCTGAGGCTTTATCTGCAGGGTCAAGGTAGTGGAAAGACCTGGGACAACTGAAATAGCCTTCTCAAGGACAGGGGCCCCTGGGGAGGGAGGTGCTGGTGCTGCTGGGCAGGATGGAGCACAGCCCTGTGCACCATGAGCATGCAGCCATCACTCACTTACCAGCCTTTGGACATTCTGCCCCATCCCTCGTGTCTCCCTCAAGCCCAAGAGCTCTGCACACCCCTGGGGAGTGCAAAGGGCAGTGGTGCCATGGGACTGCTCCACTTTAGTGGGAGGTAAAACCTACCAGGGATTTAGGAGCGTCTGGTGTTCATTCTCCTGCACAGTCTATTAAATAAACACTGCCATAGAAAAAAATCCTTGGCTCTTGGAGACCTCAATTCAACTTTGGGTGGAGATGGCAAAACAAAACAAACCCCCCAGCCTTTTCTGCTTCCCTCATTTCCACTGTGCAAAATATTGCCTGGTCCAACACAAGAAGCTGGTTTTGTTCAGGACAGCAAACCAAATGTACTTCCCTCTAAAAATGTCATTTCCAAGAGAAAACTTTCATTCCCAGGCAATAGAAAAGCATTCGATTTTAGGGCAAGGTTGGCTTCTATAAGCAAAATTTAAAAAGAAGGCTGGCTCTGGGAATCTAGTGTTTGCAATCTCCTTCCTGGGATCTGGGGGAATTTTTTCACCTGGGGGATACCTGGAGCATATAACATCAAGAGCAGCAACAGGCTGCCTTCCAGAAAGGTTGAAAACACTTCCTATGGAGGGCATTGCTTTGTCAGCAGAGTCTGCTCTCGTCTGTCACGTTATCCAGTGACATAACAGCTGCATCTTCCCCCTACACCAGGGCAAGTGGCTGAAAAAAGCCTTTGCCAGCACTGGAGCCACAGCTGATCATCCCTGCCTGCAACCCTGAGGATTCAGGAGCCATGGCATATTGCTGAGGGAGGGGAAAGGGAAAATCCCGGCTGCCAGAGGGCAAGGCCAGGAGGGCAATGCTGAAACACCTGCTGGGAATGGGCACTAAAGTCAGCATGGGCTTTTCCCATGGGTTTTGTTAACTCACCACAAGTGTGACAGGAGGGCTGACATGGGTGGGCAGAGAAGTGACAGCAAGGCCACTTCTGACAGTGAAGTGTCATTAGGCTGTAGTCTCCTAAACCTCACAGTGCCTGTCTATTTTGGATGGGCACTTGAGATTAGGTGAGAGGGAGGGCACTTCTTCAAAGGGGGCAGATTAATAGCTCTTTAGCATTCCCAGTTGTTTGCAGTCACCCGGGGAGGTGAAATCATTTCCCACCACTATCTCCAACAGCTAAGAGAAACACATTTTAAATAGATAATCTATTACAACCATCAGGAGGATTTCAGGGGTGGGTGGTTTTGTTAACTCTTATTGTTTTACCTCCAATTTCCCCGTTTTTTCTTAAAGGCCCAGCTCCTGGGATCATGGGACCATGTGGCACAAAGCAAAAGAGAGCAGCAAGTCCTCCCAGATGGAGCAAAAAGCTTGGAAATAACACCACCTAGGTACAGGGATTGCAAGCAGCTGAAAGGAAATGGAACTCAGCTACCAGAGAAGCTGAAAGAAAAAAATAGATCCCCTGATTGTGGGGCAAAGAACACAAAGCTAAAGATGTAGGCAGGGGATGCTTAGAGCAAGCTTGCAGACCCTAGGAAACAATTGTGCAGTGTGCTCTGAGATACAGAATAAAATGAGGGGGGAAAAATGTTTCAAGTCAGGAGGGAAAGAGTTTTCTGGTGTCCCTCCTTTGCTTGCATAAGTAAGGAAAGAGTTCCAGGGAAAGCAGTGAGGATCAGTGCTCCCTCCCCATTCACAGGCACGTTCCTGAATCCTTGAAGAGTCACTGAAACCACAACAAACACCTTCAACACAAGCCCCTGAGAAGGCTGAGGGGCAGCTGATCTTCCCCCAGGGTGCACAGGATAACCTGCTGCTGCATCACACATACACATTTCTATCTCTACAAACTCACAAATTCTGGGATTTCTTTTTCCTTGCAACAGCCCTGAATCCATCCCATTCTCCACTCTGATGAGTTTTTGGCAAGTGAAATAGCACCAAGTGTTACCCAGCATGGGAAAGGACCTTGTTTTCTTCTTTGGAAAGCTTTACCTCTCTTGCAAATGCCAGGAGTGAGTTTATTTGTGCTCCTTGTATGATTTTATGATGTCTCATAAATGCAGAGGAATTCGAATTCCTACATGGAGTTAAAGTTCTCCCTGTACTACCTGCTTCTGGCCCATTCTGCACAGATGTTTTTACAAGAAAACCGAGTCAATTTGAGTCTGGTAGAAAATTCCCTTGTGGCATTCGCCTACACCAGGCAGAGGTTTACACAGTAGCAAATGCAGCACTGGTCAGGCTGCTTCTGGGAAAGCATCTGCCCCCTCTCCTCGCTCCTCCCGAGCTGAGATGGAAACTCTGCCACAGCCAGCCACCAGTGCTCAAAAACCAGGCTCTGAGATGGAGAAAACATCCCCACCAGCTGCCTTAAAATTAACATCTTAAGCAAACCACCCCAGCTCCTCTCCCTGCCACTTTGCTTTATTTTTGCATGTCTAGAAGAAAGGCCTCTAAAAGGACTTTGGCAATTTGCACTTCTCAGTGTAATCTGGATGGTGTCCCTTGGGAACACCCAGGACACACCTCGGCACACTCATGACCCACACTGGAGGGCATTACACACTCCAGCTCAGAGCAGTACAGGTTTTGAGCATAACCTTAGAGCTCCTCTATCAGCCCTCACAGACTTTACTTATTCATATCCCTCCAGCTCATCTTCACAGCCACCAGAGCGAGAAGTGTGCTGTGCCTTCCCTCCCATCTCTGATCAGCTTTTTCTAAAGCTGGGGTTCCTTTAAAGCTTTGCTGTTTTGTTTTGTGATGGATTCACTGAGCTGGCAGCTGTGAAACCCATTAAGGTTGAAACACCAGGAAACGGTGAGGATGTGGCAATGAGAGGCGGCGAGGGTCTGACTGAGCAGGGGGAGATGAATTTCCCACTTCCACGTCCATCACAACAAACCCATCTGCAGCCCCTCTCCCCCATCATGGTCAGCACAACTTATTTTGCTTTCCATACTTTTTTTTCTCCCATCCTTTCCCTGTTCCCTTTATCTACCTTGTTTTCCTCCATCCTTGCCCCCTCAGTCAGTCCTGGGCCCCACTTCAGACAGAATGAAAAGGAGGACCAGAAGGATTTTTCTTTCCTAATCAAAAGCCTCACATGGCACCCCACCATGTGTCCACCAGCAGCCCCTTGCCCTGCACCTCAAGCTGTTTGGTCCATGCCAGTGCCTCTGGCTGAGTGTGCAGCTCTGAGGTTTAGATGCTTAGCAGAAGTGGGCAGCACAGCTGGCAAGGGTGTTCTCCCTGGGGGACAGAGCCCACCTCCCCCACGGGCATCAGACCTCCACAGGTATAAAGAGACAGGAGATGTGGGCCACACATCCTTCCTCCTCCACTTTTCTCCAAGCTCTTTTAGAAGTTGTGGCCCAGGATGGAGCTGGTAACCCTGGTGGTACTCAGGAGCAAGTGCTGGCCCCTCAAGCAGTCATTCCTCTCCTACAGCTGCTCTCCACACTGGCTGCAGTGGGGACTCTGGGCACTTCCAGGAGCACAGGAGGGGCTGCTCTGGGCACATGGGCATCATGAGCCCCCCATTTCCTCGCTAAGCCGAGCTATAAAAAGGTGTAAAGGTGTTGCTTGCCAGCAGAGCCAGCAGGACACACAGGGCCATCCGGCCCAGGCACCATTCCCGGGAGGCACTTCTCAAATCTCAGTAAACTTTGACTTCCCAGCAGATCCATGCCAGCAGCAACAGAGGGAATGCTGCACTATCCCCTGCCTGGTGGCAGGGAAGGAGTCCCTGCATGAGAGTGCAGCCACAGAGCACAGATCCAATCACTCTAAATGCTTCTGCCTCCCCAAACCCCTTTTTAAAGTAGGATATTGCCCCATGGACCCTGTCTTTCCCTTATTCCTCATCCAAAGAGGCAACTCAAAACCATATCCTTCAGCTCCTGCAGTGTTTGCTAGCTCAAGGTTCACAGCTTTTGGCTGCACAGCCCAGCAGATCCAGGGAGTGCTCTCACAAGACCCATAAACAGAAGCAGAGCCTGTCAGCTGTAGGTTTGAACTCCTCACCACAGACTTTCACTGCTCCTAGAAAGCAGGAGGGGCTCCAGGTCACCCCAGGTGCCAGGCAGCACTGCCCAAGGCAGGTCCCAGTAGCCAGCGCTCTGATCATCCCATTCCTCACCTCATCTGGCAATAGCAGCCCAGAAGAGATTTTTTTAAGCTACAAACAGTTTTTGGGCTAGCCCCAGGGATCTCTCCAGCATGACTCAAGCCAAAGCTAGAGTAAACAGAGAAAAGAGAGGTGGGTGGAAACGGCTCCAGCCCTGAATTTCACCCCCAAGCCTCTCCTAGAGCTGTGGGAACAGGTCAGTGGGGACCTGTCTGGAGAGTTCAGAGACATGAGCCACCATCTGCTCCCTGACACATGTCAACACCACTTCAAAGCCCAACAAGGCAAGGAATACTCATCACAGCCAGAGTAGAGGAACACAGACAGCCCCCAGCAGCACCAACACAGCAAAGTAAAAGGTGTCAGCAACAATAATCTGCACTTTTGGGCTCTCTTTAGTGACCTGCTGAAAGCAGCAGCAGCATTCCCCCATCACCAGAGGAGAGCCCACAGTGTCCAGTGGAGTTTGGATGGGACTCAAGTGAGTATAACACAGCCATATGCTCTGCACTGATGCCCTGGCAGTACCAGAAACCATCCTGGCAACACCAGTGTGTCTCATTTTCCTGAGCCAGGAGCTGTGGAAGGGGTCAGGGCTGGTACAGCACCAACACCAGCCCATCACAACATTGGTGTGCTTGCAATTACCTCCTCCCATAGCCATGCTGGCTGTGACATGCCTTGCCTGTCTCCCTTCTGGGGCTCAAACCCAGGCTGAATCCCCAGGTTTAACCTCTAATTCTAACTTTTTCAGCATGCAAGACTCCTGAAGACAAGGGCTGGAGGTTTTTGCCTCCCCAGCAGGGTAAGGGATTAGGTTTTCCTCTTTGCAAAGTGCAGGCTTCAGCTACAGCATGGGCTGAGAAGAGAGAAGTAAACGCCAAGCAAGTTTGAGAGGTGGGAGGGACCTGAAGGAACAGGGAATTCAACCTAGCAGCAGCATCACTCGTGCAGAGATACATTTTTAAGGAGGGGGAAAAAATGGATAATGTGACTATGCAAGCATGCATATGCCTAAAACCTGTAATACTACAACCTATACATGCAAAATGAAAGAACACTGACCTCATTGAGCAGTTGGTCAACTCTTCCCAAAATAGCTGTCTCCATTTGGTCTGCTGAGAGCCAGGCTGGGAGCTGTGTGGGTCTGTCTGCTTCCAAGTGGGACACGCGGGACTGCAGATCGGAGGTCCGAAAGTACAGCAGGAGGCTGAGCACCAGAGAGAGCAGGGACACGCCGGGCAGCCCCGAGCCCAGCAGCAGAGGGAGGCGGCAGCATCGCTCCCCATCGCCGCTCCTGGGGGGAGCCACACACCCCCTGTCAAAAGCTGCTTCGTCGACGCCTTTCCAGCTCTTCTCCTCCAACATTCCCTCCCTGTCCTGAGAAACAATAAATAAATAAATAGAATAAATAAAGCTTCGCTCCTACTCCAAGACGCGCAATCCAGAAGGCATAAGAAAAAGAACGTTGAAGGGAATCCCAGTGCCAGCAAATCACAAGTGACAGCAATAATGACAAAAGTGGATGGGGGGGGTGTCTTTAAAAAATAAAAACAAACCACACACACATAAAAGGGGTGCAGAAAAAAGGGATCCAACTGCAGCAAAGAGTGCGAGGGGGGAAAAAATAATCTGATCAAGATTTCTTTTTTTTCCTCCTGTATTTCAGTCTTTTGGTTCGCTGGTAAGTTTTTGATTCTTTCTAAGCTGTCAGTTTCAGTTCCTTCGCAGACTGGCCAGGAGCTCGCACATGAAAGTCCCCATTAGAGAGAGGTAATTCTCAGCTGCTCCGGCGACGTTGTGCTCTGGCAGATCGTGGCTCCCCTGTAACATGACACACTCCCTCCGAACTACGGGGCTGGGATGAGCGAGCTGCGCGGCTTCCCAAAGTAACCTCCTCTGCTCGCCCTCTCTCTCCACCTCTCCCTTGCTGCATGATTTATTTATTTATGCAAAGCGCCGGGGTGGGATCGGGCAGTGGGACGCCCCTGTCCCGCTCGGTCCCCAAACCACCTCTCCGCCGCCAGCCCTTCCCTTTGAAGTGACTCTCGCCGAGGTTATTTATAGTGGCAGGAAAGAGATTGTAAAGCAGAGGCTGGGCTCACACCAGCCTGCGTCTTCCTTTCCTCCAGGCAGCCGGGAGCACTTCATGGGATGGCACAAACGGGCTGTGGCGTCCCCCACGCAGATCCTGAGGCAGCCCCGAGGCACCGGCAGTGGGGGATTTGGAGCCCGATATTTTAAGGAGAGCAGCCAGGCAGGGTGAGAAGCAGAGGGAAACATCGGGAAACAAGAGCTGGCAGCTGAGGGCTCTGCAAGGAACAAGCGAAGGGCAGCAGGGAGAAACACCCCAGGCAGGCAGGCTGCAGTGCAAGGGGGGAACATCTGGGGCCTGACTTGGGGGTATACAACATGCCAAGGGTGTTCGGAGGAACTAATCTGCTGAGGCCCTCTAGTGAAGCAGAGCTTCCCATCATCTGTGTGTCCCACCAGGCACAGGGCACCAGACAGACAGACAATCCCCCTTTGGCAGGGAGCAGTCTCCCCAAAACGTGCCGTAGGGCAGCTCCGAGCCATGAATCTGGGAAACAAAGCCTCCTTCTGTTCTTCAGCAGCAAGGGAGGGCCACCTCTCCCAGTTTTTCTGAGCATAACATGCAATATTTTATCCTCCAGGGTGACATGCAGGCTCTGCTGAGCCCCTGCCTGTCTGTCTGTCCATTCTTTCATCCTCTCCTTAAGCACGCTCAGCAGTGAAGCAGCACAGAGCTCACCGTGGTGCACAGTCATTAAAAGCCAGGCAGCAAATTGGTCTCTTAAAATCCGGCTCCCTTGTGGCTCTTTTGCTGTCATTTACACGTTTTAAATGAAGATTTTGCGTGCAGTCTGTGCTGGAAATTAACTGGCAGAGAAAACTCATATTCATCTCTGGCCTGGTCTCTGTTTCAGGGGGCTGGAAGAGCCAGACCTTCTGGGAGCAGGTTAACGCAAGCACGAGCTGTTTCTCCTCCACCAGACAAACCCTCAGAGGGCCCAGTAGCACACAGCCCCAATTCTTTGGATGGCCTCATGCCTTTCACAGCCACTCACTTCCCAAAATGGGGTTTTAGCGTCTGCGAGGCAGGAAATCCTTTCTTTATTTCTTTTAGTGGGTTTCTTGTCATCTCACTGCTCAAATTTGCGTTGCTGTTCCGGCACGCAGGGAAAACACCCCTCTGATGGCTGCAGCCTTTCAACAGTTTTTCATATGAGCGGGGCAGAGATGTGTAACCCACAGACCTGGCACACAAAGGGTGTCTATTCGTTCAGGAGGTGTAGCCACCCTGGTCTCCTACCCCCTGTGTTTGCAGCCTACTTCTTTACAAAAGAAAAACAAGTCTTTGAGGCCCTGGCTCCATGGGAGTTCCCCAAGATACCACCTGCAATCACAGCAAATAAGTAGACAGAGAGAAATGAAAGGGAGATGCCTAGAGGCTGATGATACAGTGTTTGAGAAGCAGAGATCTTCTCGGGAAAATACCAGTTAGAAACTGGTGCTGAGTGTCCCAGAGAGTGCTGCAGTATACTAGGCTGGGGTTGAACTACTGATGACTGCAGCTACCTGCCTGTGTAATACAAAGTTTCACCTAAAGCTGTCTCTCCCCCCTTTATACCAACCTAAGCACTGAAATCACAAAAACACACCCTCTAAGCTAAAAATGGAAACCTGCTGGGTGTCTACATCTCTTTTCCCACCACTGGCTGGGGAGAGCTTTCTACTCTTTTGCTCTGTTTTTTGATACAGATCCTGCTGTCCAGACACGAGCATCGCCTGAATGACTCTGTAAGTGCCTTTTCCTGCCTCCCCCCAGCTCCTCTCCAGCTGATCAGCTCATTTAGAGGGCATGTCATAGCTGCTGCAGGCTGGGGAGCTGCACTCACACGGGTTTCAGGCACAAGCCTTAGCTGCAGATGTGCAGGAGGGAAATTTCTCTATCCATGAGATATTAAGGAGCCCTGTCATCCCATGCCAATAGAGATGGATTAATTTAGCCCCAAACCTGAGCCAACTGTGCATGTCTGCAGCACTGCTCAACAAAAAAGCTGCCTCCAGAGACAGGCCTGGCATGTGGAATCATCTCAGCACTCCTTGGGATGAGCACAGCCCAGAGATTTCAGCTCTCTCAATGGGCTGAAAGGAGGTGAGCGCTGGCCTGAAACCAGTCCCCCTGCAAGTTCCTGACTCTCAAAGTTGGTGGAGTAGAAACAAATACTCACTTGCAATCAGGAGTCATTTCACTGACTAGTGACTCTCAGAAAGCCCTGCAGACACTGAGCTTGAGGCTGTATCCCTCTTTCCTTGGGGAGGCTGATGATATTCCTTACAAGGACAGGAACCACACACTTCCATCGCTCCTATCAGGTCCTCCAGGGTGTTTAGGGATCTCAGCACAAACATATAAAGAACTGGACCAAACAGAACTCACATATAACCTCCCAAAGCAGCCAAAACTCCTCTGTACAATGAAAATGTTTCACACCTGGCCCATGGCACTGGTTCAATTGATCAGTTACAAGCAGGTGTGGCAAGACTCCAGCTTGGTCAGTCTCGAGCTGGCACAGGCACTTGGTCTTTCTCAGGGACATCTCTAAGTGGACAAAGCATCTCAGAGACTTGCCCAGCACTGCTCTACAACAGACACATGGTGCTCACAATATGTGGGGATTCCTCACGTGGCACAATGTGCTCTCATTGCAACAGACCATAAACTCTCTTTGACCCAAGGCAGGCACTATGGATGTGAACCACTCACTCCACGCCACAAGCCAGAAATGGATAGAGCTGGGCATGGATGAGGTTCTTGCTTCTATGAGCACAGTTCAAGCCAGCCAGGTATCTACAACAGGTCTTCACCTGTGAAGGGATAGATAACAGCAGCAGGCTTTCCTCACCTTCCATCACTTAAAGACAGCCTTCCATTAAAAAATGGTGTCCTTCCTGTCACTACCTGGAAGTTGAAGCCAGCTGCCTGGAGATGCCATGAGCTCTGTCCTGCCACTAATCTCCCCCTTTTCAGGCTGTTTACCAGGGAGAAAAACACCATCCCAGTTCTCTTTCTCTTCTCTTCTTCTGCTTCCCCCCCCCCCCCCCACCCCCCTGCAGGAAACACGGGGGTCTTGGTGTGCTGGAACCAGCCATTAACCAGCAGCCAACATCTCCAGCTATTGTAAATATATTAACTCAAGGCCTTTCCCTGCATTTATTAGGCTCAAGAACAACATCTGGAAACAGATGTTTTCTGAGCAGAGAAGAGAGGAGGAAGGAGTGTAACAAAACAAGGGGCTGGGAAGGACTCTTGCAAGTGGAAGTACATGGTCTGCAGACCATCCCTGTGCAAAATGCTGCTCAGATGGAGCACTGCAAGGGGCTGAGGCAAGCACAGCCACATCCCTCCAAGGCAAGGCAGCGAGAGTGGAACGTCTTGGGGGGGCTGCCTGACAGAAACAGCAATGGGGGAATAGAAAAACTCACAGCAGCTTTCAGGGCCCTTGTGAGGAAAGGTCAGAACACACACAAATGGGACACTGGGGGTTTAGGGGTTTTTCCTCTCCTGGTCCTGGCCCTTCCCAGTCCTCAGCTGCTCTATATCCCAGAGGCTGGCAGGCTTGTCGTGGGACAATGTCACCTCCATAACAGTTTGGCAGCAGCTGCCACTGGGCCCTTAGTGTAGGTAAGGTCTAGGGCTCCCACAGTATCCTGTCTGTCCCAAGCAGCCTGCTCTCAAAAGGCAAGCAGAGTGAAAACCTCCCATGCCAGGGACTCTGAAGGACCACGGGGTCCTGCTGTGATCTGGAGTCTTGATGTCATGGCTCAAATTTAGACAATATTTAGGAAATTACACAGTGTTAACTAGGGACAAAAAGCAAGCATGCACATGCATACTTAAAAATATATCCATGGCAGTATTGTGAAACTCCATTCTCAACTAGATACACTTTGGCATAGGTACCAGAGATGCCTAAGGTACAAAAGAGGTCTGAGATCAAAGCTTCTCTGCATTTCTTTTGTGGGAAATGCAGTTTTACACATACACATACCCTCTCTTTGTATTAAAATAAAACTAAAGGCAACAAACAACTCCAAAAACTAAAACAGAAAAAAAACCCAAAACCCCTAAGTATTTTGTCATCTTTAACCTCAGGTTCACAATGGGTATCTCCACACCCTTGTCTCTCTAAGATGCAGTTACACATACTTTGCAAGTAAGGTCAGGAATATTGAGTATTACCTACCTAATTTGGTATTTGTTTATAGGAAGCATTAAGTGGCCTATGGAGCAGAACAATTCCCGCCCGAGGAGCTGCTCTAACCCATTGTGGAGTTATAGAATAAAGACACATTTGATCCTTTGGGAAAAGGGTTATGAAAATACATGGAAAAAATATACTGTCCATGCATAGTAATATCATGGCTGTTTTCAATCACTTGGTCTCCTACAAAACAAAGGGGCTCACTGCACAATATGAACTCCTAGCACTGGTAGCAGCAAAGGAAGTAAGCAAGAAGCAAAGTTAGTAGAATCTGGTTAGGCTTTTATATTTTCATAACCCTAAAATGCCTGAGCTCGTTGTTGCCTCCCTCCCAACAAAGCCAAAGTGGCTTTGTGCAGCTGCAGTGCTGGGAACCTGTCCCCAGAGCTGGGTGAGAACACTCAGGCAGAGCTGAGCCACGTCCAGGGTGGGAGCCTGGCCACCAGCAGCTCCCGCAGAGGCTGTGTCAGAGCTTCAAGAGAGGATGGAGCAAACACAGGTTGTGCACAGTTTGGGGCCACCCCATCTCTCACACACCCCGCAGAGGGAAGGCTTTGCTGGAGGAAAGCAGAAGACAGCAAGTGGTGGACACACAGCTAAACTGCCCACGCTTGTCCTTGTGTTTTCAACTAACCTCTCACCTTTTGTTCAGATGATGAGGGAAATGGCTCTGAGCAAATCAGGCTCTGCACCCTTCTTCATGGAGCAACTTTTTTCTCACAGCAGAAGCCCTGCACGGCCAAGAAGCATTTCACAGGAAGAAGTTTGATTTCTTTGCAGCAGTTGTTTGGTTTTCTGTTTGTTGCTGGGCTTTTTCTTACTTGTTTGGAGCTGGTTTTTAATTTTCGCTGCCAATGGAGTCTGCAGAGATGGTCATCTATGCTAGGCTGTTTTTTACTGTTATCTTGGTTCCTGCAGAGCCTGGGTGGGAAAGAGAAGTTAAATTAAGAACAACATTGCTACAAATAAGACAAGAAAAAGCCTCCAACCCTGCGGTACTATTCCCTGCAAGTCCAAGAATTCCCACAGCAGTCTGTGGGAGATGGGTTTTGCTCATGACAGAGATGTGCCTACACTGGGAGAGCTGCTTTGGAAATTCTTTGTTTTGGTGAAGCTGGGAAATCCCTGGTGCAGAGCATTGCTACAGGCTCTCAGCACAGCTGGAGCAGTACGAAGCTTTAGCTGTAGCAAAGAGGTTCTTAGACTGAACACTCACAATCTTCTCATCCAGGTGGAAAAATAAAGGTGAGGTTTTCATGCATGAAATCATCAGAGCACAACGTTCTCCATCCCAAGGCTGGGGCTCTGAGGAAAAGCTCCTCTGTTCCCAACAGCAACTCCCTTGGCCCCTGGCTGAGCAGAAAGCCTCCCTCAATTAAAACCAAGCTCAGGCATTGTATGCTCAGTTAGTTACTTGCACACCGTGGTGCTTGCCACAGTGCATTGGCACACGTGGGACTGATAAGCCAGAGCACTGATTTGCATTTAGATTTACCATTAAACAGTTTAGTGAAAAGCTATTGCTGAATGCCTTCAGCTTCACTGCACTGCTGGGCTATTCCATCCCCCCCAAAGCCCACCCTCCTCCAGCCTCCCCCTCACCTCTGCAGAGGGTTCCTGTTAATCCTCCACTCCTATTTCCACACACATCACTAAGAAAACCCTTGCTCTTCAGCTTTGGCAGGTGCAGACCAGGCTCAAGCTGCCATTAAACCCAGGACAACCAGTCAACACATGTAGGGTGAACACCCTATGGGGTGAGCCAGAAACCCCAAAATCTTGGGTCCAGCCCAGGGCCAACCAGATGCCACGTGCATAGGGGAGGGAGGCAGAGCTGTGTCACAGTTCTGTCTAGGAAAACCAAACCCTGCAGTGCCAGGGCAGGCGAGTATCCCTGCACAAGCAGCCAGGAAACCCACAGCAGCTTTGTACAAACCCTGAAGTTAATGAATCAGAGCTGGGAGGACTGGGAAACCCAGACTAAGTGACAATTGCACTGGGGGAAGCAAAAGTAATGAAGCAAGGCTCCCCCAGAAGACTGATTGTTTGGGAATCCAGAAGAGAAGGAGAATGGATATAGCAAGCTCAGGAAATTGAAAACAACTTTAGGTGAATACTTCCTCTCATTCCAACACTTGGTCTTTTATCAAAGCTGCTTCAGACCCTGACAGCAGCGTGCAAGGCAGCTCTGCTCCATCGTAATGCAAAAGACAGGCCCAGAGGACGAGAGGTGAGTGGCTAATGGAGCGGAGTCGGGTTCAATTTCCCTGGAAATTCCTCACAGAGGAAAGTCAGGAGACAAGGAGCACTGCTAATGTCCTTCTGCAGCACCACTGCTCCCCTGTGCAGGGCAGAGCCCTCACCCATGCCCTCTGCCCCCCCAGGGGTCACTCCAGCACACACAGTTAACCCTGTGCAATTTTCTAAATATTCTCTACATTTGGGCCGTGACATCAAGACTCACATCACAGCAGGACCCCGTGGTCCTTCAGAGTCCCTGGCATGGGAGGTTTCACTCTGCTTGCCTTTTGAGAGCAGGCTGCTTGGGACAGACAGGATACTGTGGGAGCCCTAGACCCTTCCCAGTGGCAGCTGCTGCCAAACTGTTATGGAGGTGACATTGTCCCACGACAAGCCTGCCAGCCTCTGGGATATAGAGCAGCTGAGGACTGGGAAGGGCCAGGACCAGGAGAGGAAAGAAACCCCTAAATCTCTCTGCCCTGGTGTCCCATTTGTGTGAGAATGTTCTGACCTTTCCTCACAAGGGCCCTGAAAGCTGCTGAGTTTTTCTATTTCCCCATTGCTGTTTCTGTCAATGTGAGGAGAGGCAAGCAAGGTGAAGCAGGAAGGGTGTGAGCCTGGGAGCAGATTGATGGTGTCAGAGAGCAGCATGGCTCCACAGCAGAGTTTTCCCTCCCACCACCATTGCTTTCATAGCACCTGATGTAAATCCTCCCTGGCAGGGTAATTAACCTGCTTTATTAAAAGCAGCTCTACCAGTAAACTTTCAGCCATCTACAGTCTCTTCCAGCTTGTTGGGTTTTTAGCTGCCACTGGGGGCTCTGCCTCCTTTTAGCAGCATCACAGGGGGACTGTGGAAAGATGCTTTTCTGTCCCAAAGGCACACTTGGCAAGACCAGTTCACACAATGGCTGCAGTATTCCAGGATGTAGCATCTCCATCAGGCTGGGGGCCCAAAGGGCATGTCTGAAGCCGAGTGCCAATAAATAAACTTGTTTAAAGAGAAAGGGTCAATCCTTCTCCTTTTGGGACTCATTAAAGTCAATGGAAAAAAAGCTCTTTTTAGCTTCCTTAGTCTTTGCCACTTAGGTCTCGTGCCAGCTCAACATGAGTGCAGTCACTCTAGATTTATGCCAGTCCAGAAAAAGGGAATCTGTTGTGACAGGCCCCAGTGAGAAGAGGGGAGATCTGGGTCATCCCACTACCAAACTCTCTGTCCACATGGCTAAGCCAAGCACTCCTTTTTTACCTCAGGCATCTGAAACCTCATCTTGATGCACTGCAACATTCTTCCTCTTTCTCCTCAATAAATCAGTGCTGTCCACTTCACGTGCACACTTTGTATTTTTTTCAAGTTTGAGAGGCCTGTTCATGATTGCAAACAGCAGGAAGTAAAGCACAGATAATTACTAGATCAGTATTAAGTAGTCAACAGACCCTTGCAGCGGCCCTTGAAGGACATCAGTCTGAAAGAGTGGTTCACCTCCTTCAGGCTCAAAAAATATTTTTCTTTAATTTGGCCAGATGCTGCTACTAATACAGTGATTAAAATAAACTTCTCTGCTTTAAGAGGGGTCAGCAAGGAGACAGTTGTGAGCAGGGACTGCTGCCTACCACACACCTTGCAAATCACAGACTCATTTAGGTTTGAAAAGACCTCCAAGATTATGGAGTGTAACCTTTGTCCAATCACCTCTTTGCCAACAAAACCATAGCACTAAGGGACACACTCAGTCATTCCTTGAAAACCTCCAGGAATGGTGACTCCACCACCTCCTTGGGCAGCCTGCTCCAGTGCTTCACCTGTAGGTGAAGAAATTCTTTCTGAAGTGCCCATCCTGCCCGTGTCAGTGGATGTTGCAATGGATCAGGGCAAAGCCACCATATCCCATGTTTATCACAGAGCTTTGCCTTTCCTGAGGGCTCTGATATGTGTTGGTGAGGAGGGAGCTGCCTCCCACTGGCGCCCCAGCAGTGGGGAACACTGCTTGGCTCTGCACACAACTGTCCCTGCATATTTGGAGCACGGGGGTTTAGTGCAGAGGCTGAAATATCACGCCTATCAGTAGGGCCCTGTGGACAGAAAATAGCAGAGGATCTGGTGGCAGTTTCCTTTCAAGACATACAGGAATAGCAGCACACATCTCTGCTGGATCATGTGGACTGAATTCCTCAGCTGAACTCCTTTGGCTTTGAATTCTACAAACCAATTTTTCCCTCCTTGGCTTGTTTGTTGTTTCAGGACCACTAAACTACCAAGAATGGTTTACATTATATAACCACCCTGTCCTTATTGCATTTTGAGGAGGAGGCTCTGACAAACAGCCAGATCTAATTTGTTCTTTAAATTGGCTTCTAGGCCAGACAGTCATGCCTTCCAGATGGAAAATCCAATTGCACTCACCAGCAAATATCCCAGCACATTCAGGTCCCAAATCAGCTTTGTCCAAAGCATACTCTGGCATGCAATTTGATTTTTTTTACACCCTATGACAGGCTAATGGTCACTTCAGTCCCTGGTGAGGCAGCACGGTTTTTTGTCACCTGTACCAGTTCAGCTGTCAGCTCTGCCCTGCTGTCCTGTTATTTTTCCTAGAAGCCTATCTGACAGCTGCAGCAGCTTTATAACTGCCAGATTCAGAACTGGTCTTCCTGGGAAAGTCCTTTCAGGTTGTCTTTTCCAAGAGTGACTCTCTCTCCTAGGCTTGGTCAACCTGTTTAACACTACCCCACATCAAACACAGTTTTAAGAAAGCAAACGCCATGCTGCCTTTGGGTTTGGATTCTCAGGTCTCCTGCCAGGACAAAATCAAGGATACATTCAAGGCTGGCTTAGGTTACAGCCAGAGTATGGCCAGTGGCACGCTGTGCATGGGACACTAACTCTGCTGACAGCCACCAGGTGTTAAAATCCTGCCACTGACAGCAACAAGGCTGAGCTGCCATTTGCTTTGTCAGGCACCACTGAGGCAAGGTGGCAAGGGCCTTGAGGCAGCCCCCAAACGTGGCTGGGAGCAGGACTCTGAGTTGCACTGCTCCACACATCCAACTGGGGAGCTGGGGGCAGCAGCAGCCCAGGTTGACACAAACTGTAGCACACAGGCAGGAGCAGTTCCAGGGGCTGAGCACTTGCAGGGAAGCAGCACTGGAAGTGCCATTGTCTGCAGCAGAGACAGGTGTAATCTGCATAAGAGGGTGGCCTCAGATAGACAGTCTGTGGCTTTCTCTCAGTCCCTGTGGCATTTTTTGTCCTTTAAGTGTTTTTTGTTGCAAGGCACATAAGATTCTAGGGCTCTGATAGATGGACACCTTGGTGTTTTTCCCACCTCTGCCACTCTATTGCTTGGTGGCCTTTGGTGATCAATGAATCTTTTCACTCTTGGAGTATTCCTCCCTTTCCTCCTCAGGGAAACAAGGCCACTCTGAGCTGTCTTGAAATAAACTGCTGACAAGGATCAAAGAAAGAAAGAGATGAATGAACAGTCAGCCACCAGGAGTTTCAAGGCAAAGTTATCAATCCCTTACTTTGCAAGTCCTGAATCTCATGGTGCCATCCTCCAGGTCTGGAGAGGTTCCTGTCAACCAGGACATCACTTAAAAGCCTGTTTATGTTCAACTCACACCTCCAAGACACATGTGCCATGTGTCATCCAGGGAAAGGCAGTGAGTGGTGCTGAGGGTGACCTGAGAAGCCCTTAGGGACACCAGTGAGTAAGCCTCCCTCACCCTTAATGCTTTGAAGCTGATAGAAGAACAACCATTCCATTGCAATGACTCTGTGCCCTTCCCAAGTTCCTCCATGTTTTCAGGGGCTCTGTCAGCCTAGCAGCACGCATGGCACCAAAATTAGCTCTTTGGGAAAAGGTTAAGAACAAGCTTTCTTGGGATTATGGTCTCTGGACAGCCAGAGCTTGTAAAGCAGGTCAGAGGATTGTCAGCCATTCTGTGGATGGGCAAGGTCACTCCTGAAAGCTTTAGTGAAGCCCCACACTGCAGCTGAGTGGGTGGACTCACTTGTAACAAGACTGCATTACACAAGGACACGACCACAGTGGCTGGCCTGCAAAGAGAGGCTCAGCCAGGCACGTTTTCTGTGAGGGAGAGCCAAGGTGCTGAGCAACACCCAGCAGAGACAGGCACATATCTGCTGCCAGGTGTCCACGACACAACCTAACAGTACCCACGCACCTCCCGAGTCTCCACCTCCCAGAACCTCTTGTAGGGACACACATTTAGCAAACAAGTGTAAACCACCATCAAATCTGAGTGGCTGCACTTTACAGCCACTTCAGCTCAGGCCCAAACAACGGCATGGGAGTCCACACTTGCAAAGACCGAGCCAGTGTGTTTCTTGAAAGGAATAGTTTGTTTTGGTTTCACTTCCCTGCCCACACCTCTCTGAAACTGCCCTCTGTTTGCCTGGGATATTTGCAGGCATGCAACGTTTTCCTGGCTGACTTCACAAGGGACATTGTGGTCCTAACAGGCTCTGCATTTGACTCCTGTGCTGCTGTGGCCAAGTCCTGGATTCCTCTGTGGAGTAAATCAAATAATGTGTGCAGAAGCAGATGTGAAAAAAATAACATATGCAGAAGAACTGACATGTTAAACTATAAGCAATAACTGCAGGTGTGCAAGAGAGCTCCAGGGCTGATGCTCGTTGCTCCATTGGATAAAAAACATTAAAAGTCTGGAGGACCAGGCAGCTATACAATAGGACCCAAGTCAAATTCAGGCAATTCTCCCCAAAAACTGGCATTTTGCAAAGTATGGAGACTGCAACACCAAACACTCTCAGGCTGCAAACAGCTCCCACCAGGCCCTGTCCCCCTTTGATGCTCCCCTTGCACGGGACTGGGAGGCCCAACAGCAGGGATTTATGAAAACTGGTTTCTGAAAATAAGGAAAACAAGTTTCCTGAGGGAAAACAAAACTCAGGCTTGTTTCGCTTTGAAGGCTTGTTTGTTTGCTGCCTTTGGAAAAATGAAGGAAAATAGCAATGGCTTCGATGAAAAGAAAAGCCCAAATGCAGAAAGAAAGAATGAAAAATTAAATATTGTTTTTTGACAAAAGCGTATTGCCTGGCTGCACTGCTGTGTCTATGTCAGAATAAACGAGAGTCCTCACAACCACTGCTGGCAAGAGCCACTAAAATCCCCACTCTGGCCTGGAGCTCTATTCATAAATTATGTGCAGTTTCTGGGAATGGTATGGTCCCAACAGCAGGCACATTTATCAATCTGTTAATGGCAAGCTCTTGCCTACCACATGCCAGGGTCGCCAGCTCCCTCTTCTTGCTCTGCTTGCACCTAGACAGAGCCCACTTTGCAGGTTTTTCCACTCCCACCCCACCGTGCCAAGAAGCACCTGCTGGGGATCAAAGCCTCCTTCCATCAGGGAATCAATTTCCTAAGTACTCCCATCTGGCAGATTTCTTGGTGCTACCCTTCCAAAGAACCATGCAAGGGTTGTTGTGGGGAGCAGTGCTGGAAAGTGCATAGAATCACAGAACAAATCCCAGAATGATTCAGACTGGAAGAGACCTTAAAGATCATTTCATTCCAACCCCCTCTCATGAGCAGGGACACCTCCCACTAGATCAGGTTGCTCCAAGCACTGTCCAGCTTGGGTTTGAACACTTCCAGGGATGGGGCAGCCACAGATGCTCTGGCCAACCTGTGCCAGAGCCTCATCACCCTCTAAGAATTTCTTCCTAATCTAGATCTCTCCTCTTTCAATTTGAAGCCAGACACTAAGCAGTTAAGTATTTTTTCTGTGTGAGCAGCAAATCAGTCCATCAAGCTGCCTCATGCTCCCAGCCTCACGAGGACAAAACCACAATGAATGATCCAAAGAAGTAGTCTTCAACATCCCCTTTTAGCCCTAAGCCAACTAATCTGCACAGTCATGAACTATACACAATTCTACAATATACCAGAGGGAGGGATACCTTTCTTGGCAGAGCTGTGTCTCAGTTTACATCACAATTGCAATAAAATCATGTTATCTTCATTTAACTTTGCACAAATCTATCAAATCTATCCTATAGTCAAAACCGATTGTCTCACAAAATGCATGTTATCAGTTGCAAGTGCCAAAGCAACTTTTCTTCCTCTTTGCTTAGACAAAACACCTTCTTGCCCCAGAAAATGAGCACATTACAGGGTTTCTTACATGATAACAGAAACCTGTGTTGTCATCACGACATCTAGTACTCTGAAACTGAAAACCCACTCAAATACTTCCCTTGAAATGAGAAAACAGAACTAAGAAGCTCTGTGTAGACCCAGCAGTGGGGTCTGCAGGGCTTGAGCTGACCCCTCAGGGTCTGCCACTTGAACCCCCAGCCATACAGAAGAAATGCACGTTTCTAGGCTCGTTTTCCACCTTCTCTTCACATAAATGTGACCCAAACTCAGGTTGTGTGGGGTTGGAGGTGCCCAGCTGTCACCCAGAGGGTCACCCACACTCCTCACCTCAGCAGGACAAGGAGAAACCCAGGGGCACGTACCTGCCCCATCACGGCATCTCCACAGGTGCGACGGGGCAGGACCCCCACACCTCCTCCTCATCTTCCTGCTGCCCCCTGGGCTGTTCATCACTTTTTTCCCCCCTCATTTCTATTTTCCAGCATTTTCCCCCGTCCTTACCTCACTCTGCCCAAGGTGTCACACCAGCGGGTCGGAGGGGCTGGGCTGAGCAGGCTGAGCCGCCGGAACCGGCTGGAACCGGCTGTACCTCGGGCAGTTCCCGCCTTCCTTCCGAGAGAGATCTCTCTGCCCCACCATCATCGCCGGGCATTCCTGCCTGTCCACACAGGCTCCCTCAGCCCCACCGCCATCATCGGACATTCCTGCCTGTCCACACAGAACCCCTCAGCCCCACCATCATCGGACATTCCTGCCTGTCCACACAGAACCCCTCAGCCCCACCACCATCACAGGACATTCCTGCCTGTCCTCACAGATCCCGCAGCTCCACCATCATCCCCGGGCATTCCTGCCTGTCCTCACAGACACCCCTCAGCCCCACCATCATCGCTGGGCATTCCTGCCTCTCCTCACAGACACCCCTCAGCCCCACTGCCATCCCTGAACATTCCCCACCACCCCTCAGAGATCCCTCAGCCCCACCGCCATCTCTGAGCATTCCTGCCTGTCTTCAGCCCCACCATCAACCCCGGGCATTCCTGCCTGTCCTCACAGACCCTCCCTCAGCCCCATCGCCATCGCTGAACATTCCTGTTTCCCCTCAGTCCCGCCACCATCCCCGAGCATTTCTGCCTGTCCTCAGCTCCACTGCCACCCCTGGACATTCCCGCCTCCCCTCAGAGATCCCCTCAGCCCCTCCACCATCCCTGAGCGTTTCTGCCTGTCCTTAGCCCCACTGCCATCCCTGGACATTCCTGCCTGTCCTCACAGACACCCCTCAATCCCACTGCCATCCCTGGACATTCCTGCCTGTCCTCACAGACACCCCTCAGCCCCACCATCATCGCTGGGCATTCCTGCCTCTCCTCACAGACACCCCTCAGCCCCACCACCATCATAGGACATTCCTGCCTGCCCTCACAGACACCCCTCAGCCCCACCATCATCGCTGGGCATTCCTGCCTGTCCTCACAGACACCCCTCAGTCCCACTGCCATCCCTGGACATTCCTGCCTGTCCTCACAGACACCCCTCAGTCCCACTGCCATCCCCAGGCAGTTCCTGCCTCCCCTCAGAGATCCCTCATCCCCAATGCCATCCCTGGGCAGAGGGCACCTACTCAGCCTCGGTGGTCTGGATACCTGGGATAAACATGCCTGTGCTCAAGGAGCAGCCTGTTCCTCACAGGGACCACTGAGTTCTTCCCTTCAGCTGCCATCTCTGGGGGTCTCACCCTGTGCACAGATGCATCCCCATGTTAAACACACCCCTCTCCCCACCTCAAACTAAGTTTCACAAAATGACACTAATTACATTATAAACACTGCCCTTTCTTCCCCCCCACCACCTCCATGTGTTTTCACTTCAGCTAAACAGCAGAAATATTTCCTGGCAGCTGTCTTCAATTGAGGGCAGGGAGGGAGGTGAGCTGGTGGAGAGGAGATCTGTGGAAAGGACCCACTCTATAAGCCTCTTCAAAAGGAAAAAAAAGAAAAAAAGGGAAAAGGAGAAGGAAAGGTGTCATTGCTCAGTTTTGATGTCAGTGATGCTAAGGACAGCTGTGGGGAAGGCAGGCAGTGAATACCAGCCCCATCACCTCAGGTTCCGATGGCAAAGCCTGTGCGTCCATCTACCCTGCACATGACAGCTCCTGCTGCAGCTGCACCAAGAGGAGCCTCCATGGCTGGGGTCAGAGGATCTTCATAAGAGGTAGAGAAACTTTTCAGAAACCTGTCTGGAATAGGAACCCACTGACAAATCCCTCCAACTGCAAGAAATTGTACAATGGTAAAGATGCTGTCTTAGGGGTGAGAGGGTGCTTTCACTCACCACTTCCCAAGCCTTGGAAACCTGAAGTGTCCCTAACATTCCTCTTCCCATTTGGCAATCTCCTGCATGAGGTGTGTAGAACCTGCTGGCAGCAGGGGTAGAAAGTGATGCTATCTTGGCTTTATTCACAGTTGCAAGCTGAAGATCAGGACTAGAAAAATCAGGGACTACAATGTAGAGGATCATGATCCAAACTTGCTGACTATCAAGGAGCACTTGGAGCTGGACAAAAACTCTACAGCTTCTCTTTGGGGACAGGGGCTCATGGCATCACATTCCTGTGCAGAACTGTCCTGCACCACAAGAGCAATACGGTGAAGTATCGCTTGTAAGCAGGCAATTTCACCTCACCTCCATTCTCCCCATGTACACATAGTGCTTATTTTCCTGCAGTACATGAGGTTCTCTTCAATATTATAACACTTCCAGCTGATCCACTTGTACTTTTTTTCATAACCTTGCTGACACATTAAAAAGAAATTAATAAACAACTCAGCGCAAAGCTGTTTTTCATGGCATAACTTCCTGGCTTCCCTCCTCCTTTCTATAATCCCAGTTTTTCTAGGACCTTATACCAAAACCTGACATTTATTTACACTTGAAACACACTCCTGCTCTGTCCCAGCCCCTATGCTGAAGTAGTCATTTCCAGAGGGAAAGTCCAGTAATTAACAAACATCAGAACCCTGGTGGTTAATCACTCTGCATGAGTTATATTTGTACTTGGATTTTCAGACAGCACCATCCCGCCTCTATTGATCCCCTCATCCATAAAAGCCAGGTCCCAACCAGCCCTTTCCAGGCCACTCCAGCATTTACTTTGCTGCACCATAGGCTTGAAGGGTAAATGTCCCATGCAGGTTTCATCATGCCATAAAAACCAAAATATCTCAACTGGGCACTTGCTTCACTTCAATATCCTGCAGAAACCCCCAAATACACTAAACTGTGCATTTCAGTTAAAAAATGGGCAGACACAGCCAGCCACATTCAATACTCAGAGCTCTACCTGCATAGGAACACCCAAAAAATCCTAATTTTACAACGTCCTCTTTACCTTTCATCTTATGCTATGCCCATGGTGGGAGAAGCTGAGCTCCCACCTTGCCACACAAGCTCTTCTCCTCAGTCCTTACAACAGCCTGCAATCAGGAAGGTTCCTCTTGCTGCCACGCTTCCTGGTGGTCCCAATTAATCCCATGGAGTCAGAACACAGCACATAATCGGGAGCTCGCCCGCACAGTCGGCAACTGGAAGCCCCAGACACACTGTATTTATCTGTAAATCAAAGTGAAGCTAAGCAGCTCCCTGGCCCTGACAGCATTGGTGTGTCTCCCAGAACATTTTACAAATTGCTTCTATGACATGCTCCGTGTCTCTCCACGCTGGACAACATGTTTACTCAAGGGTTTCTTCCAAAAAAAATGCCAAGGACAGCCTGTTGGGACCAGAATAAATTCAAGAGGATATACTGTCCTGTTTTATTTTTTACTCATCAATAGCTATTGTGCTGTTTAAAAAACTCAGAAGATTTTTGTTACTGGAAAGCTTTTCAACACTTTGATTTCTACTTTTTTTATCCTTCTTTTCTCTGCAAAATTCCACTTGCAATTCTCCCCCCCACCTCCTTTTTTTTTCTGGGTGATTATGCTAAAACTTCTGCTCAAAGGCTTTTGGCCACATTTTGTCCTCAGATATGCACATTCAACTGCCAGTGAAATTAGTGGCTTGTTTGCATGCGAGTTGGAGGAAGGAATTTGGCTCCATCGGCAACATTTTCTGAGTGGTCACAGAGTGCAATGCACACCAAATTTTTGGACCCCTGCTTCAGACACCACGGCCAAGAGGCAGCTAAATTCCCAGACCACCTCAAGTGGCATACCAAAATCTTCACACTGGTGAGTGGTGCAGGAAACACACTGAGGCCTTGGCACTGTGACATATCCCCATGGAATGCCAGCATGGGAGCCAGATGTTGGTTTTGCTCTCCAGGACCTCACCACTCTTCTGGTCACAACCCAGCCCAGCTGCAGGTAGGGTCAGCATGGAGGAAAGTTGGTGTTACACATTAAAAACGTGCATTACCCTCATGTTGAGGATCTCCCTGAGGTTCTTGGTGGGCTCATGAGTAATTCACCTCATGTAGGAGCAGCTCCCTCGCTCTCCCACTGGTTGCAGAGGGAGATGAGTGTCTCCATGCACTGCCTGGAGTTATTTCACCAGACATCCACAGGCTCAGATGTCACATCCCATCAGATACCCCCCACAAAGGCAGAGTGGAAGGAGGTCTGCTTTCATCCTTCCTGGCATCTGGAAATGTAACAGCTGCTCTTCGATCATCTGCTCCCCTTCAGGCTCATACCTTCCATGTGTGGAGGCAGAAAAAAGAACCTCAGGGGTGGCTCTTGCAGTTGACCCCAGCAGGAAGAGCAGGTCACAGAAAGGCTGTTTTGAGGACTGTGGCAGACTCAGGTAACAACTCAACTAACTTTGTGCCCAAAAGTCAGACAAGACCAAGCTCAGGCCTTTCCCACAGACATATGTGCATTTAAATGTGAGCACACGCACACATTTAAATACACACAGGCAATCATAAATTTAACATCCCTCAGCCCTTATTGATTCTAGTGGAAAGGAATTAGCACGCAAGCTAGCCTTGTGCTGGGAGCCTGGTGTGACCAAGCCATTTTGGGGAGGCTTGGCTCCTTTCCTATGGCTGTGCCGGCCTGGTGGTCTTCATGGACAAATCTGCCATTACATGGAGACTGGGACACAGGAAGCAGCGCTGTGCACGGCTGGTCCCCTTGTTATTTTGGTTAGTGGAAATGAATGGTAATGAATTCCAAGATGGGTGGAGGGTGGAAAAATGAACCAGCCCAGCCTTAATCCCTTTTGTTTGTTCAGCTAACAGCATAATCTCCAAATGTCCACAGACAGTTCTTCAGAAGAAGGAGTATAAAGAGCAGAGGATGTAAAATGCATGACACACTTCCAGTCCAAAGGCCTTCCTGGTACTTCTGTCTGTCTGTGTTCCAAACCACTCCATCCTGAGATGGTGTTTTCTCCCTTATGTATCTCTGACCCAGGGCACAGCCAACATACTTTTCAAACTTGATTTTTCCCTTTCTTGGGTTTTAGGAACCACCCTAAAACACACCCTGAAATGGGCTGTTTGTAGACATCTCCCAGGTTAGCTGTTGAACAGGAGACAAATAAGGCATTTCCAGTCTAAAGAATTGAATTCTGATTTTTGTCTATAGGATTTCTTAACACCTCTGGAGCAGCACCTTCTTCCAGAAATATGCAAATGACTCAGTTATTAAAGCTGCCAAATCTTTCAGTCATTCCGTTGACTTTCTCAGCCTTTATCCTGCAATTCATGTTCTGCAACAGTCCCACTGACCTCCATGAAGCTGATCATTGAAAAAACACTCCTTGCCATCAACAAGAGCATCAGAAGGTGACTTTGTAGGAACACATGGGACTTACAGACCTATTGAGATAGTGCAATACTTTCAGACCTTCTGCCCAGACAGTGCTCACAAATAGACTACAACAGCTTCACCTTGGTTTTAGACCTGAAATAGAAATATTTCTATTCCTCAGAAGGCTCTCTATCTCAGTAAATGTGAGGGGTTTTTTTGGACTGAACTTGTCCTCTGGCATCCAAGTAGTCCCAGTGGATCTGAACCAAAAGAAACTTCAATAAACTGCTCAACTAAAAGAACAGAAATCATTGCCCCCAAAGGAAGAACCTCTCCAGTGTCACAGCTACATAACACAGTGATAAAACTGAGTAAAACTGGTCTCGGTCTCTGTTGACTCCTGAGACCTGGATGGATTTTGTTGCCATCACTTTGAACTGAAGGACACAAAAGACCTCATTTAGTCTTACTTCTTCGTTCCCTGCCATAAAAGCCAGGAAATGCAGTAATATGGCATTTCCAGTGCCATTTCATTCACTTTGTGCCTGAATTATTTTTATTTCCCAAGGCAAATGGAGAAGCGTGAGACAAGCGTCCGTCCTTAATTCCAAATTTCCTGCCATTGCCCAATTTAAACCATAGATTTAACGTTGTTAGGGCAACATTTTCTTCTATATGTGTCTTACTATTGATGTTAACCACTTACTGTTTATTTCCTACAGCAGCTGGGAACATGGAAACATGTACTGAAAGGACTGAGTCACCTCCCTGTTGTCTCATGTTAGCCTTGCACGGCTCAGTAAGGTCATTTTTGACTCCAAATTCAGGAGCCCCTCGTTGTGGCTGAACACAGACCTTCAAAGAGAAGAAACAAGTAGCAAGGAGCCCTGCCAAAACAGGGAAGGCCAAACAAACAGCAAGCAGGGGCGGACAGTGGACCTTAAATCCCACTGAATGCAAAGCAAATAGTGCTGAAGGAAAGGGAACTCCTGCTACTCTGTCTGGTTGTCAGAGCATCCAGGATTCCAGCTCTTTGTGGAGAACAAGAGCTGGCAGGGATGGAGGAGAGCCTTTATTTCCTCCTCAGTTTACACCACTGGCTGGAGGCGAGCCCCCAGCAGCAGCCCCTGGCACCAGCCTCAGGACCCCTCCATGGACTCAGCTTGGGTTAATGACATCCATCTTCCCTGGGAGCAAGGGGTTTGTTGTGGAAACCCTGCCAAAAGAACCTAACTTTGGCTTCTCTTCCCAAACATTTGTGGAAAGGCTGCAAAGCATCTGCTAGGGCCCGAAGCTGAAGCTAAGCCAAAGGCAAGCAGGGATAGATGTCCCGTTAGGATTATAATTCCTGCCAGAGATGTGATGCAGCAGCAGATCCTGGGTCTCCTGGGTAGGGATGGATAGAGGATCCTCTTCTTCCTTCCCTCCTTTTTCCTAAAATCTTCCTCCAGAAAAAAAAAAAGGGGAAAGGCTAAATCTAGGGGGTCCATAGGCACCAGGGGTGAGAGCTCAAGGGTTCCTTGCTGCCCACACCACTTTTGCACGTCTCCCTTGGTAAGGAGAGGTAAGCAAGGGTGCAAGGAAAACGTAATTAACTTCCTATTTTTTTAGGGAGATAAAGGAAAAACAAAGATGGAGGATATGAGACTGCCAGCAGGAAACCAGGTCTTGGCAAAGTGAGGTGTAATGAACAGAAAACACCAGTCCATAAGGCTCTCCACAGGGGATGCTCACAACTGTAATGGAGCCATCAAGAAATTATTGTTTTCCTTACAGTAACACCTCAAGCTCAATTTACAACAAAGAAGAGAGAGCTGTAAAAGAGTTGGAAGTCTCTTCATCCACTGCTGCTTCCCAGGGACTGCATGAGGCCAGTTCAATTTGCACCTTTTATCACCCCCGCCTGTGTTTCACTTGTTTGCAGGAACCCTCACCCCTAGGCAATAAAACCAAAATTACTGCAGAAAGCAGAACATAGAAACTGCTTGCTTGGAATTCAAAGGGGCTTTACTGAGGTGAGAGCTGCCAAAAAGCACTGCTGGACCCCTCTGCCCCAAGCACCCAAAAGCCCTGATCTCACTAGAGCCCTTCACACAACACTGGAGCAGTACAAGACGAGCTCCCCCATTCCCTCAAGTGCCTTCCCATCCATGCATTTCCTTCTGCCTCTACTTGGAAGTCCCAGCCCGACAGGAACCTGGAGGCTGAACCCTAACCCTTTAAAAAATACCATTTTTCCCACATTTTAGGGAGCCACAGCTGCTCAGCACCCAGCAGCACCATGCCCGTTTTGGGTTCAACCCAAAACACAGGAAGCTTACCTGCTCTACTTGGTTTTTCAGCTTGCAAGCTTTTCCCCCAGCTTGGCTGTTTGCTCTTGTCATGGAATTATAGACCAGCCCTCCAAATTACAGCCTGTTTTAGGGCCCAGCTGCTAACCACGAGAGCAGCAAGCCCCTCTCAAAACTTTTTCCATCATTTATCTTCTCCATTTCTGGGAATTGGGGTCCACAGGGCTCCCTGCCTCTCTCCCAGTGCAGCACTGCTGAGGATGTGAATTGCCTCCAGGAGCTGGTGCAGTCATCAGCCAGGACACATAGCACCTGCATGGAAAGGCAGCAGCAGGGGAAATAAAGCTTTTTGCCAGGGGGATTGAGCAGGGTGGATTTTTAGGGGCCTAACTGTGTTAATGATCCACAAGCAGCCAGAAGCAATCCCCAGCTTGTTCTAAAATGCCAAAGGCATTTTTGCCCATCATCTGCAGGGTTCTGTACAGGCAAGAAATTAGAAATACAGGCAGCCCTGCTTCTGTGGGCTGATAATTGCTGTGAGCTGATAAACTGCAGCTCTTCAGACTGCTGTGACCTGCCAAGCACCCCTTCCCTGACCCCTTCCTCTCCCACTCAGCTTTGCTTTCAGGAAAAATTAGGCTGAGTTTCAAGCAAACCTGGGCTGAGCTTCAAGTGAGCCTGAGCCAACTCCTAATTTATGCAGTCAGTGCATTGTTTGGGGTCAAAACCATAAGATACATGAAGGCTTTACCTCATTTTTGCTCCAACCTGCAAGCACATGTGAGACTGCAATTCTGGACCACAGCACAATGCAGGAGCAAAAGGCAGCAGGTCTCAGAGGCCAGGCTGGAGCAAAGGGTTAATGCACAGGGGACCAAGTCCAGCCCAGGCAGTTATTTCAGCATTTCCCTCCAAAGTGATGAATTCTCAAAAAAACCCAAGCCTCACTGCAGGGAAAGATGCTGCTACTCTTAATTAGGCAGAGCTGCACCCTAATCAGTAACCCTTTACCTGAGAGGGCACTGCACAAAAGATGAAGTCAGAAACAGGCTTGTGAAAGAGGCAGAGGGGCTGGGTGTCACCTCCAGTTAGCAGGGTGTAGGAAAATACCTTTTTATTTAAGGATACTCCAGAGACTGGTTGCATTTTACAGACACTGGGGTATCAGAGGGGTTATCATACATGTCTGTTACACTGCAGGCATAAGGCACTGCTGATACTTAGCTTTGCCCCTTTTGAAACATGAAAACTGACTCCTGTCCTGGTCACTTCTTGCAGGGCAAGACAGAAGAGACTTGCAGTGGAAAACAAGGGCCAGAAAAGCCACTGAGTCATTTCCACAGCTGCACATCCAGAGCCCCTCTGCTCCTCACACTGACTGAGACTACTTGCATCACATCACTGCTGCCAGAAAGGAAGTTCCAAGTGCAGGAGAAGGTCTCTCACCTCACAGCATATCTGCCAGGTGAACTGAAGAGCAAAACATCAGACTTGCTCCTTTTAAAACCTCTATTCCACTCCTGTCAAATTCACAGAGAAAGATTTGGCACCATAAAACCCCAAACCACCTTAAATTGGCAAAAGGGAATGGTAAATTAAACCAGTATCAGGGCACTAAGGTAGGATACCCCCATTCTCATAAATTTTAGCAACAGCACAGCTGGAAAAATTGGTCAAGCTTCACCAAGAACCTCAGTTCCATAGAAAAATCCCCACATATCTGTGGCATATTGGTGTGACATACAAAATACATTCAAGCCACCTTTTCACGGCATCAGCACAAGAGGCAAACCACTGTCTGCCGTGGCAAACAAGGGGTCTGTAACTGCTTTCACAGCAAACACTGGCCTGAAAGTGGCTACCAAGAAGGTGTCACAGAGGTTGCCCTCTCAGTGGAGGAGGACAAAGGAGAACAGCTCTTCTCCTCTGAGAATTTTGCTCATTTCTATGAGAAAGTTTAGTCTTGCTGGGAGGTTGCATTTATATTGTGGCTGAAGGGCTGCTCCAAACTGGAGACCAGTAAGTTAAACAATCTCCCCAGCTTGTCTTTGTGCTGCAAATATGTTCCACAGTGCTTCAACAGTTTGGGCAACAGTGGGGCTGTGTGTCATGTATTATTTCTGTCCATCTGGAAGAAGCATTAACCACAAATAAGCAAATTTGCTTGTTCTTTACTGCAAAGAAAGAAGAGCCTTGCCAGAGCAATGCTCATTTCCCCCAGTGACAGATGTTTTGGGTATGCTGGGGTACCAATGGCTGCATGTAAACCAAGAGTCACCCTCCTCCACCCTGAGGAACTGCCAAGTTTTATGGGCTGAGATTCTGAAAAACTAGAAAGAGAGGGAAGAAAAAAGATATTTTTTAAAACTGACCTTTTCATATGAGTCAAGTTTGCTTTTCCCCTGGGTTTCTGACCTGCTGTCCCTGTGGGGTGAAGCTTTCCCAGTGGGTCTCCACTCCTCCTTGCCCTGCCAGTTTTTGCAGCTTGCAGGCAAGGTAGAAGGAGCTGGCCAGGATGGCTGCCTAGCTGAGGATGGAGGCACAAAAGAAAGGCCCCCTGTGGACCATCTGAACTGGTGCTTGAGGGGAAAAAAAAAAAAAACAACAAAACAAATTTCAAGTGCCAGCCCCACATTCCCTGGATCCATACACACTTTTTCTCCCCCACCTTTTCATACACATACGGGCCACTGCTCTCCCTCCTCCAACCTCCCACATGAGCCAGGGGGACAAAATGAAATCGATAAATAACTACTGTTAGCTCCTGCATTTTCAAAGTGGCACTCAGGGATTTGAGTACATGCAACTTTCATTAACCTCATTTAGAGTCAAAACCGTAACACCTTGGCCACTGCTCTGCAAACACTGAGACTTTGCTGCAAGCCACTGGTGCTGGCAAGCCCCTGCTGTTTCTTTGCCCAGACCAAGGCTGAGGTTTGGGTTTGTTTTTGGCTTTTTTATTGCTTTGCTTGGGGTTTTGGGGTTTGGGTTTTTTTTGTTTGGTTTTTGGGTTTTTTTCAAAGAGGAACAGTTGGTGTCCTGAATTTCTCATTCCCCCATTATTGTTTTTGATTGCTGACATTATTCAGAGGTGATCTAAGATCCAAGACTATCACATCCCCATATGTCAAGGTTTCAGCAGCAGGCTGACAAAGTGCTCTGTGCTTTACTGCTAACTTACATCTGCTTGGAAGGGACACCCAGACAGTCTCATTTCTTGTAGAAAGTACCCCAAAATTGTGTGGGCTGGGAGCTCCTGGCTCAGTGCAGGAGAGGGCTTAGGTACAGACTCTGCTTCCTCTTCCAAGGCTTGTACATATGCAGATGTTTATTCCAGGATGGGGGCAGAAATCAGCAAGAAAATAAAACTGACAGGAGGCTGAGGCTTCAGAGCCTCTGAGACACTGCACTCTCCCAGAACTGGAACAGGTACATGCACAGACACACTGACCTCAGCTGAGGGCAGCTTCTGGAGAGCGCATCCCCTCTCCCATTCCACAAAGGCAGAGGATTTCCTCAAGGAGCACTGAGAGTAAGCACTGCCACCAGAGCAGGAGGGCAGGGAGCTGTACCCACCCAGCTATGCTGCAGCCCAGCAGTGCAGGCATTTGGCATTCCTTTTATAAACCACCCTTGCTTTACACCAGGTAAAAACCAAGGGCTCACTTGCTGCAGGCATTACTGCAGCCTGAGAGCAGAGGATTTCTGTGGTTTTCCAGCCGTGATAGGAAAGGGATGGAATCAGCAAAGCAATCACAGTGTTCCTTGTCTTTTCCCTGAGTGGCACTGAGCAGCTCTCCAAGCCACACCTCAGTAGCACATTACATTTACACCCTGATCAGCCCAGACCTTTGATTATGTATTTTTAGAGAAACTTTAGAAAATACTTCAAATTGTCTTCCTTTTTGGGAAGAAAAAATATCCTTTCCAAGAATACTAATTTCTAATCAGGTCTGGCTGCAGAGGAAAAGATCCTTCCACAGGAAAGAGCCTTCAAAAAGGTTTCCAAAATGTTCAGCAGCAAGTCTGGGAGGCAGGTGAATTGTTCATAGATGGTTTGGGTTGGAAGGTACTTTAACAATCATTGTGTTCCAAACCCCTGCCCCAGGCAGGGACACCTTCCACTAAACCACATTGCTCCACCTGGCCTTGAGCACTTTCAGGAATGTGCTATCCACAGCTTCTCTCAGCAACTTGCACAAGTGCCTCTCAGTAAAGATTTCTAATACCTAACCTAAATCTACTTTCCTTCAGCTTAAAGCCATTCCCGCTTGTCCAGGGAATTGTTGCAAGGTTTTCCTTTCTACTCATTTTCTCTTCTTATCTACTAGAAAGTAGACAAGAAAAATAGAGACAATAATAATTTCTCTAAAATTACAAAACAAACCCAAACATTTATAAGAAAAATGGCAAAGAAAGAAACATGTCCGTGTAAATTTCATGTAACTGAAAACCTTACTTCAGGTAAAGATACTTCCATAAGTTCATTCCCATGGAAAAAAACCCCAAACATAAAACATTTGTAACACTTTTGTCAGAATGTTTTTAAACAAATGCCTTTTGTTTAAAGAAATTCAGCTGCATCTCGAGCAGTTTAGCACATGTAAAGAAAGTGTGCAGGCTGTTGGCAAAGTTATTTCTCTGTCAGAGCAGTTGCAAGGATTTCTTATTAAAGAGAGCAGCTCTGGGCTCTTTTCCTCTCCCTCAGCATCACCAGTGGGGATGATGAATCCATGAGTTTGGTTAGTGGAAAAAGCTTCATTATTCTATACATTAGCTAAAAAAAAAACTACACAGAGGCTGGTTTTGCTCAATGAATGACTTGTTTTCAGCTGCACTTAAGCAAAGCTTTCAGGTCATGTCTGGAGATGAGCGAGCAAACCTCCAAAAGCTGTATTTGTACACATGGATGCACTTCCATCCACCTGGTGATAAAAGAACAGGGCCATCTACGCAGAGCAGAGCCACTGGCACGGGAAGATCCACACTGTTGTACACAGCTGTGGAGCAGTGCAGTTTGTGAAACCCCTTTACTACGCCCTCAGACATCTGGCTTGGCCTCTCCGGTGTCTGATACAAGTTGTACTCACACAGTGTTCCCCTCAAGCACATGGAAAGATTGTGGGGTTTTTTTAACCTTTTTATAAGGTCACCCATTTTGTTCAAACTCTGAGAGAAGGGAGAAGCCTTGGGGTTTTCTCCCTCCTTGCCCTTAGCTCAGGCTGAAGCCAGCCAGTGGGGAAGACACATCAGATGCCTGTGCATGGAAGTGCTGCCATCGTAGCTCACTTCATTTCTGCAATAAGCTGAGCAAACCCATCACCAGACAGAACTGTGTGTAAATACTGAGTCTCTGCTCAGTTCTGCACCTACATCTGGATGCAGAGGGGTACAAGTTACAGCAGAAAACCCTACCTGGGGTGCAGGAGCACACACCTCTCTCACCATCAGCCTTCCCCTCGCATAGCACAGGATCTGCCAACCTAAAAATAGGCACCCGTTCGACAGCTGATCCCCACACAAAGGGCCCTCCGTATCCCAGGAATTCCACATGGCTGACAGGCAGGGGAGCAGCCCTGCTTTGTGCCCCAAATACCACTGTCAGTCTGTCTGTCTGTCCCTGCCCAGCACCGCAGCATCCCCACAGCTGAGCTCGCTGCAAGCCCCAGCAGCCCCACACACCCCCGCAGATGCTTCTCCCTGAGAAAGCCAGCATGGATTTACACCAGCACATAAAAACTTGGGCTATTCTTCTCACAGCCTGGGCTGATTTGCCATAGAAGAGGTCTTTCTGCTCCTTTTCCTTCTTCAGCCTAAATCTGTTCTTTTCACCAAGTCATTGTAGTCTTTATGGTGGTGCTTTACAGCATCCACGCAAACTGCTCAGGGCAGGACATGCTCATCATAGGAGCCAAAGCCTGCCAAGTCTGACAGCAAGCTAGGAGAGAAACCCAGACCCCAAACAGCACAAAGCTGCCTGAAAAGCATCAAAATTATGCCACAGGTAACGTTATGAAAAGTTATGGTAGTTTTGAAAATAGCCAGCAAGCTTGGAAAGGACCTGCTGCCTGCTGGTGTGCCACTCTCGGTATTTTAAATACCCTTGGGCTGCCAGTGCTGCTATGGCAAATCATTGCAACACCTCATCAAAGCCATAGCATCGTTAGGTTGGTGGTTTTGTTCCTACCCTGAGAGCAGGTAGGAAATGGAGCATGTGCAGAGCAGCACCTGAGGGGGAAGCACAGCCCAGCCAGAGAGGGAAACAGGGAGGAAAATCCTAGGTGAGGCTGCCCAGAATGACCAGTGGGCAGGACCCCACAGAGAGCCCTTTATCCAAGAGCAGTGGATAAGGCTGGATGAGCCTCAGCCTGGGGCAACACATGGCAGGTATCACCCTAAACTACAAGGGATAGAGCTGAGACAAGCAGGGCACCTTTTTAGGACAGCAAGAGCCTTGTGTAGGAGCTGTCTGGGCAGCCAAGGCTGGAGCCAGCAGCTCCAGGCTCCGGCTGGGGGGTCCATCCCAGTGCCACCTGCTATGGCCAGTCAGCACCGCAGAGCGAGCCCACTGCAGATGGACAGAGCTCCATAGCAGGCTGATAAATGCCTTATCTTGTCATTCCATTATCCATGTGCACTTAAACCCTGGAGCAGATTTCACTGGCTCCCCAGCTGCACTGCCCCGCTCGCGCCTGCCAGGCTGGGCAGCAGAAAGGTGCGAGAGCTGCTCTGACACCAAATCTCTTTGTTGTCTATTTATACCCTGCCCTCTGGAAGCAGCTCACTAGCGGCTGTCACTTGGTGTCTTATCTCCCCTCGCTTTGCAAACTGTCTCCTGGCAGCCCACAGCACCCCTGCCACCGCCTGGGAGGCTGCTCCCTTCCCACTCACTGGGTTTTTGTTTAAAAAAAAAAAAATATCATCACAAGGCACTGTTTGGTTAAAAGGCAGGGCTTCACTCTTCTTTGTCAAAGGCATAAGGATTTGCCAAAGATCCCAAGATCCAAGCCTTTGCCTTCGTCTCATTCTTGGCATGCAGAAGTGGTTGCCTACTGCTACAAAAGTTGCTCTGATTTTTTAAGATTTTCTAAGCCTTCTAGTGTTTACATTCTTGTAACAAACTTTCTCACACACTTTCTGTAAATAACTTATTGTTTTGCATTCTTTTATGGAAGAAGAGAAATTTGATGGACTGTTGGTTTGTCCAGTGTCATTGAAGAGGTGGCACTTTCACCCTCCAATCCACTGTCACTTTTTAGAAATCTATAAATGTTAGAGTCAGAAAATAAACTTCCCTTTTCCACCTTGAGAGCAGCAGTGTGTGCACTTGTATTGTTTCGTGTCCTATAGGGACAGGTACCTAAGGCAGGGCACTAAATAAAATTCATCACAATGAACTCCAGCCATGCCTGCTTGCATAGCCTTAGATATCAAAGTCCTTTTAAAAGCATTTCTGTATCATTATTCCCATTTATAAAAAGGCAGAAAACCAGAGGCACAACGGAATCAAAAGACTGCACATAAACACTCAGAAGCTGTGATCCCAAAGCCTTGTAAGGCATCAAGAGGAGCAGGTCAGCAGTGACTGACCCATGGATTCACAGAGCACTCTCCTCCCTTCACATTCCTCACTGTCAGCACTTGAAGCCCATTCTGTTCACATCTGCAGGGACTTCCAAAGAAACCAAACCACCTTCACCAACCATGACCCAGTATTTGACTCAGCCCAGAGAAATTTCCCATTAAACCATCTCTCATGGCACAATCTCCCTCACAGTGGAGGCCCAGAGTGGCATTGGAGCCCAGCACCACACAGGGATGTGTCCCAGGGAAGGACTGTGGTGTACCCTGCTGGGAACCAGCCCCCAGCCCTCTGTTAATCCCCATTTTTCCCCAGCTCAGGCAGCAGACAGGCATCCAGGCACCAGGACTGACAGGGGGTTTTATGAGCAGCCCATGTCTCTGCACCCCAGGGAGCCTCCAGCTGTTTCTGGAGCTGCTTGCAAAGCCACAAGGCCAGAAAGTGTCAGCTGGGGCTGGGGGAGCCCTCCCTGCCCGGGTCTTGTTGCACAGTCATCTGGTGGGGATGGAGGAGGATGAGGAGGGCAGCCATGGGAAGCAGCCAGGCTGTTGGTACCTGCTTGTCATGGAAGAGTAAAATATCCTAAACAGGGAGGGAGTAGGAGCAAAGGGTGCTGTGGCCCAGGTGAAAGGAAGGCAATGGGGTGCCAGGGATGAATGATCCCACCACAGCAGCAGGGACATGCACAGGAGGAGTGACCATGCCCCAGGAGCAGAGAATCATCACAGAAAGGTCTGGGATGGCAGGGACCTTAAATATCATCTGGTTCCACTCCCCAGCCATGGGCAGGGACACCTTCCACCAGATGAGCTCACAGCCCCATCCAACCTGACCTTGAACACCTCCAGGATGGGCCATTCTCAGTTTGTCTGGGCAACACGGGCCAGTGCCTCACCACTCTCACAGGGAGGAATTTCTTTCTAACATCTAATTTAAATCTCTCCTTTCTTGGTTTGAAAATGTTCCTCCTTGTTCTACCACTATTAAAAGTCACTCTCTCTTTTTATAAGCCCCCTTTAAGTACTGAAAGGCAGCACTGAGCATCACTGGGGACAGGCTTGCCATCAACCCGGAGTCCCCACTGTCACCAGAGTCACTATTGCAGTCACCCAGCCTGGCCTTCTCTCCCGACTGTTCACTCATCCTGCCTCGCAGCTGCCTGTCCTCAGAAACAGGCTGGAAATGCGGTCCCAGCTCCGAAAAGCTGCTGCCATCTCCTGGAAAGAGGCTCCTTCCCTGGAGAGCGGCGGCAGCGCTCCCAGGACACCCGGCACGGGGACCTGCGGCCAGCGACACCTGCTGCCCCAGGGATGGCCCGATCCTCCCACCCATGGCACTGCCCGCTGACCCAGGGGGATGTCAGAGAGCAGGATTACAGGCTGGTACCACAGAGAGGACAGGTGGGCACCGTGGGGACAGGGGCTGGGGCCACCCTTGGTGCAGGCAGAGCCTTCAGGAACACGCTCCTTCCCAGTAACAACCAGCACAAACAAGACTCGAGGCAAACAAGGGTTTCCTCCTCCTCCCGAGTGAAAAATCAGAGCTTTTGAGAAAAGGAAACAGCTCAAGATGATCCCCTCACACCAGGCATCAGGACCCCATCACCCCCAGAAGACTGAGGGGGAAATCATTGTGCTCCCTGGGTCTCTTTCCCTCTGTAGCACCTCATGGGCCATGCAAAATAGAACTGCCCAAAATATAACCCACCCCTTCCACAGCTCCACACTGAGATAACTGGCAGTCCCAGAAGCCTCTCTCTGGTGCTGATATGCATTTTCATAAACACATCTGGCAAACAGTCCCCTAAAAAGGAAAAAATCTGAGCCATCTCTTCCTGATGCTGCTACAGCAAGGAGTTGGGATTGCCTTCCCTGAAGAGCAAGGCACAGCTGATGGCCCCACAACGGGCTGCTGGTGCCCAGGAGCTCTGAGCTGGCCCCAGGAAACGTCACTGCAGTATTTATATCCTTTTATTACACTTTAAACCACTGGGGAGAAACAGGTGCAGAGCTGTCTGTGGAAGAGTGGCCATCAACTACCCCCTCTCAAGCCCTGAGCTGTTATATACACCAGGACAGACACACACATGAGGGAGGACAGAGCTGGACCTTTTAAATCCCTACTGAGTGCCAAAGTCATGGATGAAATCAGTCCAGGAGGAGGACCCACAGTAAAGAGATGATGGGTCTATTAAACACAATTAATCTGGCAAGGACACCCTGCTTCAGCCCATGCAGCAGTTCAGAGGGGTCACAGTCAGCTGGAGATACCCCCAAGTGCCTAAGGGAATCTTTTCTGGCTTCTTCAACAAATAAATCACTGCTGTCCTTCCACTGCCACTCCAGGAGTGCAGTCCCAGGGGAATCTGCTGTCTCACAGGTGTCCAGAACAGGGTGGAAAGGCCATTTGTGGTGTGCACAGGGCTTGGGCTGTACCTCTTACCATGTTTCTCAGCCAGCAGTCCAGTGGTCAATCTGTCATTCCTCTGCAGAGAGGCTGGGGTGTCTCCTTCAGAATAAAACAACTCTTCTGGACACAGCCCAGGCTCTGCCCATTTGAGAGCCTCTGAAAGCTACACATCATCTTCCTTAGAAGGAGGATAGCTGGCACATTTCCTCGAGGAATCTCCAAGGAAAAACCCTTTTCCAAACCAGAGTGGAGCCACAGCATCCTTCAGGGAACCAGAACAGAAGCATGGCCCGGGATGGGTACATTATTGCCCTCAGCCCAGGCAGAGTGTCACCATCTAACCTGAAATGAACCTGACCCAGACCTTCCCAAGGCAAAATTAAGGGACAACTGGAAGACACCAGACCAGCAGTTTTTTAGCCTGAAGAGTCAAGTGCCCTCACTGAGCAGATCAGCAGTGCCACAACTTGGGTTGTGTTTGGGGACACCTCCCAGACCTGTCCAGCCAAAAACACATCAAGGGAGAGCACCAGGTGATACCTTCAGGTTCACAGCTGGCTGGCCAACACTCATTTTTCCTTAACAAGGATGAAGGGTGGCATTAGGATTAACAGTGTAGCAGCCCAGTGCTCCAGCCTGCCTGGCTTGGGGCAGCAGTGAGCTGGGCAGCAGAATTCAGTGGAAGCACCTGGATTCAGCTTGTCTGGTTTTCACAGGAAGGACACAGGAAGCCTTGGACTAATGGATCCAGCATTAATACTTCACTGCTAGAAACCAAAGCCGAGTTTAGCTTTGAAACCCAGCTTTTAAGGGTAGAGACATTACCCAGTGCTGCCCCATACTGCATTACTCCAGAGCAGGATAAATCCAGATGCCACTGTGACAACTACTGTACTGAAAACAAGCCCTTTTCCTTCCCTTTCTTCCCAAGCAGGGGGGATCAATATCAGAGTCCCCTGCAACCGAGCACCTCATAAATCTCCCCTCTGGAAGCAGGGCAGCCCCCCTCAGGGTGCAGGGAAGAAAGCAGGTATTGTTCAGCCAGAGCCAGGTACACCGCGGGGAACGTCTGCGCCGAAACCCAAACGCGTGTGCCGTGGGCCAGGCTGCTGTGACAGCCAGCCCTGACAAAGGGCTGCACTTTCCTCCCCTCCAGGCTCCAGGGAATTGTGCTTCCGAGCCTCACATGGCTTCAGAACAGCCATGCACTTGGTAATGGATGAAATGGAAATACCAAGATCAAGTTTGCCTCCTCCGCTCCCCTCTGCACGTGTGGTGGGGGTATCTGTTGCTGGACAAAGCTGGGGGGTTCCATTTCCCTCAGTGCCATCCCCAGCAGAGCAAAGCTTTCATAGCCCACCTACCAGCATCCTCCTCCTTGACTTCAAGGCCAAGCTCAGGGCACCTTTCCACTCCAACAGCCTGGGTTTGCAGATCTATCTAACATCTGGCTCAGCAAGGGGAGACCCTGTCCTCTGTGTCACTGCCATGGGGAAAATGCTTCCTCTCCCTCCACACACCTCCCCTGGGAAACCAAAGGTCAGGGGAGCCAGAGGGAAATTTATGGGCTTCCCCTCCTAAAAGACTTCTCCAGATGGGTCTCCAATGGTGGATTTTTTTTCCAGGTGAAGGGAGAGAGGAGGAGGGAAGGAGAGGTGGGGAGATGGGTAAGGGCAAGACCACAGGTCACACTTTTCTTCTCACAGCAAGAACATAGGGCAGAAGGACCAGCAAGGGGCCAGGCTGCTATTCCCTCTCAAGCTGTGATGGCAGCAGAAGATGTCAGGCTCAACAACGTGCACAAAGCCAGCCCAGGCTCTGCACTCTCAGCTCACACCAGACCAACAGCAGAAATCCCCATCACAGCAGATGGAGTTGCCCCCTGGAAAATCTCCTTGTGCACACAGCAATGTTTTGGTGATTTGAAGCACCAGCCCACGCTGGGAACCAGCAGTGTTTCAGTTGCACAGAGGCACTGCACCCTGCCTGTATTTCAGCCAGACCTGCAAGCACCAACCTCGCCAAACCCGCTGGGCAGCAGGGCCAGGGGTGACATTATTTCAGTGCCCCTGCTCTCCATAGCTGTCACCTGCAGGCAGCCAGCACAGCAGGACTACAGGCATCACCCAGCCTCCCCGGATTGCCTGTCAGGAAGAGGAAATGCCACGCATTTTCCAGCTGCTTGTACGTGTGCCAGGTCTAAGTGCCACCCTAAAAATACCCCCGGGAAGGAGAGATGTCATCGGCCGCTCGCTGGCTGCACCGCACGCTTCTGTTCAAATGAGGCAGCAACACGAGCCCAGCCTGGGCTTCTGCTCCTCCCCACGGGTCAGACGGTGACAGCCCAGCATCACCCACCACAAGGCAGCAGCAGAGCCACGGTAACACACTCACACTGGCAGGAGCCGACATCCCAGGCGCTGCTCTCAGCATCCACGGGGCACTCCAGGGACTCCGACCTGTGCTTCTGATGGAATTAAGCTCCTGAGCACTCCTGTCTGACCAGCGGCCAGCCCTGCATTGCTTTAGCCCAAAAAATGTTGATCCCTCTGGCAAAAGATGCCAGGCACCTTGCTGGCATCCCCAAAACCCACTCCTCAGTAGAGATGGAGCACCCACACAGAGCATCAACATCCAGGCACAAAAAGCATTCCTCAGCTCCAGGCACGTGCACCCAGCAGACCTGAAGCTATGTCGCAGACATCTTTTATGAAAAATCCTTTCTTTAGGATTTTTCCTCCTGAGAAGCTGAGAGGCCTCAGGAACAAAATGTAACCAATGGTTATCTGCTGCTGTGGAATGCAACAGGTGGATCTTTAATTGGCTCATGTGGTTGTTTTTAATTAATGGCCAATCACAGTCAGCTGGCTCAGTCTCTCTGTCCGAGACAGAAGCCTTTGTTATCATACCTTCTTATTCTATTCTTAGCCAGCCTTCTGAGGAAATCCTTTCTTCTATTCTTTTAGTATAGTTTTAATGTAATATATATCATAAAATAATAAATCAGCCTTCTGAAACATGGAGTCAAATCCTCGTCTCTTCCCTCATCCTAAGACCCCTGTGAACACAGTCACAAAGCAGCTCTCCTGATTTTTGGTTGTTTTTTTTTTTTTTTTTTTAACTGAACAGTGCCTTATTTCCAGTTCTGCCTTATTCAGGATAAATCAGGATGAAACCATGGATGTCACTAAGAATTACCTTCTCATTTTCAGCTGCTTTCCTGCCCCTAACAGGAAGAGATGGTTGGGACAGTTCAGGGAGGCATTAGACACCTGGGCTGAGCTGGGTGTCATCTCCCTGCAGCCTGAGCTGCTGCTCTGGGACATTTGCACCTCTAAAAACTGGCACAATCCAGGGCTATCACACTGCTGGCACTGAGCAGGCAGAGCTCAGCAGTGTCTCTTGCCTCCCCTCCAAAACAGATCCCTGCATCTGGTGGTACCCACATAGTTCTGCTGACATCAGTCTAAAATGAGGGGGAGCTTTGCCATTTGCTGTTGAAGTAGTGCCACTCTCTCACAGATCAAGGTGCAAGGGGCACCCACACACAGCAAGATGGACAAAACACCTTGGGAGCCTTCCCAGGGCCAAAAAAGGCAACAGCTGCAGCTCTTTGAGGGGGTCATCTTCAAAGGCAGCAGAGCCCACCTCTGCCTGCACCCAGGATATAGCACAGGCAAAACTTTACTGCCCAATTAATATAGAGAATTTAAGAGTTTAAACTTAAAGAGCTTAAATACCAGGCTGGCTAAGCAGGACTCCACAGTACTTACTAAGGGCAAAATTATGTACTTTTTTTCTGTGCAGTGCATTCCTGTCACCTCTTTGAAGCCACCTCAAGCCCTGCTTGAATGTGTAGACTCTGAAGGCCCACCTGATGGCTGTGAGCATCCCAGGACAAAAGGCTTCTGTGAGGGTGTCCAGGGCTGGGAGTGCAGAGGCCACCAGGGGCACATCAGCAGCTGCCCCACATCCAAAGAGATGCACCAGCACGATGGGGAAAATTGATGATGATGAGGGAAGTGCATCAGGCTGCGTGCTGGCCCCACAGATTGATGGCCTCTGCAACAAACCACACATAATGGCCAAGTTCAGGCTGCACTGGCCAGGAGCTGAAAGGCAACAGCCATAAATAAACTGGGAAAAAGAGGGAAGACAGAAAGCTGGCAGGGATAAATAAATACTCATGCTGCAGCAGGGCTGGGGGTAGGCACAGGAGGAAGGGCTGCAGCAGCAGAATGGGATGCAGCCCACACTGGGATGGAGGTGCTGCCTCAGAAGTGCCTGTTTTGGGGTGAAGTCTCCCCATCTGATAACACTGAGTTTGTTTCCTCCCCAAATCATCTTTTCACTCAAAAACACAGCCAGCTGCCAAGTGGGGATGGGGAGGGCAGGGGTGTCACACGTCCTCCCCACAAAATAAACTGCAAGGGGACAAAATTAACCAAAGGGGCTTGGGACAAGGGATTTTAGGGTTATAATCCCACTATTACCTGTGGAAACCCAGGGCACCAGGAATATTTCCCCATCTGCTCTGGGGTGCCCTGACCCCCAGGGGAGCACTGACTTTGACCCTCATTCATGGAGAAAGTTTCCTAAACTCCAGCTCCAGAATAGATTAGAATCCACTGAGGTGTGAAGTAGATTGTAGAGAGTAGTGTAGGTCTATCACTTGGTGAGAAATTTAGGTTTGGGGATTTTTAGGATGTTGTGGATGGAAGCAAGATGGAAGGCACAGGGTGTCATCCTGGGTTTCTTCTTCATGCTTCTTCTCCTTCTTTGGGTGGCATTTTGTAATTGGGTGGAAAAGTCCTCATTGTGGGCTTTTGGGGATCAGTTATCGGGTTAAAAATGGAAATAATCTAGCTGTCAGTTCTTAATTGGATAGTTTAGTGTTAAAAGACCTTGCAACAAGAGATTGTTGGCCATTTTTGCTGTGCTTTTCCAGTGTGCTGAGCCTGGTGTGGACAGCGTGCAAAACTCTAGATAAGATAACAATAAACAAGAACCTGAAGACCAAAAAGATCCAGTGCATCTCTTTCCTGACACAGGACCGCTCCAGGAGGGTCTCCCCCAACAGAGTCCCAGAAGTCAGGGAATCGGCAACAGAGACCCCAACAATTACCAAAGCTCCAATTTAGTCTGAGGCTTCCAAGACCTGGGCATCTCAGCAAGTGTCTCCCTGCCTGACCTGGCCAGCTGGGCTTTCCTCATCACCTTCTTCAGCTGACAGCATCAGCCTCAGACTGTTCCCCTTTCACTGTATTGCCCAACAACGAAGAGGGGAGATGGGGGGAGTGGAGATGGAGCTTTCCCTCATTGTCCCCATCTGCTTCATTCAGGACAGTCACTCTTCCCCGGTGTAAATAAACCCTTTGCATTTTGCTGTTGTCTTGTCTCTCTTTTGCTCGTCCCCGCCGTTTTTGTCAGGAAAAGCCTTGCCCCGAGGGGCGCTGTGATTTACGGCTGCCTCAACAAACGGCAGAGCTCGGGAGCCTTGTAGGAACTGCTCCCTGGCAGCCTGCCTGGACAAACACACTAAAAGTCAACCCTGGCGTGGATGCTTGAGGAATTAGTGTCCGTACAAAGATGCATTAAATACAGGGAGAAAGATGGGGGATTTTTACAACGGAGGTTGAAAGGTTCCTGCAGGCTGTTTAACATATGGTGCCTCTTCCCTGCACCTGGCCCTCGCCAGAGCAGCTCCTGGATTCCTGTCCTTGTCACTGGACTCAAATGCCACTCAAGTCACTGTCCCCAGTGTGGCAGGGGCTGAGTCTGCCTGCAAGGTGAGGGTTTGCACATCCATGTGTTAACAGGCAATTTTGCCCCAACCCTCTTCAGCAGATGGGCTTTGCTGGTAGTGGATATATCATAGAGCAGCCCCTGCTCAGCCAGGCAAGGCTCCCCTCTTGCTAGCAAAAATATATAATTTTTTAAACAACTTTTTAATATGTAACACAAAAAAACTTTTATATATATAAATTTTAATACATAATTTAATATATCTTAATTTCTTTTTTATTTTTATTTAATTTTATTTGATTTCTTACATAATTTTTTTTTATTTTCATTTAATGTTATTTAATTTAATACATATTTTAATATATTTTAATTTATTTTTATTTTCATTTAATTTATTAATTTAATTTGTTTTAATTTATTAATTAATTTATTTTAATTTATTAATTTAATTAATTTTGTTTTATTTCTATTTAATTTCTATTTAATTTCTATTTAATTTCTATTTAATTTCTATTTAATTTCTATTTAATTTCTATTTAATTTCTATTTAATTTCTATTTTTTAACTTTTTTAATATTTTTAATAATAATTTTTTAATGCAATAAGTAGCGAGAAAATGTTTTCAAAGTCCATAAATCGAACATTTTGCTCATGAAATCCCTACATCCAGCTCAGCCAGAGGGGACCACAGACCCAGGGTACCCAGACGGGGAGAACTATCAGGAAAACAGAGACACAGTGGCAAAAATAACAATGTTTAAAAACTCTCAACATTTCCTCAGTGGCTGCCAGGAGCTCCTCAGCCCTGCCTGTGTTTGGCTGGACCTTTGTTGCCTTCAGCCCAGGCCAGCCCTGCATCCCACGCAGCCCCACTCTGTTATTGCCATTTGCTCAAATCCCAGGTGCTGCATTAGAGAGGAATACTTTGCATATGTGTTGTCTGTATGTTTTTAAAGTTAATTCCTCCTCTACCACCTTCTGCTCAACAGATTCATCCAGCATCACTGCAGAAAGCAGCCCTGTGCCAGGAGAGACACACTCAGCCTTGCAAAGCATGGCCAGGCAATGTTCCCTGCCCGACGCCAAATTTCCAAAAAACAGAATATAGAAAAATACCATGACCTAAAAGTTTAAAAATGAAGTCAAATAAACACCCCACGGGGCTCTCAATTGCACAAAACATTTTTCCCATGCAAACCCATTGCCATATATGCACTGTCTGGGGTGTGGCCCTGCATGTATGGGACTGGATTTGTTTGGGAAGCAGAGGTGGATGGGGAAGCTCTGGAAAGGCAGTTATAAGAACCAATGTGCTGTAAATCTCCTGAATTAAGTGGGACATCATAACCTGTGGTAATTTAGCAGCTTAAGAATCATCATGTTGACCCAGCTGCCGTGATGTTACCTTAGTTTACCTCCACATTCTGCCTCCAAAGCAGAGCTCCTCACCCATCGGGCAACACCCACAGGAGCACACAGGAAACTGAAGGAAAAGTTGGAAATCTCTCCTGGGTATTTATGCAGAAGACAGGGAATGGATAAAAGAACCACTTTCCCCCACCTCCCTGGGCCAGGCCAGCAGAGACAAAGCCTGGATCTTGTGTCCCCACCACAAGGCTTGGCCTGCACAGGCACAGCCAGGAGTGGGAAGAGGAAGACTGTCTCAAGTTGAAAGATTTAATTAGGAGTGTGTACTCTATTTCTTATCTGTTAGAAGTGGGACATCTTTTCTGCTAATTAAGGAGTTTTCTTTATCTCTTCTACAAACTAATTGCCTTTCTTGGCAATGTCTTCTGTTAATAGGCTATTGAGTATCACTGCATGACTGATAAAATTACATCATCCTACTGTGAGATGCTCTACTCAGGGGGAGGAGCTAAGCATTTTTATTTAGCTATAATCTGAGCTTTAGAGTACTAAAACAGCTTTTTCCTACTAGATTTCCAGAAGAGCAGCTGTCTTCTTTACTAGATTTCCAGAAGAAGACTAAACTTATCTACACTATTACCAGACTTTTAGAGGAAAACCATACCCTTCTACAAAATTACTACTTCAACAGAATGCAGCTGTCAATCTAAGACTACAGCCACTATTTAATTACACTGCTACTAACACCCTGAGTAACAGGGTGTTGGGTCATATTTTGACTCTTTTAGCAGTTTGTTTTCTTCTTTTTTTTTGTACTATTACATTTGTATTTTTAATTTTCCTATTAAAGAACTGTTATTCCGATTCCCATATCTTTATCTGAGAACCCCTTAATTTAAAAACTATAATAATTCAGAAAGAGGAGGTTTACATTGTCCATTTCAAGGAAGACTCCTGCCCTCCTTAGCAGACACCTGTCCATTCAAACCAAGACAAAGATGCAGCCAAACAGTCAGACCTACTCACATTCCCATACAGGGCACAGCTCACCTTTCCCAAAACAACATCTGCTGGATGAAACCCTCTCCTTCCCCACACCGGGATGAATTTTTCCCACCCAGCCTCTTCCTACCAAAAAGCTGTTCCTCCATCAGGCGTGTACCAACAATCCAGGAAGGGATGTTCATCTCCAAAACAGCCAGGGTGTAGGGCCCAGAGGGAGCTGTGAAACAGACCTGCAGTGTGGCAGCTGGCCTCACCTGCCTGGAGCAGGAGCTCAGCTCTGTCCCCAGATGTGCACCCTCCTACCCCACTCAGAGCAAGGGAAAGAGCAACAACCCCAGGTTGGGCTTAAATGGAGCCAGACCATGGGTGTGGGAGGCTCCAGGTGAGGCTGCTCAGGGTCATTATGAGGCCTCAGGGTTTAGCTTTTCTATTTTTCACATTCTGTGCTGCTTTAGTGTGTGGGTCTGGGCTTCATATTATGGGATGGTGAGCTCTGTGCACAGAGCAGGGAGACAAAACAATTCCTGCTCCAGCTGGGGACCAAGGACAAATGATCCAAATCTCAGCCCCAAGAGCACAAACACCGTGGGCTGGAGAGAGGAAAACAAGGATGGGACTGCATGGGCTAAAGCTGGAATGGGACAATGAACTGCAAGATGCAAATGGAGCAGAACTGATCAAAGGGAGAGACCCCATGACCAGTCATGCATTTTGTGACTATTTTAGTTCCCCTTGGGTGCAGCCCTGGCTGGGCTCTTGTGCTGCCCAAAGTGGATCTACTGAGGCCTTTTAATAAATCCCTACTTTATTCTTTAACTCTGTCTAGTCTCTGTTCCAGGTCAGCCTTCACAGGGCATCATTAATGACAACTAACTCTTCCAGTGGTCCTGTCCCTGCTGGGGCTCATCCCTGGGGGTCTCACAGATCTGTCTGCCCCTAAGCTGTGCATAGCCCTTGCACTGTTTTCACTGTGCCCTGGCTAACCCTACCCCCAGCCCCTCTGGGCAGGTGGATCCATGCAGGATTAGTGCTCACAGACTTCCTTTGCCCATCCCCAAAGCACAGCCCAAAGTCACCCTTGCTCTGCAGAGCCTGCCATGTTCTCTGGGCAGAGCTCAGGGCAAAAAGCCTCTTTATTTGCCCTGCCAGGCCTTAAAAAGCTGAGCTCAGGCATGAGCCCAGCCCTGAAGCACAGGGAAATGTTGGGAAGGATGAAAGTTTGACAAGAAAGTCTCACAGATATCTATGCTTAGTAGAAAGATTTTTTTAATGTAGAATCTGAAGAAGGAATAGAAATGAAAGCAAGTTTTGATATAGAAGAAAATAATTGCTGAGCCAGTGTTACTGGATAACCAAGGAGGCAAAGGATGTGTTAGTTAGAAGGGGTTTTTATGGCTTAGAGCAAAGGATAAACCCACCCCAAACAAGAAGATGTTTTTACCAAGCAGGAAGAGACCACAGGCAAACAAGGCAGCAAATGTGGCAAGTAGAAAAAAGGTCTCAGAATTTTCCACTGCAAGAAAACTGAAAAACAACTTCTAGCTGAAACTGTAATGCACTAACTTTTAGTGATTGGAGAATAGTAACATGAATATGGTAATTATAGTAGCTATGATGGGCTATAGGTAATAGTTAATGTTTAGATTGGTCCTACTGTATTAAGATGCTAAGCAGAGAAAAGTCTATAATGCATTGTAACCAAAAGAAAAGTCTATAATGCATTGTAGCCAAAAGAAAAGTCTATAATGCATTGTAACCTAAACCAAAGGGTCTCCAGGCCTGCCTGCAGCTGGAGCTGACAGCTGTGGGCACAGCTCTGTCACCCACCACCCTGGACTGCTGTAACCTCTTGGATGGAATAAACTGCATTTTGGAGAGCCACCTGGTGTAGGAAAGACATTCTGTGCTGTTCTTGTGAGCCAGCAAAGGCTTCCTGATGATAAGGAAAGCCCCATATCTCTCCTGAGAAAGACCCCAAGGTTGCCACCATGGAGATGTGATGAAAGAGAGAAAGTTAAGAGATTTGGACTCTAGCTGGCTCACAGAATGCTGTGGCTCCCTCATCACCCACTGAGAACTTTGTTTCTTTCCTATAACCAATGGGCAGTGAATGTGTATGTTAAGTGAATGTAAATATCTTGAAAGAGTATAAAAGCAACATGTTGCATTAATAAATCTCTCTTGCAGCCTTCTGATGGAGTCATGTACTTTGTGCTGTGTCGTGCTCTATAAGCACAGCCTGGAGTCCCACATCCCTCATTTCAGCTCTGACAGGGAATGCTCTGCCTGCACTTCCTGCTGCAGCCACCCCAGGCACCTTCCTCTGGGTGCCAGCCAGGTTTGGGACATGCCAGCATCTCCAAAGCCACCTCTGACAAAGCCCAGCCTGTTCCCTGCCAGCCTGGGTGCCAGCCGGGTTTGGGACACGCCAGCTTCAACAAAGCCACCTCTGCAGGCAGCCCAGGCTGGGACACCTCTGACACCTCTTGTTGGGGAAGATGAAACAGGAAAGCCTTATAAATATGATTGTCTGGCAAAAGATTTTGAGAATATAGAAACTATAAGCAAGATTGAAATGAAAGCAAGCTTTGAGATACCTTAGTTACTGAACAACAGGAAAACAATGGTGTGGCCAGCTGAAGGTGATCCCCTTTTAATGGAACAACACCCCCTGCTTGCAGACAGGCCTAAGGGTCAGAGCAGACCCTACAGCTTGGCAGAAGGGGTCCAAAGAGGAGTTTGTAGGGTTTAAAATGTAGCACAGTATTGTAATGTAGTGATTCTTATAGGCTGTATGTAAATGCTATAGGATTTGTATATTGTACTAGATTGGTTAGTGAGAATCAGAATATTCAACCCAGAAGAAGATTTATTGTATTGTAACAAGAATCTCACTCTCTTACCCTTTTACTCTCTTACCGTTTTTACTTCCTTACTCTCTTACCCTCTTACTCTCTCACCCTCTCATGCTCTCTGCCCCTCTCTTCTCTCAGCCCTGCTCTGAGCTGTGCCTGGCAGCTCCCAGCAGGGCCCTGCCCCCAGGCCCTTTGCAATAAACCCCAAGTTCCTGACCTGGCTGCAGAGATCTCTCGTCTCCGTCCATCCTGACCGTCCTACCCCCACAGCTCCGACAACCTCTGACAAAGCCCGGCCTGTTCCCCACCTCCCCAGCGGTGCCAGCCGGGTGTGGCACATGCCAGCATCGCCAAAGCCACCTCTGCAGCCAACCCGGGCTGCGACACCTCTGACAAATCCTGGTCTGTTCCCCATCAGCCTGGGTGTGGCACATGCCAGCATCGCCCAAGCCACCCCTGAAGGCAGCCCGGGCTGGGACACCTCTGACAAAGCCCCATCGCCAAAGGAATCTCTGCAGCCAGCCTGGGCACCTCTGGCAAAGCCGGGTCTGTTCCCTGCCAGCCCGGGTGTGGCACATGCCAGCATCGCCAAAGCCACCTCTGCAGCCAGCCCGGGCTGCGACACCTCTGACAAATCCCAGTCTGTTCCCCACCAGCCCGGGTGGCAGCCGTGTTTGGGACATGCCAGCATCACCAAAGGCACCTCTGCAGCCAGCCTGGGCACCTCTGACAAATCCCGGTCTGTTCCCTGCCTCCCCAGCGGTGCCAGCCGGGTGTGGCACATGCCAGCATCACCAAAGGCACCCCTGCAGCCAGCCCGGGCTGCGACACCTGTGACACGTGTGACACCTGTGACACGTGTGACAAAGCCGGGTCTGTTCCTCCCCTGCCCCGCGGTGCCCCAGGCGCTGCCCCCGGCTCTGCCCGTCAATGGGTCCCTGTTCCGCCCCCGCTGCGGTTCGGCCCCCGCCGCACTTCGGAACCCGGGCTTTTATTGGCCCCTCCAGCCCCTCCGATTCCCAGAAGCTCTAAAAAGAGACTTTTGTTGCCGTGGGTTTTTTTTTTTGGGAGTTAAAATACCTTTCGTCATCCCGCACAGCAGAGCGGAGCTGGAGAAAGCGGGAGGGAAATTAAAGTAATGGGGGGGAATTATTGGAATGTGCAAGGCCCCTCCAGACACATCCCTGCCACAGGAAAGGAGCTTCAGTCCCATCTCACTGTGGCAGGAAAAGCTCTGGCTGTCAATAAGCATTTCTCAGCCTTTTGGGGACACGGAGAAGCCCCTGTGCAGAGACCCAAGGCAGAGGTGAGGTGGGGAGTCCTTAGCAGAGGCTTGGGACAGGCTGCCATGGGCTGCTTGCCCCCAAAACCCAGCTCACCGACTTGTCAGAGCCTTTATAAACCCCCAGACTCACACAGAGCAGAGGCATGGCCACTTAGTCCAGCTGAAAAAAGCTTTTCAGCTGAAAAGTAAGAAAAAAAATACTGAGGAATGTTGACTGGAGTTGATGAAGTCATTAAAGCCATATAAAGAGTAATAGTGTTGAGAAGGGGCCCTTTAACTTCTATTTGGATGCAAATATTAAAGCAAAAGTAGATTGCTGTGCATTAGTGGCTGAAGTACACCCAGCAGGTTGTTCTGAGATGTTGTGCAGTTTGGGTCTGGAGAGATGAGCCCTGTGGCCAAGGCTTTATTTGAAAATAAATTCTTTAAAAATCTGTTCTGTATATATAAAGACATAAAAATAACTAGGAAAACAATCTGGCTTCTAGGAATATGAAAATGCTGGGTCAGTCCATACCTGGCTGATGCCCTTCCAAGGTGTCCTACAAGGCAAAGGGGTCTTGGAGGGTTCTGGGGGTGAAAAAAGCACTTTACTTCAAATACCCAATAGCAAAAAAGCAGCTTCCCAACCCTGCTTCTCCCAAACTCTGTTTCCAGTAGTGAGCTTATCCTGGGAGGGCTTACAGCAACAGTAATCAAGAAGCCACAGGGTTCCCCTGTCTGTGTTTCACAGGGCTGACCTTGCTGGGGTGAAAAGTACAGGGGGAGCAGTGGGAAAGGCAGAGCAGCCCCTTGCTCTCCCAGCTGCTGGGATTTCTAATTTGCTTCCTGCAAATCCCCCCTTAGTGCAGCAAAGCCAGGTCGTTGCTGTGGCCTTACCAGGGGTGTGGCAGCAGGAGGAGGGATGAGCACAGAGCAGCAGCAGTGCCAGTGGCAGAGGGGACAGACACACAGACACGCCACCCTCCCACGGGAATGCCCACACCAAAGCCAGGAGAGGGGGAAGGAGAGGGGGGAAACATTGTCAGGGCTCAAAGTCAGGCCACAGGAGGCAAAACTGGTCAGTGCTATAAGAAATGCACATTTCCCCCCCCTCAGAACCTCCCCCAGGTTTCTCCACACACCATTAGCAGATCTTGTTTCTGCCAGCCTACTTGGAACAGTGCAAATGCAAAAACTGAGCAGTTTGATAAAATATAAATAACTGATAGATAAGTAGAAGAAGAAATATTTGAGGAGCTGCAAACTATCTCGTTCAGCCACTCTAGCAATGAGCCTGGACAGAACAGCCATGCCATGGCACGGACCTTCAGGCCAGGAAATGGTCTAAATCAGGCTTCTTCCCTGCAGTGTCCTGGGCTGCTTCCTGAGGTATTGTTGGGTTTTTTTCACCCTCTTGATGTATTGTCCTGCAGCCCATTCGGGGGCTCCCAGTGAGTGCCAAGAAACCTCTGGCTGTGACGCACCAGCCTGTTTTAGGTGGCCAGCAGCCATTCCTTCCTGAGGGAGCTGGAAGCCAGGGCCCCCCAGGGCTTCCCCACCCTCTGCCAGGGAACCTGATGCATTCATTTTTAACATCACTGAGGCATTTTTAACACCATTGAGGCAAAAAGGACAGTTTGGGGGAAGGAGGACTGTGAGCAGCCCTGTGAACTCTCTGGAGCTGTCTGCAAAGCAGAGCCCATTGCACTGCTCCAAAATGTAAGCCATCCCCTGAGTTTTGCTGGATTTGGTCAAATAAAGATAGGGAAGGAAAAAAATAAAATAAAAACAAGCCACACCTTTCCTCAGCCTGGTTCCCAGGCAATAAAAATATCTTGGAGCAGGAGCCCTGGCTTCACAGCTTGGCCAGTGACACAATCCTGCTGTGAGCCAAGGCAGCAGGGAGCTCACCTACACCACTTGGCTTTGCTTGTCCACAGGGGGGATTCTGAGGGTCCCAGTGCCCAGGCAGTATCAGCAGAAGTGATTTGAGTAAGGAAATTAATGGCCTTCCCTTCCCAATGCTCCCATGGACCTCTTCTCCTTCTCCTTCTCCTTCTCCTTCTCCTTCTCCTTCTCCTTCTCCTTCTCCTTCTCCTTCTCCTTCTCCTTCTCCTTCTCCTTCTCCTTCTCCTTCTCCTTCTCCTTCTCCTTCTCCTTCTCCTCCCTGTCCATGCCTGCTTCAAGCACTGGTGATCCCCTGCAAAATCCCAAATGTCCCTTGGGGACCATACACCCAGGGGTACATTTTTCCAAGTGTCTCTCCAAATATATATGTCAGCAGCAGAGAGGGGAGGAGAGCAAGAAAGAAAACCATTTTGTGACTATCTGCTTGCAGATCATTAATTCTCCCTGGGGAGCCCCAGAGCTCTTTCATCTGCTTTTTGCTAAGTTTAGGTCACAGAGGTTTTCAGGTGCCAAGGCAGCAGGGAGCTCACCTACACCACTAGGCTTTGCTTGTCCACAGAGGGGATTTTGAGGATCCCAATTTCCAGGCAGCACCAGCAGAAGTGATTTGAGTAAGGAAATAATTGGCCTTCCCTTCCCAATGCTCCCATGGACCCCTTCTCCTCCTCCTTCACCTCTCCATCCATCGCCTGCTCCAAGCACTGGTGAACCCCTGCAAAATCCCAAATCTCCCTTGAGGACCATACACCCAGGGGTACATTTTCCAAATATATATATGTCAGCAGCAGAGAGGGGAGGAGAGCAAGAAAGAAAACCATTTTGTGACTATCTGTCTGCTTGCAGATCATTAATCCTTCCTGGGGAGCCCCAGAGCTCTTTCATCTGCTTTTTGCTAAGTTTAGGTCAGAGGTTTTCGGGTGCAAGTGTGGTTCAGGGAAAGGCAAAGGCGCTCTGGGCTTTAGCAGATCACTGAGGAGGAATTTGGGCAGGCAACAGGAAAGCTCTTTCCCCGGCTGGGAGGCATCCAGTCAGGACAGAAACAATCCTGGCTGCTGGAGGCTTTTAGAGAAGTAAGAATAGATGTTTACTCGCAGGAAAGCGAGGAACGGAAAAAGTTATCAACGCCATTGTTTGCCACAAATAATTTCACCTTCTCTAGTCATACGGTGAGGTCAAAAAAAGCCCTGCTCTTGCTTATTTAACATCTCATACCGGGGCAATTGCGTGGCCCTTAGGGGGGTGGGCTCAGCCCGGCCGGCCCCGAGGGCTCGGCTGGAGCTCGCCCCGGGCTCTGTTTCCCATCCCCTCCCCATCCCTGCCGTGCTCCTGGTGGCCGAAACCTGGGATCCGGTTTTACCGAGCAGCTGCCCCTCTGCGGCTGCCTTCGGGGGGTGCCAGCTCCGTGATTGCCGCTTGTGAAACACCTTCCACAACCCGGGGCGTGAGGAACTTCTCGGTGCTCAGCTCAGGAGCCGTCCCTGGCACACGCTGGCTGCAGCATCATCTGCTGCGTTTGTACAGACCCGAAAAAACAGGAGAGCTAAAGCTTAAAGCATCACCTTCCCCTGATTGCAGCGGGGCTTGGGGGTTCATGAGCGAGCAACAGGGGCCGAAAACCTCCCCAAAATCCTGCTCTTCAGGCAGAAATTGTGGTCTGTCCGTCTCTGAGGCATGCTGCCCCTGGGGAAGGCTCCTTCCCGGTGTGAACCACAGCTCCCTGCTTTTCCATCGGGACCTCGTGGAGGGCTCCTTGCTCTCCTGCCAGGACCCAGCATCGCCTTCCCCGGCCCCTCGCAGCCCCCTAGGACCGATGGCTCCCTGGAAAAGGCAGCGTGCCCAAAGCCCGGCGTGCCCAGAGCCCGTGTCCGGCCAAGGCCAAGGGCGCAGGGCCCCAGCACCACCTCCTGGTAAAGCAGAGCCATGCAAATCCCCCTGCAGGCCTGGGCACAGAACCTCCTGGAGAGAGAAACCGGGGCTGCCAGACCCCAATCTTGTCCGGCCAAGCATGGGCATCGTCCCTCTGCCTGGCACCACGAGCATCTTCTCCTCTGCCTGGCACCACGAGCATCTTCCCCTCTGCCTGGCACCACGGGCATCCTCCCCTCTGCCTGGCACCACGGGCACGGTCCCCTCTGCATCCCCCGGTGGCCCAGCTGCCTGCTGCAGGGTGAATAGCGGCGCGGCTCGGCCGAGAGGGGACCGAATTTCATTTGAGATGAATGGGCACCTCCCTGCAGCCCGTGACATTTTCATTGCGGGCTAACAAGGGGAGAAAAATCCAATTAGGTGACAAAGAGGGTCCCTAATCGGCCGTGCAGCCCGGCGTGGGGCAGCCGGGACAGAGCAGCATCCCACAAGCGAGCGGGGACAGACCATGGGAAAACAAGAAACTCTCCAAAAGATTCCTCCTGTGATAGGGAATCTACAAGAGATTCATCCTGTCGTACTGCAGGATGGCAAGTGCACTCCAAAATTGGATTTATAGCGTTGCTCTTTGCACCCCCAGGGTCCCATCTGTCAGTGTCCCAGGTCACAGAGAAAGTGCCCCAAAGTGAGCTGGGCAAGGCAGGGACATCTCCTCACAGCTACAGATTCCTGCAGCCAGAATCATGCTGCTCCTCAAAGAAAATATTAATAAAATTTGGCAGACTCCTCCCATGGCACCCACCCACCACCAAACATCCTACAAAACCAAAATCCCAGGAGGAGGTGAGAATGATCCACATCAGGGTTCATTACCACAGCAGTTTTTTCGAACCACAAAAGGCTTGGGATAACCTGTTGCAGTTTTTCCAGCAACAGGTGCCTTTTGCACTGTCAGAATGCAGCCAGCAGTGCCGTTTTTAGGATTGATGGGGTGCAAACCCCTCCCCTGCCAAAACGTGGGGATGTTGGGGCAGCAGAGGATGCAGGGAGGGCACAGCAGAGCACTGGGAAAGGCGAGGGGGCACACACATAAATAACAGCTGGGGTTTGGAGGAAGGGTGATAAATGGGAATGCTGTGATCCCTCGGGAATTATTAACGGTGGGGGAGGCTGAAACCTTGGCTTTGCCCCAGGAGCTGGGCTGTGTGGGGAAAGCTGATGGGCAGGGGGAACAGATGGCTGGGGGAGGCCCGGGGTCCATGCAGGAGCAGGGGCTCTCCCCCAGCACAGGCAAGGAGCTGTGCTGAGCTACAGCAGCTGTGTCTGCCCCAGGACCCCCTGTGCCCTCTCCTCCCTGCAGCCCCTCAGGTGGCTCCAGCCACAGCTCCAGGTGGCCACCGCTGAGTATTGACCCAGTGCTATCTCAGCTCCCACCTTATCAGGGCTAAAGCCAGCTCTGGGCACCAGCACCTGCCCCATTAATCTTCCCCCTGTCCTGCAGGCGTGAGGTCTGTGCCTGAAACAGCCTGGCCAGCGAGGGAGCAGCAGGGCTTGGGGCTGGGGATGATGGATTGGTACCTGGGAGATGACAGGAGAGGTTTCTCTTTTCCCCTTCAGCTCATGCTGTTGCCCCTGCCCTGGAGAAGGGACCACCCTTTATACCAGGGCATATTGGTAGCAACTTTTTCTGCTGAAATTAGTGTGTTGTAGAGTGGGGATGTGGTGCCTTGAGGAGGAGAGGAAATGAGCTCCACTCATGAGCATGGGGTGGGAAGGAGGGGAGAGATAATTTCCCTGCACTTCAATCTGAAATAACAAGCTGAACCTGGGTGAGCAGCCCACATTCCATCCACAGCCTGTAGGCTGACGGTGGAAATGTGATTCCCCATGCCAGGGCCAGCTCCAGGCAGAGCTGCACAAAGTCCAGGCCAAATCACATCTGAGGCCCCAGGAAAAGGAGGTGAAGCCTCACAGCTCTGGCTGAAACAACAACAAAAGGCAGCAATTCTTCATGGCTGCAGCTGCACAACCCCTGGCTTCAAGGGTTAAATGCAGTCAGAAATATCAGGGGGGACCATTAAGCACAGACCTTGTTTGTCCCTCACACAGAAGGGAGAGCAGCCCCATATTTTGAGCAGGCAGAATCCCCAGCCACGATGGGGTGGCCGAGGTGATTCCAAAAGTGTCATCCCCAGAATTCTGCTGTCCCCTTTGCCCAGCAAACACCACTATGGGCTGTACAGAGCTCACAGGGGCAGGGAGCTCCTAGAGGGAAAGCTCACACACTCCTGCTTGCCCCAGGTTTTTCTAGGGATGTTCCAGGCAGGAGAATGGGAGGCAGAGTGACCCAAGCAAAGGCAACACTGAGCTTTTTCCATAAAACCCACCAAAGGACACTGTGTGTCCAGGAATGGCAGGGATGCTGTGGGTGGTGTCACACACCTCCTGTGATGGGAAGGAGGAGCATCACTCAACAGTCTGAGCTGAGCAGAGTCCAACTAGCCAGCCAAGGGCTTGGATTCACCAGCACATAGCACCTGACCAGTTCAAAATGTAAGTGCACACTGATCCACCCTTTCCACATGCACTGTGAAGCCCACAGCTCCCGAAGGGCAGTGCAGAGCAGCCCTGTTGTCACATCAGCCCAGCCAGAGGACACTGGCACAGAGGCCATGGCACTGGAGGCTCCTCAGGGAGCTCGCTGCTTGGTCGATGCTTTTGGCCTCTCCTTAAAAGCCCCTTAAACCCTCAGGTCATGTTTCCCTTGGCACAGAAAGGCAAAATTCTTATGGTGAGGGCGCCACAAGAAGCCCAGGCCAGGCTTAAGGTGGCTCAGAGGTGCTGGCACCCAGTACCACACCCCCTCCTGCTCTCCCCATCTATGCTGTGCAGACAGGATGGAGTTTCCCCCTTCCTTACACAAACTTGGGATCTCCTTTCAGCCATTGCTCTTTTTTTTTTTTTTTTTTTTTTTTTTTTTTGTATTGATTTTTAAAAGGGGGCACTGCGGCTTTAAAGAGCTTCCCAGACTTGCCTTTGTGACCGGAGGAGAGGGTGGGGTGGTGGCGGAGGTGGGGACCCAGAAGAATGAAATAAAGAGAAGTACAACAAAAAGAAGTTAAAAGTGTGAGTGACAAGTTTTCGGCAACAGGCTTCAGCCCCTGTGGGGTCGTTTGGGCGAAGAATGGCTACAAATGAACAAATGAGCTGGATTTTCATGCTTGGTGGACGGTGAATGAATAAGCATCTTTTAAAACCCTATCAGGAACTCTTTGGATTGTCATTATAGCCGGGAGGAGGGGGGCAAAAGCAGACTTTTGAAGGCTGATCATGTGAAAGAATCCCGATTCTTCGCCTTTTCTCTGCCGGCAGGCACGGCTACCCCGAAACGTGCGGGCAGTGCAGCCGCAGCCCAGCATCCTGCCCTGGCCCGGGAGCGCTTCTGGGGCGCCCTGGCGAGCCCCGGGCTCTCTGGAGGAGCTGAGGGGGTTTGCTCTGCTGGCAGGAGCCCCCTCTGGTTCCCAGAGCCGTGGAAGGGACGGGCAGCGCTTTGCAGCCTCCTCCTCCTCCTCGGAACCTGACTGCGGTGTCAGAGGCGGACAATGTGAGAGGGCAGGAAGCAACTCACTTAAAGGCTTATTTAGAGCACAGAGTGGAGGCTGGGGTCAAAGGAATTGCCCTGGGATTATGGGAATCACCTTCATTTTCTTGCCAAGCCTTCAGACACGAGGGAGCCGACCAAGAGCAAGGAGGAGGGGGATGAGTCTGTTGCTGAGGAAAGGACCGGGGTGTTTCCCCTTCCCTGGCCCTGACAATGAGCCTGGCCTCTCTGAACCGTGCAAATAATTTACAGCTTCTGTTTTCGGCTGTTTGGTATCCTCAACCCCCCCATTTTAACCTTGACTAGAGCAGAGCAGTGGTGAGACTGTTGTAGGAGACCCCACAGCCAGGGTTTGCTGAATACCTGTAAAGCCACAGAGGAGAGGGAAGATTCAGAACGAGACAGGTATAAAACCTCCTTCTGTCTGTAATAAATGATAATATCACATATCCAAAGAATCATAAAACTGGGAAATTGTTAAGGTTGGAGAAGACCTTTAAAATCATCAAGTCCAACTGATGTTTAGACAGTCTTGTCTAAACAGGAGAGCTAAAACTGAGTATTGAGGGCATGAAAACATCAGGTCGGGGTGAAGCATTCTTCCCTGGCTGCAAAAATAAAAGCTGAGTTCACCTGGCGTGGGATTTCAGCAAGCAGGGCCCGGGTTAGGTTGGTTTTCATCCTGTTGCCTGCAAATATGTGAGGGCACAAGCCTGAAACAGCCACGGTCCCAGCAGCCACCTGTTTCCCCCACATCAAAAAGTCCCGAGGCCACTGCAGCAGCCGTGGTTATAAAAGCCGGGCACTGGCACTGGGACAGCCCCGTCAAGAGAAATGAGACCATCATGCACTAAACATAGAGAAAAGATAAATGGAAAAGGAGTCTTTCAGTCTTCATTATCAAGTTTCCATGGGTTTGCTAAAACCATAGCAACCGGTTCAAGCAATGATTAACCTAATAATGTGGAGGCAAAGAAAAAAAAATGCATTCAAGCCCCTAAAGAAGTCACTAGTTCTCCAGAGGTAGTAAATCTGCCCCCCCTCCCCTTCCATCCACCCCCAACCTACAGCCCCACGGCTGGAAGACCAGAAGCATCCTAAGTCTCCAGAAAAAAGGAATCAGCAATGCAGTAAACCCCACTCTAGTGACCCCTTTCTGAAAATACAGCAGTACAGACATCTTTGTGAACTTTTGTAATACCTGCTCTTCACTGGACTCTCGTGCTCTTCTTGCTCCTTTTCTTGCCCACGTCCACCCTGAACTCTCTTTTGCCATTTTTTTGCAAAAAATGCTGCTTTTGCTGATAAGTGAGGGTGTTGAGATCGTCCTCAGCCCCACGGTACATGCAGATAGTGAGGGCAACGCGATACCTCCTGTGGGGAGATATCGGCATGGAGCTGCCCTAGCAGGGAAAACATTAAATGATTTTATCACCCAAATAATGACGGTGTTTCGCCTGTGGCCACACACGGAGGCCTTGGAGCACTTTGCAGACTGTTAGAGTAGGAAAACAATACACAATTCAGCCAGAAGGGCGGGGGGAAGGGGCAGGAATACTATTAGGTCTTTCATTGTGCCTATCTGATCTACGACACAGATAGATCACGTTCAGGGCTATGAGTACACACGGAGATGGGCACACACGGCCCTTTCCGAGCCCTCAGCCCTGCCCCACGGCCGTGTTTCTCCAGCCATGCGGGTGTTTCTTCTCAAAGCAGCGAACAGGCAAAGGAGGGGGCCTCTGCATAGACGGGCGGGTCCCAGGAGGCAGCAGAAGGTGCAGGTCTCCAAAAAAGCTCCTGCAGAAAGTGAGATCTGCTCACCTTGCCTGCCAACACTGGCACCGTGCTGCCCTTGCTCCCTTCTCCCGGCTGTGGGGGACACCTCCGTGGGACAGTTTGTTGAAGGAGGCTGGATCAGGTGCACCAGTAAGAGGTCACTGCTTCTCCAAAATCCACCAAGCCCCGTGTGTTCTCTGATCTGCAGTGTCTGGTTCAGCACCAGGGCCGTGCCGGCCTCTCCCTTCCCCGCAGCACCAGGCGATGCCTCCCACACCCCACCTGAGCGGACAGCACCCCAGCATCTCCCGGGAGAGACACACCGGGAAGGGCTCCTCATCCCCCGGGCAGGGCTGAGCCTCGTCCAGGGCACAACGGCGCCGTGCCTTCAGCACCATGGCCAGAGCCCGGTGCGGACCGGGGCTGCTGCGGGCATCGCTCCGCGCACCCACCGCACCCAGCGCACCCAGCGATCCCACCCGCACCCAGCGCCGCCACCCTCACCTAGCGCTCCCTTCCCCGCACCCAGCGCTGCCACCGCACCCAGCGCTGCCACCGCACCCAGCGCTCTCACCCGCACCCAGCGCTGCCACCCGCACCCACCCGCACCCAGCGCTGCCACCGCACCCAGCATTCCCTTCCCCGCACCCAGCGCTCCCACCCTTACCCAGCGCTGCCACCCGCACCCAGCGCTCCCTTCCCCGCCGGGGCTGCCCCCTCAGCCCGCCCCAGCCCCCGGGGAGCGGGGGCAGCGCGCAGGAAGGGGACAGAGGGGCAGAAAGGGGCTCCCCGTGGTTGCCCCCCCACCGGCGGGACGGGGAGCCCGGGCTGCCGTCCCCGCTCAGGTTCCGCCGCTTTGGTTGCGGTGCGGGAAGGGGAGGTTGTTGCGTGGAGGGGGGAGATGTTTGTGCGTGCAGCTTTGTTTCCAGTAACCAAATTTCTTTTGTTCTACAAATTGCCTCAATAGCGTCTCTTTGCCGCGGGCAAACGGGCTCCGCTGAGAACAATTAGCATCACAATGGGCTTTTGGCCCCGCGGGCCGCTTTGTCTGGCGGCGGCCGCCCCGGCGGGGCAGCGCGGAGCAGGGAGGCGGCCTGGCCGTAAATCCACCAGCTACAAATTGAGTCCCGGCAGGAGAGGGCCGGCGAGGGCTGACGGAATTCATGCGGGCTCTCCTCTCGCCACCAGCGTCTTTGCCATCTCCTGCGCTCCCCCTGCCCCCGCTCAGGGCTTCGCGTTCCGGCTGCTGCCCGCGGTGCCCGGCTAAACTCACCCCGGGGGAGGATGGGGTGGCCCTGAGGCGATCCTGCCCCCCGGGCACCAGCGCCGCTCCAGGAGCGCCGTGTCCTTAAAACAGCCGGGCACGCCTCACCTGGAGACGGGAGCTGCCGCAGCTCTGCGGGAAAAGGCATCTGCAGAGAGAGGCCGGGTTTAAATCCGAGCGTGGGCCTGGACGGGCACACGCCCGGGACCCCTCTGCTCCGCTCTCCATCGCCGCTCCGCCCCGCACGGGAGCGACCCCGCACCGGGCACAGCGCCCGGGGCCCGAGGGAGCCCCGCGGGGCCGGCGCGGCCCTCCCGGCGCTGCTGCGCGCGATTTTGGAACTCCCGGAGAGCCCTCGGTGATAAAAACACGGCCTGGCACAGGTCTGGCCGCGACACGCTTTATTTTTCCTCTTCTTTTTTCTTCAGAAAACTCAAAATATAGCTGCGGGTACAGACAGCTGGACCACCGCTGCTGAAAATACTCTTATATACAAAATACATATTTGTTACGAAATATAATCAATAAATACCGATAGCGACAAATTAATATAATTTACCGTTAACGAGTACAAAACCGTGATTTGTTTCTGTCCGCCCGCTCCCGCTGCGCTCTCCAGCCGAGCGGGACGGGACGGGGCGGGGGCAGCGGGGGTCCCGCCGCCCCCCGGCTCTTTGAGGGCCACCCCGGGGGGACACCGGCCGGGCGGGGGCTCACAGGAAGGCGGGGAAGGCGGCGGGGCCGCGGCGCAGGGCGGCGGGCGGCGGGGCCGCGGCGCAGGGCGAGTCCCAGGGCCCGGGGGAGGCGGCGGCGGGGGGCGGCGGCGGCGCGGGGGGCTCGGGCAGGCCCTGCTCGGCCAGGCGGAGGCTCTGCGTGAGCGCCCAAATGTAGTTGTGCGCGAAGCGGAGCGTCTCGATCTTGGTGAGCTTGGCGTCGTCGGGGAAGGTGGGCAGGACGCTGCGGAGAGCGTCCAGGGCGGAGTTGAGGTGGTGCATGCGGTTTCTCTCCCGGTCGTTTGCCTTCATGCGCCGGCTTCTCTTCTGCTTGCTGAGCAAGCCCTCGCTCCGCGCCTTGCCGCGGCCCCGCCGCGCCTTCCCCTTCCTGCGGGCGGCCGCGTCCCGCGGGGCCAGGGCGGTGCGGGCGGGCGAGGCGCCCCGGCTGCCCCCGGAGGCCCCGCCGGCCGCCGGGGAGGGATCCTCTGCGCCTCCGAAATACGGCTGCCCTTCGTCCGGCGAGCGGTCGCTCTGCGGGGCCATGCTGAGCAGCCAACCCCGCGTCGGCCGGCCCGGCAGAGCCGTGTCCCCCGCGGCTGTGCGTGCTGAGCCCGCCCGAGGCTGCGGGGCAGGAGAGCGGCTCTGGCTGCGCGCTCCGCGGCGCTCCCCGCGGTGCCTCGAGTGCGGGCAGGAGAGGTTGTGCCGCCGGCACACGACTGCCGTTTAGCCCCTATATATAGGGCCGGCAGACAATGGGGATTTCCCGGCCGGGCGGCGTGTGCGCCCCCCCGCCCGCACCCACCCCTTGGCACGCTTTTATCTTATCAGCCCGACGGGAGCGTGCCGGCTCCGGCACCGCCCGCTGCCCCGGCCACGCCACGAGAGACCTCGCCGGCTTCCACCCCGCGTCCTGCCGGGACCCCCCGGCCCTGCCCGCCAGCCCTTCCGGGACGGGACCCCCGGGCCGAGCCCGTGCTGCTCGGGGGCTGCACCACGGCCGGGGCGGCCGCACGCTCCGGGGCTCCGCCGGGGTGCAGCGGGGGTCGGGGCGGGTACAGGGGCCCAGCGGTGACAGAGGGCTCCCCAGCGCTCGGCTGCGGAACGCGGGGAACCTCCGGCCTCCCGGAGTGGCCGGGGACGCACCGCCGGGCCAGGCGCTGCCTCACCCGGTGCCAGACGTGAGGGTCCAGCCGGCACCGTTCCGGCTCCGCTCCTCTCGGCACAGCCACAACCCCTTGCCGCTGCTCCGGCGCCGCGGGGCAGTCCCGGAACATCCCCTCCGGTGTTCCCGTCACCCTTGTCCTGGCCCCTGCAGCGCCGGGAGCATCCCCGCGCCCCCCGCGCACCGACCGGCGGAGCTCTGGGCGCTGCGCTGAGAGCGGCGAGCGCCAGCACCGGAGGGCACCGAACGCCTCCTCCAGTCCCCATTCGCGCCGTGACTTTGCTCCCACAAGGGAAGCAGGGGCTGGATCCCGCGGGGGAAGGGCCCTCCCGAGGCCCGAGGCCGCCCCGGCCCCGTCGGGCCCGGCGCTGGGCCCGGGAGCTCGGTGCGCAAAACGTGCCGGGGATTTTTGCGCACCGGCTGCGGCGGGGATGGGGAGCGGCCCGGGCCCGGGGCACCTTTCCCCGGCCGAGGGCGAGGGACCGGCAGGAGTGGAGCCGGGCTCCCCCTGCACGGCCCGACGCCCCCGGGGGTGCGGGCAGGGCCGCCGGGAGGGCGCAGCCCCGGCGGGGCGGGAGTCCCCCCTGTCCTTCACCAAAGCGGCGCGGCGGAGCCCGCTCGGGGATCCCGGGGCCGGGAGCGGCCGGAGCGGCCCCGTCGGGCCGCGGCGGGGCTGGGGGCAGCTCCCCCTGCCCGGGCCGCTCCCCGGCCCCGCGGGGCGGCCTCGGGCGGGCGCTGCCGGCGCTGTGGGGCCGTGCGCGCCGCCTGGCCCGGAGCGCGGTGCGGCGGGCGGGCGGCCCCGCTGGGAGGGCGGGGGAGGGTGCCGAGGGGGGGCGGCCACCGCGGCGGCTCGGGCGCCCCTTCTCGAGGGGCGGCTCGGAGGGCAGCGGAGGATGAATAGGAAGGGCCCGGAGGGGTTGGGGTTTTTTTTTTTGTGCCTGTGCAATTGGATGACAAAAAAATCTGGCGAGCGAGTTTCCAAGCCTCAGACTGCCCACTTCAAACGTCCTTCAAACAAAAGCTGAAGAGGAAAAGAAAGCCCCACCTGGTACCGCTGTTTGCTAAAATAATAATAAATAGATTTCGTTTAATAAATAATTACAAGAGATTGTAAAGTGGAGTACTTTGGGAAGCATTAATCATGGGGCTGGGGGCAGACATCACCTGCTGGCAAACAAGACAACTTTATTGTTAAATCACCTTCCCACTGCCACTTTCCGATAACTCCCTCCCGTCGCCACAAAGCCCGGCCGGGGATGTTTACTCATAGTTAGCATAACAAGCACCATATTACCACGAACGTGATAAAAACCTGCGGGGGCACCGCTGCGGGCTCCCGCTCACACCTGGCCGGGCCGCCCGGTGCGGAGCTGGCACCCAACGGCCCTTCCAGGAGGGGCCCTGCTGCCGTTTACATTGGCCTGGTTTATGCTGCTTTATAACAGGTTTACTGCAATCCCTATCTCCCGGCCCTATTTGTCTTATTTTATTGAAAACATATGGTAACCAGAGCGGCCCCGGCGCATCCCTCGCCTGCCAGGCGTCGGGAACGTTTGGCGAGCCGGGGCTCGGCCGCAGCCCGCCCGCCCGCCCTCCGGGGGCTGTTTGCTCGGGAGAGGGGAGGGCAGATAAGGCTGGGCCCCCTCTCCATGCTGGGGGTGACCCCAGGGTCCGGGGGGCTCCGGCCGCTCCGCGCCCGCCTCCACCCCGGGGCCGGCGGTGCGCGCCCGCGGGGCCGGGGCTGCGGCGGCGGAGGGCGCACGGCACAGGCACAGGCACCCGCCCCGGGGGCCTCGCCATCCTTGCCCCGCTCCCTCCGGCCGGGCTGCTCAGGAGGAACCGTGATTTGCGCTGCCATATGTCGGGCGGCTCGGCGGAGCAGCTGCCGCCCCGGCCCTACCTAGCCGGGGCATTATACCTGCGAGCCCCGCGTCCCCCTTTGAGAGGGCAGCGCGGCGGGGCCGGGCCCTCGCCGCTGTTTTGTGACTTTATTGTGGCGCCCAACAGATGCACGCCGGCCCCTCCTGCCCCTCGCCCCGGTGCGAGCGCGCTGCTGGGGACACAAGGAGCACAGATGCCAGGCGCAAGGTGCACCAGATGCCCCCCTTTGTCAGTTCAAACAATATTTCTCCCTTCCTCCCCCCGCTCCTTCCTTTTCCTGCAAGAGTGGGAGATGAAGGGGCGCAGAAAGAATTTTATATATATATATATATAGTGTGGAGAGGAAAGGCGAGCAGCGGCAAGAGGCGGCCGGAGCGCGTCCCCGGAGCCGCCCGACGGAGCGCACGGGCGGGAGGGAGGGAGCCGGCCCCGGGCAGGGCCAGGAATGCCCGCCGGGATGGCAGGAGCCGCCTCGGGGAGTCCTTCAGTACCTGCCGAGCGCTGCCCTGGACACCGCAGAGCGCGGTCTGTCCGTTCAGTGGGCGGCTGAGGAGCTCCAGAGCCGGCCGATGTGACCAGCCCTCAGCAGCTGTTATCACACAGCAAAGTGTCCCCCGGGGACACGAAAAGGCTCCAGGGGCTGAGAGAACCTCGGCTATGGGACAGCCTGAGAGGGCTGGGGGTGTTCAGCCTGGAGAAGGAAAGGCTCTGGGGAGACCTCAGAGCCCCTTCCAGTGCCTAAAGGGGCTCCAAGAGAACTGGAGAGGGACCTGGGACAGCACAGGGTGACAGCACCAGGGGGGACAGTGGCTTCAAACTGAAAGAGGACAGGGACAGACGGGATATTGGGAAGGAATTCTTCACCATGAGGGAGGTGAGGACCTGGCACAGGTTGCCCAGAGAAGCTGGGGCTGCCCCATCCCTGGAAGTGTCCAAAGCCATGTTGGACACTTGGAGCAACCTGGGCTAGTGTGTGGCATCCCTGCCCATGGCAGGGGGAGTGGAACTAGGTGATCTTTAATATTCCTTCTATCCCAATCACTCCATAACTCTTTGATTCTGTGCAAGGATAAATAAGCCCTGGGATGAGGGATGCTGTCACTTCACCAGAAGAGGAGAAGCCCTGATAGAAAGCCCAAGAGTTTTCACTGGGGCTTTCACTTTCACTCTACAATAAACCTCTCTCCATGCTTATGTGCCCTCAAAACAGCCAGACAGGAGCTGGCTTCACAAGGCTGCAAGAGCAGACAGCTGTTCTGAGCCATTCTGATCAGAATGCAACAGTCTTTAGCATAGAAAAAAACCTGGACTATCTCTGGATAGGAGAGAGGAAAAGAAACACCATGGAGAGGAAAGGCAGGAAACAAATGCCAAGTACACGAGGGTCAGTCTGTGATGCTGCAGGTGGGTCCTGTGAAACCTGTCACCTTAAAGTATTTATTCAGCCATCCAAGCATCTACCCAGGCAGGGCAGGATGGTCCTCACTTCTCTGGGAGCCAGCCAGCCTCCTCCTGTCATTCCCAGCTCTGCCAGGCTTGCTCCCCTCCCCATTTGCCTGTCTCCCCTGCCAGAAAAAAAGGGTTTCTCCTGCACTCTGTTGGCAGCCTAGGCAGACAGGGTGGGTTACACATCTCCTTCACTTGGGTTTTCCACGTTCTTTAAGCTTTACACCGAGTTTTGGTGAGCTCTGACAGAATCCAGCAGCACTCAGAGGTCGATTTGCCAGCCACCAGCTGGGCAACACAGACTCGAGGCTTCAGAGCTCATCTGCACCAACTCTGCTTTGGCCACCAGTGAATAATTACAGGCCATGGCTATGCTGAGCTCAGACTGCCACCTTCCTGACCAGCCCTTCATTCCTGTAAGGATAAAAAGATGACTTCTGGCATTTTGATGCATGATGGGGTTAGAGGCACAGCAAACTGGTCATGTGGGCTCTCCCTGAAACTCCTCACTCCCCAGCTGCCCATCAAACAGACACATGGTCCTTAATGGCCTCCAAAAACGGTTAAAGATGTGCTTTCCTCTCTTGGTTTAGAGGCTCCACTGGTCAGACTTTGATCACACCAGAACCCACCAGAGCTGGCTTTTGAGAAGCAAAAAAAGTTGCTAAAAACCAGGAGTTTGAAAGGAAATACCCTGAACAACCTGGAAAAGGGGCAGAGGTGCCCTGATGGACTCACACCCACCCCTCCAGAGAGCTTCATCGAAGCCCTCAACATGAGAACAGAGCAAGACTGGGGGCGAGGGGGGTGTTTCACCCTTTCTTTGCAACTGAATTTGGTGCCAGGTCGCTGCCAGCACAGAGAGGTGTGCCCAGTGTGGTGCAGGGTCCCTGCTCGAGCCAAACCCGGCTGCCAGAGGGATGTGACTCAAACCTGTGGTGTGGATATTTCCCCCCTGGCCTCACGCCGCTCATGCTCCTCCCATCGCCATTCCTGGCTGTGCCATCCCCATCCACATCCCCGCAGTGCTGTCATCACTGCCCCGCAGGGTTTAATGTGCTTGGAGCCCCACAGCAATCCCAGCCACACCCACACTGCCTGTGCATGACCCCATCCCCTCCCTGACCCTTCCCTCTTCTCCCTTCTTTCAGGCTCGGGAGGCATCATCCCTTGCTGGTTTTCCATTCCCTTGCTGGTCTCCCCAGTTTTCCATTCCCTTGCCCCCTTGCTAATTTCCAGTTTTCCTTTCCCTTGCCCCCTTGCTATTTCCCCCAGTTTTCCATTCCCTTGCTGGTCTCCCCAGTTTTCCATTCCCTTGCCCCCTTGCTAATTTCCAGTTTTCCATTCCCTTGCCCCTTTGCTATTCTCCCCAGTTTTCCATTCCCCTGCCCCCTTGCTATTTTCCCCAGTTTTCTATTCCCTTGCTATTTCCCCCAGTTTTTCCATTCCCTTGTCCCCTTGCTATTTTCCCCAGTTTTCCTTTCCCTTGCTATTTCCCCCAGTTTTTCCATTCCCCTGCCCCCTTGCTATTTCCCCCAGTTTTCCATTCCCTTGCTCCCTTGCTAGTTTCCCTAATTTTCCATTCCCTTGCTCCCTCCCCACATCCCACACCTCTCTCCTGGTGCCTCCTGCCCGGGTGTCCCCATTGCAGCATTCCCCAGCCATTCCTGCCCATCTGCACTCCCAACCCTTCATGCAGCTCCATCTGCCAAACTCCCAACCTTTCAATGGGAGCCTCCTCCTGTCCTGCCCTGCCGCAGTGCTGAGTAGGAGAGGATTTTATATCCAGATGGGACCATCTGCTTCCCCCAGCCCAGGTGTGTCATGAACCTGGGGAGGCCACAAGCAGCACAGCCCCTCCTGCCAGCCCATGCCAGGACCTCTGTGAAGCTGGGCACCCAGCCTGACTCCTGTATTTCAATTAAAAGATCATGTATTTGCAATTTATTTTTTTTAAAAATCCGTGTGTTTGCAGCCGAACTGCAGTTTAGCTGCAGCAAGAGCAGTCACCAGCAGCCTGTGTGTGTGATTTCGGTGAGGCTCAATCTAAACTCGCGCCAGCAGGCTGCAGTGGGAGGAAGGCAATGATCTCAAGGCAGGTAACAGCAGGGAAAGCTCGGAGCCTTGGCCACCTGCGTGCAGCCAGGGCATTGTCACCATCTGCCCCAGCTGCAGGGAGGGAGCAGCGCAGCCCTGCCCGCGCAGCTGGGCTGGGGGAGGGAGGGATGCTCCAGCCCCTGTCCTGAAGGGTCTCAGCATTCCCGGGGTTTATCAGCTCCCTCATCATTGTCCTTCTTTGGCAGGCAACCAGCCCCAGTCCCCCCAGCAGGTTCTGGGGTTTTTTGGGGTCTCTGGCTCCAGCAAAGCCCCCGTGCTCAGGGTTACATTATCTGACACCCTCCCATCATCTGACATCCCCTCAGTCCGGGGGCTACACCTCCCTCCCCCAGCTCTTCACCGCAATCCCCACCATTTTCCACCATCATTTAAGTTTCTGAAGTAATTTCTTTTTTCTTTTTTTGTCCTTTTTTTAAAAAAAAAAAAAAAAGCAAACCATCTACCATATGTTCTCCCCTGAAAGGGGCAATTGTTAACAGATCATTAAAACACCGTGGCGAGTGCTCTGAGATTCCTTCCCTCAGTCTTACGCTTTATCCCGTCTCTGTCACCCTTTCAATGCGGCTTTGAGGGCTCTGCTTTTCTAACTTCCTTCTCGGGGGGGAAAAAAAAAGAAGAGAGAAAGAGCCACTGAAATGACCCTCTTCACAGCTCTCCTCCTTGCTTTTCAATGTCCTTTGCGACACCCAACTATAATTGGGGTGGGGGGCTGGCGTGCCGCCGCTGCTGTCACCGGGCTGGGGGTGGCAGGGCCACATCCTGCCCCGCTCACAGGGCTGGGCTGGCAGGATCAGGGGTGACAGGGGTGCTGCAGGCAACCTCTCCTTCCACTGCTGGGCCAGGGGACTGCTCCTCTGGGGAGGCTCAAACAGCACATCCCAGCCAGCCTGGGGCCGTCCCTGTTCCTGGGATGGGGCTAGGGGATGATCCCATGGCACATATGTGTGCAGACACAGGGAGCTCATTCCCTAGAGACCTCATTCCCTTGAGAGCTCATCCCCAGAGACCTCATCCCTTAGAAACCTCATCCCTAGAGACCTCATCCCCCTGAGACCTCATCCCTTAGAAACCTCATTCCATAGAGATCTCATGCCTTAGAGATCCCATCCCCAGAGACCTCATCCCTTAGAGACATCATTCCATAGAGACCTGATCCCTAGAGACCTCATCCCTTAGAAACCTCATCCCTTAGAGACCTCATCCCCCTGAGACCTCATCCCTAGAGGCCTCATTCCATAGAGACCTCATCCCCCAGAGACCTCATTCCTTAGAGACGTCATCCCTAGAGACCTCGTCCCCAGAGACCTTATCCCTGGAGACTTCATTCCAGAGACTTCATCCCCAGAGACCTCATCCCAGAGACCTCAATCCCTTAGAGACCTCATTCCTTAGAGACTTCATCCCTAGAGACCTCATCCCTTAGAGACCTCATTCCCAGTGACCTCATCCTCTGAGACCTCATCCCTTGGAGTCATCATTCCCCAGAGATCTCATTCCCAGGGACCTCATTCCCTAGGGACTTCATTCCATAGAGACATCATCCCCAGAGATTTCATCCCTGGAGACCTCATCCCAGAGACTTCATCCCTAGAGATCTCATCCCAGAGATGGGGTGGATATTTCACCTCCCTTTCCTGCAGAACTCACACTCTTTCAGGAAACACCAAATGATGGGAAGCTGGAGACCATCATGGGATGGACCAGCTCTGCCTGAGCAATGGCCTTGGGTTGAGGGACACTTCCTGCAGGCTCTGTGCTCCTCTGATCAGGAGGGACAAGGCTGTTGGAACTCACACAGATGCTCCTTACCTGCACCTTCTCCCCTTCCACCATGGACTTGGCCATTTCTCCAGAGGACCATGTTCCCCAGCTCATCCAGCCAAGCTCCAGGCATGGTTTGCACCTCTGCTCCACCTTTCCAAGCAACCAGCATGAGGCTCTGAGAATTTGAGCTTCCCCATCCAGCAAAGGAGTGTGCTGCATGGGACCAGAGAGCACAACACCCCTGCTGGGAAAGAGGGGGAGAGGCAGCTGCCCCAGCCAGCAAAACCCAGTTATGTTTGTAAAAACCACAGAAACTTCCAAGCTCTACACACAGATTTCTCCAAGAACCAATATTCCACAGCAGCTCAGCTTTGCCAGGGCCTGCACACAGCTCCAGGGAGCTCAGAGGGCTCCATTGCCCCTGGCTCTTGCCCTGCAGCCAGCAGGTTTTCCCCAGCTCCCTCCAAACCCCTCCCTTTATTTCAACCCAGGAAGGTGCAGCCTCAAGCTGGAGGAGGCAGTGCTGCTCTGCTTTGCTCCAGCATCCTGGGAACAGGAGCCAGGAGCTCCTTGTGCTTCCCCAGGCAAAACTCCCATCCCAGGACCCTGCTGCTGAATCTCCAAGCAGGGCTGAGCACTGTGGTGGGCTTGGGATCAGAAAAGCAGTCCCCAGTGCCCAGGAGGATGAGGTGGCTTTGTCCTGGTGTGCACATCCCCGGCAGGTGGGCTCCCCTCTTCTCCCAGCACAGCAGCTTTCAGCTCTTCATCAAGGATAAAACTTTCCACAGGGAAAAAAAGGTACCTCCTGCAAAAGAGCAGGCTGGAATTTCTGGGGTCTCTCACTTTCCTGAGGGCATTTAACAGCTGCCTTTGCCGATGGCTCTGAGTGCTGCTGCAGGGCAAAGCTTTGTCCCTTGGAGCTGCAGAGACACTTCAGGCCAGGAGCTGAACCCAAACCCAAGCAGTTCTTCCATCCCCAGTGCCAACCCAGATGGAGCTGGGTCAGTTTTAAGCAGCAATTTTGACAGACAAACAGCAGCACAGCTCTCCCAGCAAGGATGAAGATGCTGCCCCCTCTTCAGGCACTAAATGAGGATGCAGACTCAAAGCAGCTCCTGTGCCACGGGTGTTCCTGTGGTGGAGATATCTCCCTGGCCCAGCAAGTGGCAGCACCTGCCCTCTGCAGTTCAGCACCCTCCACATTATTTCAATTCCTGCACCCACACAAGAACCTTTGGAAAATCAGCTGGTGCAGAAAAGTCGTGAATGCCAGGAAGCCCTAGTGAAAAAAAGAGCTTTAGGAGCACAAATCTACAAATCAACTTTTAGCTAAATCGTTTTTACATCCTAAACACTGATATTTTTCCCCATCAGAGGGAATTTAGCTCATCCCAGCTCTGAGGAACGAAGGTGAAGCTGTAAGTACAGCAGCTGTGTCCTGAGCGTCACAGGAGCAGATGGTGATCACTGCAGGGATTTCCTTGGAAGCTGTGCCTGCCCAAAGGAGCTTCTCGAAGCAGGGCAGGGGAAAGGGCCACTGAAGAAACCCTGCATGTGTGGATGCAGAGATTTCGTTCCCAGCGAGCAGGGATTTAATGAGTGCCACCAGAGGGAGACCTGCCCGGCATCTCTCCTCTGCTAATTAAAGATTTCTATTGATTTTTATTTCTTCTTTTTAGATCCTGTGCATGGGCACCCAGCTCACCCAGGTGCTGTGCCAAGTCTGTGCCTCTGTGGCCTCATGGAATAACGAGGTAAATCTCTTTTTCTGAGCCCTGATGGAAAGCAGGAACACATGGAGCAGGAACCACGGGCAGCTCACAGCTGTCAGAGCGCTTTAAAATCACACACACAAGAATAATCCATAGTTCTGGGATGTTGTGGAGTTGTCTCAGGCTTTCAGGGAGCAGCCAAGGAGCATTTCCCTAAACCAGGTCAAGGATGCATCTGTGAGGAGCAGTCCAGGCTGCTCCTGCCAGGAGGACAGGGATTAAATTAGATCAGCATTCTTCACCCACCTGAAGAGAATTTTCTCATCAGCTCTGTGAGAAGGCAGCTGAGCAGAGAATTGCTGCATCTCTCTCCTCCAGCCACCTCCCAACAGGCATCATCCCTCCCTCCCTCCCTCCAGTCCCCATGGCCTGTGAGCCAAGAGTTCATTTCCTCAGGTCCTAGGGAATGGGAAGGGTCAGGAGTTTCTGAATCAATCATTTCTTAAACAAAATCACACAGGGTTTACTTTGGGATTGTCAGCTTGACATCACTCCCACCCAAACACCGTGAAGGATGGCTGAAAATTCAGTACAGCCCACAAATTTTCTTTGTAAGGGATAATTGCCCTCTTGTATCCCAAAATACTCTCCCCAGTTCATTTAAACCACCTGAAGTTTAACCACACTTGTGCCACCTCCTGGCTTCTGGGCTATCTCGTATTTCACAGCACCCCCACATTTACATTTATTAAAATACTACTACTACTACTAATAATAATAATAATTTATTAATGATAATAAATTAAATAAATAATAAATTAAATAAATTTATTAAAATAAACCCCCCTTAATTTTGTCACCAATTCCCCATTGATGGAAGGTTATTCCTACCTTCCCAGCCCAGTCCCTGCTACAAACCAACTCCAGCTTCAACTTTGCCATCCTCCCAAGCTGCTCCTCCTCCCTCTCCTTGTACACAAACCCACCCTTAAAACACACCTTGCTTTTTAACTTACCAGAACACATTATTCAAGACAGAGACCAGGACATTTTGGGTGAAAAGGAGCAATTAAATATTAAGTAGTAGCCATGTTAAGTAGTAGCCACTAGAGCGTGCTGCGGAGCTGGCACTGCCCCTGCTGCACTGGGATCTCTGTCCCTAGAAACCATCCCAGGAAACGGGTGAATCCTTTTTTAGTCCTGGAAATGCACAAAATTTGTTCAGAAATTCTTGGTGAAGGCAGAGAGTTAAGCAGCAAACGCTGAGTTTTGAAGAAAGCAGAAAAAAATGTCCAGGACAAGAAAATTTTTTTTAAAAAACAACAACAAAAAGCAGCAAGGAGAGAATAAAATCAGATGGTGCCCTGTTTTTCTTAGTGGAGTGTTTGGAAGAGAAGAGATTTATATTCAGGATATAAACCTGCTTTATTCTCATCCTGACTTTGGTTTAATTGCAATATTAATGATAATTAGGTTTTGCATTTTGCCTGCAGGCCTGTCTGGGGCTGGAGAGAGTGCACAGAAATGCTGAGGACAAAGGAACATCTACAAAAACCCCAGAGCTCTTGGTGGACTGAGAGAAGCAAGGGAGGCACAGATGTTCAGTGACTCTCCAAAAGCCCAGGCAGGCAGCACCCAAGCCAGAATCACAGCTCCTGCCACTTCTACCTTTTGATTCAGCATTTGAGGGACAGCCTTAACTTACACAAGAAGATAAAAATCATTTTAAACAAAACCCGTGTGCTTTTTTTTTTTTTAAGAAAAAACGACTCATTGGTTTTATTTCAACAGTAAATTTTAGAAACATCTTGACATACAGAACTCCAAAAAAATATAAAGTCATAAATCACCTAGTTAATTTACTAAAGGGGAAAAATACAGTACATCCAAGACTCAAACATCTTGTAAGTTTATACAAAAGCCACACAGTAATAAACTGCATTAAAAAATAGATCAAGCATTACCTGACTGATTTGACACTGGCATTTGCCCCGTTATTGAAAGGCACTGAGCAATGAAAGCGATCAGCATCACATCCATTATTGTCAGTAAATTCATCATGATTAGCATAAAACCCCACTATTAAACACAGCTTTCATGTTCACCGTGTGCATCAGCAAGAAATCTCTCTGGAAGGAGTAAGGAAACAAAGCTGGAGAAGGACAAACACTAATGTGACATCCAGAGATGGAAAGACACGTCCTGGAAATGGAAGTTCAGCTCTTCTCCAGTTTCTCTGGCTGTGTTATCCCAGCAGTCACTCAAAGGAATTAATGCCCCAAGAGCCCCGCGGGGCCCCTCTGCTGTGTCCTGGCTCTCCCCACTGTGGCTGCTGCAGCCCCCAGTGCCTGCCAGCCCACAGCAGCCGGGTGTGCCTGCTCTGGCAGCGCCGGGCTCCCCATCAGCCCGGGTAGCACATGCAGCAGCCGGCCCCGGCCAGGTCGGGGGCAGGAGCAGCCCCACCAAAGAGGCTCTGGCCCAGCTTGTGCTCCGCGATGATGTCCTCCACCCTGGTCACGTACAGCAGCGTCAGCAGCACCCCCAGGAACTGCCAAGGAACCACAAAAGGGGCTGGTTATAGCACACATGTACATGCTATCAAGTTTGGGTTTATGGGTTTAGTTATTTGAGAAGACAATTTTCGCTATTGTTATTATTTTTAAGCGTTATATTTTTTAGTTTATGTTTTTTTATTGGGTTTGTTGTATATAGAGATGGTTTGTATATAGGTATTTTTGTGTAATACTTCCTAGGAATTGTGTTTAGAGGTTGTGAGCTTTTTTATTATTTTTTGGTTGATGATGGTGAGATGTCACAGACATCTTTTATGGAAAATCCTTTCCTTAGGAAAGAAGCTGAGAGGCCTCAGGAACAAAATGTAACCAATGGTTATCTGCTGCTGTGGAATGCAACAGGTGGGTCTGGGATTGGCTCATGTGGTTGTTTCTAATTAATGGCCAATCACAGTCAGCTGGCTCAGACTCTCTGGTCAGTCACAAGCTTTTGTTATCATTCCATTCCTTTCCTTGCAAGCTTTCTGATGAAATCCTTTCTTCTATTCTTTTAGTATAGTTTTAATATATAATTTTCTTTTAATATAATATATATCATAAAATAATAAATCAGCCTTCTGAAATATGGAGTAAAGATTCTCATCCTGGGACCCCTGTGAACACCACCACATACATGGTATTAAGTTTGGATTTATAGGTTTACATTATTTGAGAAGACAATTTTTGCCGTTGTTATTTTTTTTAAGCATTAAATTTTTTGGTTTATGCTTTTTTATTTGGTTTTTGTTGTATATAGAGATTCTTTGTATATAGGTATTTTCATGTAATACTTCTTAGGAAGTGTGTTTAGAGGTTGTGAGCTTTTTTATTATTTTTTGGTTGATGATGGTGAGATGTCACAGACATCGTTTGTGAAAAATCCTTTCCTTAGGATTTTTTCTCCTGAGAAGCTGAGAGGCCTCAGGAACAAAATGTAACCAATGGTTATCTGCTGCTGTGGAATGCAACAGGAACAAAATGTAAATAACCAATGGTTATCTGCTGCTGTGGAATGCAACAGGTGCATCTGGGATTGGGCTCATGGGGTTGTTTCTAATTAATGGCCAATCACAGTCAGCTGGCTCAGACTCTCTGAAAGTCACAAGCTTTTGTTATCATTCCATTCCTTTCCTTGCAAGCTTTTTGATGATTTAGTATAGTTTTAATATCACATTTTCTTTTAATATAATATATATCATAAAATAATCAATCAGCCTCCTGAAACATGGAGTCAAGATTCTCATCTCTTCCCTCGTCCTGGGACCCCTGTGAACACCACCACATACATGGTATTAAGTTTGGATTTATAGTGTTTAGATTATTTGAGCAGTTATTTTATTTTTATTGGGTTTTTTTAAGCGTTGCGTTTTTTGTTTTATGGGTTTTTATTGGGTTTGTTGTATATAGAGATTCTTTGTATGTAGGTGTTTTCTTGTTATGCTTTTAGGATTTATGTTTAGAGGTTGTGAGGGTTAGCTTTTTTTTATTATTTTTTTGGTTGATGATGGTGAAACAGAAGAAATTTTCCAGAGTAGAAATCTATTTTGATTAAGTGAAATGTACATCTTTGAGTTAAGTCTGTAGTTTGAAAACATAGGTGTTTAGTCTGACTGCCTGTTCTCATAAAAAGCCTAAACTCAGAAAAACTACTTCATCCAAAAGACAGAGATAAAGAGAGGAAGACAAGGAGACAGAGAAGCTGCTGTGAGAGCAGGCCAACCTAACCTAGGAATTCTTTCTGATGAAGAAGAATTAACGGCAAATATCACACGAAATTTGTAAAAATGAATATGTATATACCTATTGTGAAATTGCATGCATATGGATTTGAGAGAGAGATTAAAAAAAAAATCTTAAAAATCTTAGAGTTCCCAGAGGTGCACATGTCTGTCAGGGAGAGGAATCCCCACATGTGTCCAGCACTGTAATAAACAGAAACTTCCACAAAGTTGTGGAGTTTTGTTTATCTCTGCAAAGCAATGGGATTATGTGACAGGGATTTTAAATGTTTTGTTTTGTTATTGTTGAAAATTGTAGCTTTGTTTGTAGTATTTTAAAGATGGGCTAATTAAGTAATTGTGGATTTGTTAGGTTTTTGAGTGTAATTTTTTTTTAGGTTACGAAGGTTTTTTAGGGAACAGGACTTAATAGTGGTTTTTGATGTTGGCCCAGCCCCAGGCAGGCAGCACAGGCAGCCTGCCTCACTGCAGCTTTAGGGAGTCACAGGTGTCATGGATAGGGGAGGACTCAAAAAAAAACACCCAAGAAAAAGCAAATGGCCTCACCAAACCCTGCAACAGTGATGCTACTAAGTGACCAGAATGCCATCTCAGCTTATCAGCTACATTAAATTCAAAATTCAATGGGATTTCACATACTGACAAATGAGATGTTTGATTCAAATGCCAGAATGCCACCCCAGCTTATCAATTACATTAAATTCAAAAAGAAAATTATGATTATGGTAAAATAGGATTTCACATACTGGCAAATGAGATTTTGGTTCAAATGCCAGAATGCCACCCCAGCTTATCAATTACATTAAATTCAAAAAGAAAGTTATGATTATGGTAAAATAGGATTTCACATACTGGCAAATGAGATTTTGGTTCAAATGCCAGAATGCCACCCCAGCTTATCAATTACATTAAATTCAAAAAGAAAATTATGATTATGGTAAAATAGGATTTCACATACTGGCAAATGAGATTTTGGTTCAAATGCCAGAATGCCACCCCAGCTTATCAATTACATTAAATTCAAAAAGAAAGTTATGATTATGGTCAAATGAGATTTCACATACTGACAAATTATTCAAATGCCAGAATGCCATCTCAGCTTATCAGTTACAATAAATTCAAAAAGAAAATTATGATTATGGTCAAATGGGATTTCACACACTGACAAATGAGATTTTGATTCAAATGCCAGAATGCCACCCCAGCTTATCAGTTACAATAAATTCAAAAAGAAAACCATGATTATGGTCAGATGGTATTTCACATAGTGACAAACCAGATGTTCCCCCTCACAGTGGACACCCTCTTACCTGGGGCAGCAGTATGCCAAGCAGCACACCAGCCATGATGCTGTAGTTGTCCAAAAACCAAATGAGCACAGCATTGGTGCAGCCTCGGACGTGGATCACGTGCTGAACGCTCAAGCGCTGCAAAACACCAGAGACAGGGTTCAACAGGAGCTCCACTGCTGGGAGATGCTTGGGGCACCTCAAAACTCAGGCAGCCAGATGTGGTTTGCCTTCCCACCTCTTTAAAGCCACCGAGTTTAACAAAAACCTCATCAGTAACTCTTCCATCTGTTGTTAAGCTGCTCCACACCTCAACAAATCACTCTTATTTTTAAAAGTTATTCCACACCCGAGTAAGTAACTTCATTGCCTTAAACCTGTTTGTTACAGCTATTTTTCAACAAGAAATGCACCCAATCCTCATTTAAGACCACTTGGCAAGCAGAGAGGTCTCTCTTCAGCTTTCATCTCTGCTCCCAAGTTGAAAATACATCAGCGGAAAAACATAAATTGTTTGCAAAAAGACCCAATAAAGGACAGGAACAAGAGGATTTCGGATTCAGTCCTGCAAGCTGTGCTGCTCCCTGACCCCAACCCATAATATAAAAGCACTTGAGGCTGCAGAGGGTCCTAAGCAGTGAATGGGATGAAGTTAAGAAGAAGCTGAAGTGCTCCGTGTTAGAGCCTGGCTGCAGCGTTCAGGTGATTAAGCCACAAATCAATGAACCTGAATGAAGACAAGCTGTATTTAAAGATAACCAGTAATCCCAAAAACCAACAACCCGGGCTGGCATTGTGCTCCAAGTGCCTCAAATGAGCTGGGGAGAGGAGATTTCCAGACCAGCCCCCGCCCTGCCTCCTCCCAGCACTCCAAGGCCAGCAGTGGAGAACTCAGGGCAGATCCAATTACCAATTCCCCTTCTTAATCACTCTGCAATTACCGCCTTGAGCTGCAGCCCCTCCTCTGGGGTCTCGGGGGCTGTTCCCAAAAGGGAAGGGTGAAGGAGGAGGCCCCATCCCACTCCTGGAGGGAGGAGAAGGCAGCCAGGGAAATCCCACTGCTCCTCCAGGTGTGCCACCACAGGCTTGAAAATAAAACACCCACTCCTGGGGTATAAAATACTTAAAAACAGCTCAGTTGGCTTTTATCAATGCCAATTTTACTCAGTAAGAAACTCGGACTTTTATGTACTAAAAGCTTTCCCCAACTCAAGTCACTGCTCCAAATTTTGAAAGCAGCTTTTTTGTGCATTAATTGTGCAATTAGCACGGGGAAGTTGCCAACAAACAAGGAATCGAGGAAAATGAAAAGGGAAGATACAAAAATCAAACAATATGAGGCTTTTCTCATATATGGAAATTATTCCAGGAAAAAAGAACCATTTTAATTGCCAATTTAACTGCCTGGCAGATGAAAGCACACAGAAAACACTTTTATAACAGACCAAAAAAAGAAGCAGCACCCTCTGCCACGCCAGGGTGGGCAGTGGCTACGTTACCTCTTGGTCAATGGTTTTGTATCCACACATAGTGTTGATAATGTCTGTCTGAAAAGAAAACAACAAATATGAACTGCAGCAGGAAACTAAAATCACAGAAATATTATTTTTACCCTGTGTTCACCCAGCTCATACAAAAGCAATGAGAGGGTTATTTGCCAGTCCAACACCAGTTTATCCCAGCAGCCCCAGTGTCAGAGTTAGTTAGAGCTCCCCATGATTTTAGAGCAATAAGTATTGTCAGTGTGTCACTGACAATTTGAGCCATTCCTATCCAACCAAAGCAGGGTGGCACCAGCATCCAAACCAAGCTGTGACAGAGCTGTGTGACACAGCTGCTTCCACAGAATCAACAGCTGGATTTCCTTTTAAAGCCTTAAGAACTTAACACACCTTAGTACTAAAACCAGGGGTTAACACAGCCTTCATGCCAAGATGATGACAAATTTAAGCTCAGAAATATCTTCAGGTCCAAATAACTTCCAGTACTATGAATGCTGTTTACAACACTAAATTCATTACAATATCTATACAATACCATTATACACATGAATATAAAACTCATATATTCAAAAGTGACTGAGTGCTTGCATTCACCACAGATTACTAACACATTTTCTGCAGCCATGTAATGCCTTCTGTGGGTTCCAAGGCTCTACCTTGAAAGCCTGGAAAAGCCAACCTGAAAATCATGAAAATGAAAATCATCCAACGTAAAAAACCACTGGCATCAAAGGAGGCAGAAAACAAAGCCAAAGGCATGGAGGAGAATGAGAAGTTTTTAAGCTGGACTCTCACCTTGAACACACAACTGTCTGACAAACAATTCACAATTGTTCAGCACATTCCTAGAAGAAAAAGCTCAGACTATTCCACAGGGCTGTTGGGAACTGTGTGGGGCACCCCTCTGCCAAGCACAGGGAATAAATCCACTTGGAAGTCAGTACCAGAACTGGACACCAGCTTGTTGTGTTGGCTGTGAGTGATTTCATGTTCCCCAAATGGCTGAGGCCTGACTGACAGACACGTGGTCACTTCCAAAATATGTCACCACAAGGAGGGCAGCCCCATCCTGTAGCTTTAAACACAGAATTTGTAACAGGACGTTGTGGCATAAGCAAATGCACACAGAGGATATAAATACATTGGAAACAGAAGATTATAAGCATAATTTCTATCTGCTCCACTAGTGTAAGTGTTTAATAAATAATTTGACATGAAGATAGTTCCTTTAGAGCCCCCCCAGCCCTGGCTGCTGTTAGCAGGAGGCTTTTACAGAGGATCAGAACCCAGGCACCCACATTAGCTGGAGTTTTCCATGACTACAAAGCCCATGAGTAATCACAAACCATATCTGCAGCTTTCCAGGACAGAAACCAGCCTGTATTTGGAAGGATTTGTCAAACACAGTAAGATTGATGCACCTTCTGGTTGTTTTTTCCTGGGGCAGCCATGCACAGCCCTGGTGCTGGCTCCACACAGGGCTCAGCAGCAGCATCTCCTGCCCAGAGCCACCAGCCCTCACCATGCATGGAGCACTCTTCCATCTGGGGCTTCTCCCTGCCCTCCTTTACCTTCCCTGAGCTTCACACCTCATGGGACACAAGCAGCTTAACCCTCCCTTCCCCAGCTGTCAGTGAATATACTCCCTGGAGAAGTTTTTATTTCAGTGGTTTTCCCTGGAGAAGTTTTTATTTCAGTGGTTTTCCCTGGAGAAGTTTTTATTTTAGTGCTTTCCCTTTCCTGAAGGCAAAATCCTGAGTTGTTCTGCTCCATCCAGCTGCAGGTTCTTGCTCTCAAACAGCTAAGACTCAAAGCATGATGTTCAGCTTTGGTTTCTGAGACTAAATCAAAGCTCATCACAGGTTTAAACAGACCCATTCCCACACACCAAAAATGTGTGTGCACATGTAATAAACACCTTCCTGTGATAGACATCTCTCAGCAACACCTAGCAGGATTACTTACACAACCACTGCATCTATTTTTCCTTTTTTTTTTTTTAATTAAACAGCCACGCTCAAGGCAGATGTTGAAAGGGCAGCCCAAAGCAGGCACAGCAGGATACCCATCACAAACTCTGCTCTTCCACACACCCAATCTCTCTATCTCATGATCAGACTGGAGACCAAACCCCAGAGAGGCAGGGGCTGCCTGTACTGGAGTAGTTGAGGAATTGTTCTTTTTCAAATTCAGCATTACATGCATCCCTCAGATGAAGAACAGTGAATTACAGAATTAATTAAAACACATTTGCATGAAAATCAACTGCTGCCCCTGGTGCTGCCAGCACCAGTTGGGACCAGTTAATCACAGACTGGTCCAGACTCCAGTCCCTCCAGGATTTTACAGGCAGGTGGTTTTCAAGGGTAGACTGGGCAGACCTGTGCCCACAAGCATGCCCTCACCCTGAGGTCACATTTTTGGATTATTCTGGAGATGACAAGGTCATTCTGAGTGGTTCTTAATTCACTCTGAACCCCCAGCCATGGAAGCCACCAGGTCCCAGGATTCCTGGCAAAGCTGGAGCAGCAAACCCTGGGGAAAACACCAGCAAAAGTGAATTTTAAACAGCTCTGGTTCAGGTGAGCCACGAGATTAGTGGAGCTCCCAACATCCCTTCTGGGCTGGGGAGTGGCTCAGTAAAATCCAATACATCAAATCCATTATTTCCTCCCTTTCAAGCTGTCAAGACCCACAGATCCATCAGGGGAGGAAAGAACCCATTTTCCTTCACTTCTTGCCCCAGATTTCCTAAAGCCAGGCTCCTTTTTGGGTGAACACCAGTGATGCTGAGGTGCCAGGACTCACCTTATTTCTGATGCAGCAAGTGTAGGGCACCCCACAAGCCAGTGGTCCTGGAGCCTCACAGTTGTGGTACACATTCTGGGACCAATCTCTATAATCCTCACCACCACAGCACTTGAACTGGAGAGAAAAATAAAAATAAAATTTAAAAAAGACAAAAAACTCAAGGATCTTTAAGGTCTTCTCCAACCCAAATGGTTCTATGATTACAAAAGGAATAGGAAAAGAAAATTTCTACCTTAAACTCTTTGAACAAGTTAGAAAACAAAGTAAGAATGAAACAATTTTAAAAGCCCTGAACTACCAAAAAATCCTATCATTTTATCAGCATGGCATGTATGAATGTACATGATAAATACAATTAAAAAGAATTAAAGATAAAGGTAATTCTCCTCTGTCACCTGTTGAACTACAACCCAGGGTGCCAGAGCAAAGTACTCAGTGCCAAGTTCCACCTCCCATCTTTTCTGAGCTGAAAAATTCTCTTTCCAGCTCTGGACATCATTCAGCAGTGCTTTTACATTGACTCTATCTTGACCTGCAATCTACCTCTGCAGTTGTTTTAAGGGTTCCAACCACATTTCCAACTGGATCTAAAAGACAAAAGCATTGCTCCAAGGCATAAATTAATCTCACCAAAACATTGTGGGTGTAATTTAGAACAACTGAAAGCTGGCAAACAAATACTCTTAAGTTTACACTGACTTAATATAAATATTCCCTTTATAATTTAAACGAAGGGGAAAGGAGGAGCTCATTTAATCACTAGCATGAACATAGCCATCATTTTGGGCAGTGCATGGAAAAATTAAAGCATTATGAAGTCTAATGACCAAATTTCCTCAGGATGCTCTGCTTCTGACAGACTTTCCATGCTAACTTTGTTTTTCAAAGCAGGCTGCCAGCTCCATAACCATGTCCTAGAACATATGGATCACTTCCTAAGTCAATTTTTTAATAACCATTACTTGGCATGGTCACAGACATCACATGGGCCCTGACATCACCTTGCTGAACACTTGTTGCTTCTCCTGCAGCCTCTGAGCTGCATGGCAGAGCTCTTCAGTTACCCAATAAACATTTCAACAGATCAGCCTTATTAAAAAAATAACATGAAAAAGCCTGTGAGTCAACACCACGTGCCATTAGGTAATGCCCAGCTGGGCTCAGCACAGTTTCTGAATTTTAATGACAGGTAAATACCCTTCCAGTGGTATTTACCTCCAATAACCACCTTGTTAAAGAGCTCTGTGCATGCCCTCGAGCAGCCACACAACTGTGGCAGCCTAAATGCCACCTCATTTCTCTTTATTTCTCTTTTTCCAATGCTTCTCAATCTCCTGCACCAGCCAGCAGAAGTGTTGAGTGCCAGGCATGGCTGCAATTTAGGCTGAATTCACCTCAATCCAGCTGTGGGGCCACTACAAAGCTACAGGTTTGTAGGATCTGACCTTGAACATTAGAATTGCACCTGCCAAGGCAAAAGCTGCATTTTGGGCCTCTCTTTTTGCAGTGATGTAAGAGGGTTTAAAATTTTAAAACCATTTAAATGGTTTTAAATCCAGCTGGAATGCTGGATGAGCCCTGACCTCAGCAGCAACACCAAAAGAGATGACACACAAGATCTCACCCCTCTCATCAGTAACAAATTGATTGGCACACCACTGGAAAAACTCAAAGCTGTTGCTCAGTTAGTCCCAAGGGGGAAAAAAAACCCCAACAAACCTGCTTTTGAACAGAATCCATGATGTTCTTGAAGTCTAAATCATCATAGTAATTCTCAATTCCTCTTCTAATGTTATCATTCAAAAATTTGATTGTCTAGAAAGCAAAAGGAAAACAAGATCCATGGGTTGCACAATGGGCACATGGGCTGGAACAGAATTAGAAGAGCAGCTTAAAGTGACAAGTGTAACTGATGAGCACAAAGGAAAAGGCTTTTTTTCCTTTCTTTTAGAGGAAAAACCCAAAACACTCGTTACAAACAAATTTTAGCAAATCCTGCAGGGACCAACCATCTGTTCTCCTCCGGGGAAGCAGCCTCACTGCTGGGTTGGGCTGGCAAGCTCCAGCACTGTGACACCTCTCACTGCTGAGACCTCCCAGCATCTCCAGAGATGGTCCCATCACCCTGGGACATGGATAGCCCAGGATCCTGTCCCTGGGGACCCTCCTCATCATCTCCTGGATGGCAGAGCAGTGGCGTTGGGTGGTGGATCTCGGCCCCTGGTCTGCACCACGCCCTGAGCAACCAGACTTGGCTGTGTCACCACCATCCAGGAATTTTATTTTCCGTGAATTTTCCATTAATTTGATTTTCTAAAGAGTTCCTAATTGCCAGATAGAGAGCTTTGCTCCACATGGAGTGGAAAAAAGGTGTGTTTGTATGTTTTACAGTGGTTGTTTTGAGAAATATGGCAGTGTGGCGACAGCAGATATAAAATGGTGTCTCCTCAGCATGGCATACTAAAATTAAATCAACAAACTGTTTTTAAAGTTCAGAAGATGAGAGAAAAGGAAAAAAAAAAGAGTATTTAGTTTTCAAGATCCAGCATAATCTCAGCACAGCAAAACCAGGGACTAATCACTACCAGAATGTAACAACTTTCCTTTCAATCCAGCTGCTGAAATGACAAAGCTAAAGCCTTACAGGTCAGAAAATCTGAAATACACACTCATCTTCTCAGTATTACAAACTGCAACAGCCACAAACTAAGCAGAACAAAAAGGACTATCACATAAGTGATGAGAAGTAACACAGGACCCTCCTAACAGGTCAAAAACCTCATTTAGACTCTACAGATTTGCAAAAGAAGTAGAGAAAGAAATGGGGAAAATGCACATGACATACAAAACAAACAGGACATACATAGAGGCTACTACACTAGGCTTCCATAAATACTTTTTTGTTCTCCCCATACTAACCCAAACTTCTCCACTAACCTTGAAAAACAAGGGAAGAAAGCTGTCCCTAAGTGTAGCTGTCCTGCTATAAATCAAAGCATAGGCATCTAGTACTTGCCATAGTGAATACATTTATGTTTTAAAGCATTTCTAACTGAATAACATAGTCTGCTGCTTTTGGTGCAGAAAAATGAAGGGTTGAGTATAGTTATAGGATGCTTGTCAATGATGGAGTCTCCTGTATAAATTTGTTATGTTGCTTATGGATGTGGGCAGGGAAGAGCTGTCCTTTAACTGAGGCAAAACATTTGGCCATTAAAAAACAACAGCCTCCAAATCCTTCTGGAAACACCCCAAATCAGCAGTCAGACCCAGATGGCAAAACAGAAGAAAGCATTTTGTCATCCACCAAGAGCTGGAAACTCATTCTGCCTGTATTGCACATTTGTAGCCACCAGATTTCCTCCAACTCCTTAACCTGGAATTCCTCTCCAGAATGGTAGCAAAGCCCATGGCTGAGCCCTGAAAAGCCTTTCCTTATCTCTTCCACAACCACTCCTCCCTGGGGGGGGGACCATCTGCTGATAACAGCTATTGAATGTCCCTTCATGGCTGGTAAGAACTACAGCATCCCATTGGGAGATGTGAGCCCAGAGGGAGGAGCCAAGCATTCCTACCTGGATATAATCTGAGATTCTGGAACCCCAGCACAGCTTCTGCACTGGATTGCCCAGAGGAACAGCAGCTGCCTCTTGCCCTGGATCTGCAGAGGCAGAGACTGCACCTTTCTCCAGGATCCCTGCTCCAGCAGAGCCAGCCCTGGCACTGCAGGAGGGCTGAGCCACAATTCCAATGGGACTGCTGCCAGCACCCTGACCCACAGGGTGTCAGGCTGGGTTCTGACTCTGGCACTGTTGTTCTAGTGTACTGCATTGTTTATTTTATCCTTTTATTTTCTTCCCTATTAAAGAACTGTTATTTCCTGCTCCTGTATTTTTGCCTGAGAGCCCCTTAATTTAAAATCCATAGCAATTCTGAGGAGGGGGGGTTCATTTTCTCCATTTCAGGGGAGGCTCCTGCCCTCCTTAGCAGACTCCTGGCTTTCCAAAGCAAGGCAGCAGCTGTTGTTTAGCAGAGCTCAATCATGCCAGCACCTGAAGCAAGCAGCTCACCTGGTTCCTGAAGATCAGGGCCACCACTCCACCTGTCAGCTCGATCAGCAGGCAGATTCCAAGGATGTACATGAACTACAAGCAAATAAGTGCATGTGAGTCATTAGCCACAACTCCAATTACTCTTGCAATTAGTTCCTTTAAGTCTAGCATTCTATTGCCAATAGACTTGGCTTTCAGCATGGCATTTTAAAGGAAAACACAAAATTATAGGTTTGTTCTTATGAAACTGTCAGTGTCACGAGAAAGCCTTTTTTCCTCACTTAAATTATTCTGGGTTTTGCCCAATTGGCAAGCACATTATTTTTCTGCTCTGAACAGACTCAAAACCATTAGATGAAATTATCCTGCCAAGATTTTCCTTTCCACACCAGCATCCCAGAGAAGCACATTGATGGGCTGCTGCAAACCACACCACATTTCATTTTTTTATGTTTGCTTCCTACAAAACCAGCACTTACCTGTTAGCTTTCAATTAGTGGATAAAGCAGCAGCACACCTTAAGATAATCCAAACCACCTTCTTCTACACTGCCAGTGCTAAATCAAAGCAAAATTCCAGGCTTAGTAGCTTTTATGTGTTGCTTCCCACATTTATTTGCCTGTGTATATACACGTGCTCACAAGTGCACTCACACACAACCATGTGTGCATCCATGACTGCCCAACAAAGCGTGTGCAAAATGTGAAAAACATGAAAAAATCCATTGCACTGTGAGAGAGCTGCTGCATGCCAGTATGTGAAATGTTTTTCCAACTCTTCAGGCATAAAAGGCATTGAGTGAATTTAGGTCTGCTGTGTAACAATGAGCTTCATCAGGAGCGAAGTTTTCAGATCCCTTGTCTGAAAATAATCCCTCATGCTCTCCCCTGAGAGCTGTTTTAACTCCTGTGTGCTCAGTGTCAGGAATTCACCAGACAGGTGTCTTTTCTCCTGCTAAATCTGGAATCTGCCTGGGAAGCTGGCATCAGGGACTTGCTTTGTTCAGTGCCCAGCTGGGTTTGCCACCAGGATGGGGACAGAAAATATTCCTGGCATCTGACACACCACCATGCTCAGTGGGGAAGAAGCCTCAGGAGGGTAAAGCCTCAGTAAAATTCCAGTATAACTTCAAAATCCATGTTTATTTCTGGCCTTGCCCTCCATAACAAACCAGGGATTTAGCATTTTGTTAGACTGAACTGACATGACAAGACTGGGTTGGGTTTGGAGCAGCCTGGTCTGGTGGAAGGTGACCCCACTCATTGCAAGGGGGTCAGACCAGGTGGCCTTTAAAAGGTCCCTTCCAGCCCAAACTCTGTGTGATTCTCTGCAGGTGGAAATGAAGCTTGCACACCTTAATTTCAATTAGTCACATGTGCAGCTTCCATTTGCAACCACAGGAATTTCCCTAAAATTCACCTTTTCAGAGCCACTGGGGAGAAACACCCTGTGCCTTCCATTTCACCCTCTGAAAGCTCCAGGTCTAACTTTGAACACACATTTCTCCATCTCCCCTCTGCACTGCACTGCCCAGGGAGGACAGACAGACTCTGGCCACTGAGCCAGGGCTTTTCCCTTGAGCTGCTCCTCTGGGCTGACACCCAGCATCAACAGGCACGACAGCAGCTGAGTTTGCACAAGATACACACTGACTGATAATAACTCACATTCCTGCTCATTTTCCATAACACCTGAACTGCTGGGAAGCTCCTTTTTCCCAGCACTGGGCTCAGACCCTCACTGCTCCTGTCACTGGCAAGACCCAATGCTGCTGCTCCCTGAAGGAGGGAGCCACTAAATTCAGATTTCATTAAAAAAAAAGAAACCTTGTTAAAATAATTTTCAGTGCAGGCATAGTTCTGGATGTGAATTCAGAGGACAGTGGAAAGAAAAGCAACAAGCAAAAGCAGAAACTAGGAATAAAGATCCAACACTTACTGCTTGCAGAAGGCATAAATTGTCTCTCAGAGAAGCCAGTACACCCACAAAGGATACCAGGAACATTACAATGCCCAGAAGTATTAAAATAATTGCTGGGGCTAGAAAGGCACTTTCTAGAGTTTTGTACTTCTGTCTTTCAATTTCTGCATAAATCCCAACAGCGAGGACGAGGGCTCCAATCACCTGGAAGAGAAACAGATTATTTAACATCAATAACATGTTATTTTTTCTGCCAGTAAATAAACACAGAGATGACAGGCTGTGAGTACACAGGAACCTGCCACTGCTCACTTCAGGATTCATTATAAACAATGAAACATCCAAAGCAGAAGTTTGGATTTAAAAACAAAAAAGAAACCTCAAAGATTAAAGAAGAAAAAGAGCTGAGATGGAAAAAAAATGAAAGTTGCTCACTTCAAAAATATATTTCATCATGTTTTAACATTCTGGTAGTTAAACTAATCAAAATATACATCACTGGCTGAAATGTAATTTATTACCCATCTGAGATCACATATATTACACATATGAGCAATTGCCATGGCATTAATGACCCTCCTCTGCGTGTCTGTCTGTCCTTCTCTCTGTGTGTATAAATATACAGAAACATATATGTGCCCCTAACAGAACCCAGTTTCTAGGCTGGTCTGCAAACAGCCTGTCTGTCCCTTCATATTAACTCTTACTGTATTTGGGCTCAGTAAATACAGTCAGATATTTCCTGTACCTCCACTCCTGCTGCCAGCAGGAGAAAGGCACCAGATTAAAAACTAAAAAAAAAACAAACCCCAAAACCAAACAACCAAGTTTGAAATTATATCACTTCCTTGAGCAACTACCTGATAAAGCTGACAAGTGAAATAGGAAGGGACATATTTCATTTAACAAGGTAAAGATATTTCAATCAAAATAATTAGATAAGTCTAAATCATTTGGTAATAGGAAGGGACATATTTCATTTAACAAGGTAAAGATATTTCAGTCAAAATAATTAGTTAAGTCTAAATCATTTGGTATTAAAACTACAGTGTGCTGCAAATCACTTTGAATTATGCTGAATTAATTAAAATTAAAAATAGACCACAATACTTAATTACAAAAATTGCAGTGGAAAAACTTTGCTGCCGACTCCAACAGCCAGACACATCATCAGGGAAGAGAGCAGACACAAATCAATCATTCTGGCAATGTGATAAACAACACTCCCCTTTCCTGACCTGACATTTCCACAGGAAACACAAGCCTGCTCTCTGCACAACAAGGCTTCTTAATTGTACTTCTTAATTTTTAACTTCACTTCTTCATTTTGGATGGGACACAGTATATCCCAGACAAAGGGCTAGAGGGACTCACAGTGTGAGTTACCAGTCCATGAGCCAAACAGCTGAAATGCTTTTTTAATTATAGGATATCTTAAAATAAATAGCAACTTACTGGAAGTTCTTGATTTTCTATGGAAATGAATAATGACACCAAAGGACAATATGTAGGGAATGCCACCAGTTTGTCATTGAAAGAGAGAAAATTCTCAGAAGGGTTCACCCATAAAAAGGAAATTTACTGAAGCTATTAAAAAAGCCACTTAAAATTTGACCACATTGAGTTGAGAGCAACCCCAAAATCAGATTCTCCTGCAAACACTGAAGTGCCTTTAACAGCAGTAACTCTTGCCTGGTAGAGCCCTTGTTTAAAAAGTAAAAAAAAAAAACAAACACTGGACATAAACCACAGGTATTAAAGCTTGATGGGGATTATCAGAATTTCAATGAGAGTGTTGTTTCAAGACTAGAACTTTTTACTGAAATGTTTTTTTCTTAACCATAGTTTTCTCATCAAAGCATTAAATTTCAGGGGGTTTTGACTAAAAGGTGCCTGTAAGTAAAAGACAAGATACTTCCTACTTTAAGAACTTAAGATACATAAATAGATATAGCATCTTTATGCACACATATCTTCACCCATTTTCACTTCCATCTGTGCTCCCACACACTCCCAGATTTATGCTTTCATTATCTTCTATTTTTTAAGCATTTAATAAAAATATTTCCAACTTTTGGTAAAACCAACAGCAGCATTTACTGGAGGCAAGCAGATGTGCAAACCCAGCAGCCATCCCATCCTGTGCTCTCCCCTCCTGTGCCTGGGGTGGGGACACAACCCCTCCCTCGGGAGCCAGGGGCTGTTTACAAAATCCTGCATCCCTCACCACAGCTCCAGCCTGGCAATTCCAGCTGTGAGCACAGGAAAAACCAACTGCCCTGACTCACACTGAGTGAGCATCCACCAGCAAATACCAGGGGATTTCTCCGGGGCTTTTGCACACACAGAAGCTGCTTTCCCAAGAGAAAGGAGAAGAATTCATTTATTAGCAGAAGCTTTAACCCTGTGTTTACAGTTCTTTCTCTTAAATAAAGCTCAACAACAGCACCTTCTGTTTAAAACGCTGGATTTTGTTTCAGCTGGGCAAGAAACTTATATGACAGCCCCATTCACCCCAAATTACATGACAGCCCCACTCACCCCAAGTTACATCACAGCCCCATTCACCCCAAATTACATCACAGCCCCATTCACCCCAAATTACATCACAGCCCCGTTCACCTTTTCCAGAGGTGTCTGGAAGAGTTACAGTGACAGCAGTTTTTAAAAAGCCCTGGGTGACAGGGGAAGACCACAAGGCAGTAGCAAACATCCCCCCTGGCACTCCCAGCAATGCTTTAATTTCCTTTCTGCTTTGGATAACGTTGGTATTTAGTTCCTGGGGGTTTAAATCCATCCTGGGGACTCAGATCTGGGACTTCATCACTCATGAGGTACCAGAGGAACTGCAGCAGCAGGGAGGGAACTGAATGAACTCAGCATCCAGCGGGTCAAAGCCCCAAACAGCAGCACAAACCACAAACCACCCAACACTCAAGAAAGCCAACACTCCCACAGCTTTACTTCCATTTACACTGATTAAAGAAAAAAACCAAACCCAAACCAACAAACTCAGCAGTGCTGAGAAGAGAAGTGACATTTCCAGCCGATGAGATCTGCTTGGCTAAGCTGCAACAAAAGGAAACCCCATGGGTGATGCCCACACACCTCACACAGCACCAGCAGGACGCTGCCCAGCACCAGCCACCCCAAAACACCCCCCTGTCATCCCCCATCCTTCCTTCCTCCCTCCCAGCCCCCATCCTCCCCCCTCCCAGAGCAAACCATCTCCCCTGGCCAACAAATGGAAGCTCTTGTTTATAAACCAGGGCAGAGCATTGAAAATCCAGAGCCAGCGACTACAAAGAGTAAATAAAATCCTCAGGCTGCCTGAAAGAGGCTTTGTCCTCCGAGGATGGATTCAGAAGGGCCCTTTCTCTGCCCCCAGATGAATGTTTACATCCCACCAGCCAGGGCCTTGCTGCCGACAGAAAACGCAGAGCAGACAACGAGCAGGGACCTCTGCGAGGGACATGCTGCAAAAAAGGGTCTGAAAAATAACACAGCATTAAATAAATAAATTGGAATTTTCCCTTTTCTGAAACTCACAACTGCAGAATAGCTGTGGAGGAACACAGGGAGCATCAGGAGTCTTAACCCAAGGGTTGGTTTGTCGGCTAAACAGACAAAAGATATCCGAGATCCCAAAAAAGCCTGAATTACACCCTAACACTTTGCATTTCAGTCTTTGTTCATTAAATCCCAGGGTGAATCTGACATTCACTATCAAACCCGATGGATCTAAGCCTCTTCTCCCACGCAGCCAAGCAAAAAAAGCCTTATGCTCCCAGCTGGTAAACACTGTGTCAGACAAAAACAGACCAGCCAAACTAGAACTTGAGCAGCGTTTCAAGTGAAAAAGCCAGACAGAAAAATCCCTGCCTGAGCACCTCTGACACCAGCATCTTCCCAGTATCCCAGTGCCTGAAAAAAGCACCTGTAAAAATCACAGTGCTTACAAAGAAAAAGGGAGAGAAAAAGAGAAAGGGAAAAGGAAGGAAGGAAGGAAGGAAGGAAGGAAGGAAGGAAGGAAGGAAGGAAGGAAGGAAGGAAGGAAGGAAGGAAGGAAGGAAGGAAGGAAGGAAGGAAAAGAGATAAAAGAAAGAAAGAGAGAAAAGGAAGAGAGAGAAAGAAAGACCCACTTGCAAAGGGCCCCAAGGGCTCCTTCAGTCCGGGGGGTGCCTGGTGTGGATTTACCACACCTCAGAACTCAGTGCCCACAGTCTGGACCCACCAGCCGGGACTCTCTGGCTTCACCTGGATGAGGACAGCAAGTGCCACCCAGCTGTGACTCTCCAGCCCGGCAGCCTCACCCTGCCGAGCTCAGGGCATCCCCACGCACCGGGGAGCGACGCCGTGGGGCAAAGGCTCCATTTGCCCACCTGCCCCGCAGGCAGAGCCGCGTTCCCTGCGCACCTGAACGATCTCCACCTGCCGAACTTCCAGCCCCATCCGCCAGAACCAGTCTGTCCGTCCCTCGGCGAGGTGTCACGGCCCCGGCTGTGACACCCACGGCCCCGGGTGTGACCCCCCGGGTGTGACAGCCACGGGGACACCCCTGCATTGCCGGAGCGGCCCCGGCCCCGCGCTGCTCACCCAGAAGGTGGTGGAGTAGGTGATGAGGCTCAGCTTGAGGCACAGGTACGAGAGCCGCCCGCAGTACCGCGCCTGCTCCGGGTCCCCCGCCGCCATCCTCCCGCGGCACCTGCCGGGCCCGCCGCCCCTGCCCGGCCCTCCTCCTCCTCCTCCTCCTCCTCCCCTCCCGGGCCCTCCGCCCCTTCCCAGGCCCGAGCGGCCGCCCCGACGGGCGGGCCCCGCCAGCGCTTCCGGCAGCGGCGGCACCGGGAGCGGCAGCGGGAGCGGCTGGAGGGCTGCGCCTTCGCCTGTCGCCTTTCTAATTTTCTAATCTTTCTAATTTTCTTTTTTTCTTTCCTTTTTCTTTTCTTTTCTTTTCTTTTCTTTTCTTTTCTTTTCTTTTCTTTTCTTTTCTTTTCTTTTCTTTTCTTTTCTTTTCTCTTTCTTTCTCTTCTCTCTTTCTCTTTCTTTTTCTTTCTCTCTCTTTCTTTCGCTTTCTTTCTTTTCTATCTTTCTTTCCTTCTCTCTTTCTCTCTCTCTTTCTTTTCTCTTTCTCTTCTCTCTCTCTTTCTCTTTCTTTCTTTTCTATTTCTCTCTTTCTCTATTCCTTCCTTCCTTCCTTCCTTCCTTCCGCCACTTCCGCCACTTCCTCTCTTTATCTCTTTCTTTCTTTTCTCTCCTTCTCTTCTCTTCTCTTCTCTTCTCTTCTCTTCTCTTCTCTTCTCTTCTCTTCTCTTCTCTTCTCTTCTCTTCTCTTCTCTTCTCTTCTCTTCTCTTCTCTTCTCTTCTCTTCTCTTCTCTTCTCTTCTCTTCTCCCTTCCCTTCCCTTCCCTTCCCTTCCCTTCCCTTCCCTTCCCTTCCCTTCCCTTCCCTTCCCTTCCCTTCCCTTCCCTCTCTTTTTTTCCCCCTTTCTTTCAATTCCTTCGGCGAACAAATGCCCGGCCTCTCTCTCTCTCGGGCTTATCCCTGCAGGAGAAGCAGATCTGGCTGCTCCCATAGGAATCTGGCAGTGCCACACGCATCCCCAGAGCTCTGCCATGGCCATTAGAACAGGCGGGACAAAAATCTGCCCGTGGGAAGGTTTTTGGTGGAGCATCCCAAAACTGGCAGAGCAGAATCCCTGCACCAGGGCCCATCAGCAGGATCCCTGCACCGGGGTCCATCAGCAGGATCCCTGCTCCAGGGTCCATCAGCAGATTCCCTGCTCCAGGGTCCATCAGCAGATTCCCTGCTCCGGGGTCCATCAGCAGGATCCCTGCTCCGGGGTCCATCAGCAGATTCCCTGCTCCGGGGTCCATCAGCAGGATCCCTGCTCCGGGGTCCATCAGCAGATTCCCTGCACCGGGGTCCATCAGCAGATTCCCTGCACCGGGGTCCATCAGCAGGATCCCTGCACCAGGGTCCATCAGCAGATTCCCTGCTCCGGGGTCCATCAGCAGGATCCCTGCTCCAGGGTCCATCAGCAGGATCCCTGCACCAGGGTCCATCAGCAGATTCCCTGCTCCGGGGTCCATCCCCATCCTGCCGGCTCCGAGCTGGATCATGAACTGCAAACGCCATCCGTGCCTCCGAGATGAAATCAGCCCTTTCAAGCCCGCCGTGCTGCACTCCTGTCCCACAAAGGGCTATTTTCCCCCCAGGGAAAACAGTCTCATTCAAAGCGGCAGAGAACTGTCACAGAGTCGGTTGTTTGAGCCTGGCCCGGAGCAGAGACAGATGGCATTGAAAATCAGTGTCTGCTGTCAGGGGAGATGAAGTGGGGCAGCATTTATCCCTAAGTTACCCAGCAAAGAGACTGGGAAACCTCTGAGCTGCCTATGAGAACTGTGTAAACATTGTCACACATCATTTCTTTAGGTCACACAATGCACCAAAGTCTCATTTCTAAAGGCTAAAAAATTTCCCTGGATAATTCTGTTATAAAGAGTACTATTGCTATTGCCTGCAGTGCTACTACATCCTGCTTCTGGAAAACAATCCAGCCCAGGACACTCCCAGCAACAGAACAGCTCTTCACCTCTAATGTTTCTGACAGAAACACAATGTCCTAGAGCAGTCATCCTCTGAAGTATCAACAGCCTCCATTTTCAGAGAGATTTGCAAACATCCCTGACACTCAGCAGTGGCATGCAGGCTGGAAATCCCATCTCATGTAGTTGCTGGGAATTAGTGTCTGTCACATGGTCTCCATGTCTCAGGGGTGTCATTCACATCCAAGCATGTTCTGTCACTTAGGCATCTTCCTTGTTTGACTATTTAATTAAATTAATTGTTCTGATTTGACCTTTTTAATACCTTACCTTGTCCTTTGTGCTGATTCCTGCATGTAAAATTTCAGGGCACATCCTGCTGGATGGGGAAGTTGAGTAAAGGAGTGTCTGTTTTCCTGTTGTTTTCCCTCAGAACTGAGTCAATGTATCAAAACAGGTTCCTGTTTGGAAACTGCTCGACAATAATTGAAACTGCACGACCACAATTGGGCAATCCCTTTCTTTTCCTGAATCCCAGACTTTGTCTATACAAATGGCAAGATTTCTGGACACAGTATATAGTTTGGCAGCAAATGGTGGTTAAAGTAAGATGTTATGGACTGCCTAAGGGTCCCTCAGGATTGGGTTCTCTCCCCCTGAGCCCAGTGCAGCACAGGGCTGCAGTTTGCCAAAAAAGAGCCTGGCAGATTGTTCATTACAGCATCTGCTCCTGGGACCATCCAAGAGCACAACTAGCAGTGGTTTTGTTCATATTGTGAAAAATGTATATTTTATCATTGGCTTTTCACAAATACTCAAATGAATATTATATGTGTAATGTTAGAAAGTGATGCTGTATTCATTTTCTTAAGTACTGTGGTAAATATAGTTTTAGGTTATAATGTAATGTTAAAATAGAAACTATGCTATGCAGGATACTTTTTTTTTTAAGAGAGGACTTGCACTGAGACAGCAGCCACAGGACACCCAAATCTTTCAGAGAAAGAGAATTTATCGCTCCATTATCAGAAGAAATGAACTTCTTCCAGAACTTCTGCCTGCCTCACTCAGCCCTGAAGACTCAGACAGGATTCAGAGGAAGAAGCTGACACTGCCCAGACAGAATCCTGGGTTTGAATGGAATTTATGCATCATGGATGGGGTGTATGAATATGCAACAGGCTGTTGCTTTTAAGGGTTAATCCTCTGTTAACGTGGGTCCTTTTTTGGGCTTATTTTACCCAGAAAAGGTACCCAGACTGTCTGTAACTCTTTGTTTCTATTGTCTCATATTGTTCTAATCCAAATTGTCCAAATTTTTATTACTCTAATTATATTGCTATTTTTATAACCGTTTTATTATCATTAAACTTTTAAAATTTAAAAAAACAAGTGATTGGCATTTTTCACAATATTAAGGATCAGTAACTTCCACATTTCCTCACTCATGGCCAGGGTTTGTCCTGAAGACACCAAGAGCCATGGACTGCAGAGCCTTTGCCCCAGGGCTTTAGGAGCTCTCTGGAAAGAAGTGAACCACAGCTAGCCCTGCACCAAACCATGTCAGAAAGACCCAAAGGTTTTCAGTGCTACCAGAGGCAATTTTGCTGCTTCCTTCCAGCCCAGCTCTGGCTGAGGGAGCTGCACTTTGCCCACCCCAGGTGGATGCTCATGGTCCTCCTGTCCTGCTCTCAGAGCTGCTCCCTGACAAAGGTTCTTCCTCCAGCAGCAGAGTCCAACTTGCAACACAATTAAAGCCTCCACTGCCTATATTACCTTGCATTATGTTTCCAAAGCACAAAACCCCCCTCAATCACCCTTCCTGGCCTTGCAGACCCACATCTTTTGTTTGCACCTCTCACCCTTTGCTCAGACCTGGGGCTGGTGACTCAGCACGGTAACGTTTGACCTTGACAATCCTGCCCATAATAAAAAGAACAGTGAAACCAGCCAAACCCCCTGCTCTCAGGTGATCCCTTCCTCTGGTGTAACTCCAAAACCACTGCTGAGGAGGTTTTACCCACTGTCTCAGGCAAATGTGACTTCCCTGAGGAATCTGGAGGCAGCCTGTGTCAAAAATTGCTCCAGTTTCCAAGTCAAAAGGCTGACAGCACACACTAAAGGGCTGGCCAGGCTCCAGGATGATAACCTTGTCAATGCACAACCAGCACAGGAATAAAAGGAGTGGGTGTGGATGCAGGAAGGCAAATCCCTCCTGACTCATAAGATGAAATGTTGACCAAAGGGTGGCTGCTCCTCGATTATCACCTGAGTAACAGATCAGGGACCGGGGCAGATGGGTCACTAGAAGGTCCCTAAGAAACCTGAGCACCTTGAATGTCTTCAAAGCCAGCCAAGAGAGGTTACAGCTTCCCCACTGAAGGGTCAATAAGTGCAGCCCTTTTTCTGAGCACTTGCTCCCGTTCTACTTTCTGTAAGCAATAAACCACTTTGGTGCACTCCCAGTGAAATGTGGGGAGGTTGTTGCTCCTGTTCTCCTTCAAATTTGCAGGGATTTCAGACAGCATTTTAAAAAAAAGAACACGATTAGGTGTTGAATTGGTATTGCAAGTCATGAACAGCCCTCCTGAACTGTGTACAGAAAGTGGAAGGTCCCTAAGCTGTTTAATGAGGTGTAAGACTTGGAAGAAGCACCTGGAAGAGCTTTGTAATGCACTCGAGAAGAAAGGTACAAGTGTGCATTTTCAGTTTCTGAGTAGGGGAGTGAGAGGGATTACCTGCAGGGAAGAGGAGGAGACATTACATACAGGACTGCAGGTATTGATTTCTTTAAAAGTGTGAAAAATGCCAATCACTTGTTTTTTTAAATTTTTTAAGTTTTGTACTGATAAAATGGTTATAAAAATAGTAATATAATTAGAGTAATAAAAATATGAACAATTGGGATTAGGACAATATGAGACAATAGAAACAAAGTTATGGATGGTCTGGGTACCTCTTCTGGGCAAAGTAAGCCTGAAAAAGGACCCACATTAACAGAGGATTAACCCTTAAAAGCAACAGCCTGTTACATATTCACACACCTCATCCATGATGCATAAATTCCATTCAAACCCAGGATTCTGTCTGGGCAGTGTCAGCTTCTTCCTCTGAATCCTGACTGAGTCTTCAGGGCTGAGGGAGGCAGGAAGAACTCGATAATGGAGCAATAAATTCTCTTTCTCTGAAAGATTCAGGTGTCCTGTGGCTACTCTCTGGTGCAAATACTTCATTCCTCTCTTTAAAAAAAAAACTATCTTACATAGCATGGTTTCTATTTTAACATTATGTTATAACCTAAAACTGTATTTAACACACTGCTTAAGAGAATTAATACAGCATAACTTTCTAACACAACACATAAAATATTCATTTGAATATTTGCAAAAAGCCAATCATAAAATATGCATTTTTCACAAAAAGCAGAGAAAACCTGCTTGAAAGCATTGGTTTGGTGATGTGTTAACTCAAGGCTGCCTCCAGAAATTAATGAAGCAAGGAAAGATTCTGGGCTGAGCTGGTGCAAAGGATGCTGAAGTGATGAGCACTGCCCTGTTACAGGAGAGCCTGGCACCAGCTGCAGGAGCAGGAAAACCACTGCCATCCCAGCACCAGAGGCACTCTGAGTCCTGGAGGCAGCTCCTCATACCTGCAACCCCTTCAGCTCCCAGGCATGAGTCAGTGCCAAGTACTCTTGGAAATCTCAGCCTCGAGTGTCACTTCTGGTTTGCTTTAAGCTGACAGCGAGCAGGAGCGCTGTGCTCCCAGCAGAGCCAGGGGTTCCTCTTTCCTACCCAAAATTTCTGCCTGCATGGGGTCACCAGGTTCCCACAGCGCACACTGGGAAAGGGGATGCAGCCATCCAAAAGGAAGAATCTTGCTGAATTGCATCAAATATAGTTTCTCTCTTGCTGGGAGAGCTCACGGGAATTCAGGCAGCGTCCTGCAAACTTGTGGATTTCAGGATTGGTAAACCTGGAGAAGTAACTACCCCTGCATGTAAGCCTGTAAAATCCTGACAGAGCAGCGTGGCCATTGCAGAGGTTATTCAAAACTGAGTGCAGCAGGGGGGGAAGCTTCACATACCACTTTGCTACATTTACTTTGATGTCAAATTGGTTGTTTAATTTTTCCCCGCAAGAGACTCCACCTCCTTTCAAAGTCCCCTTAAAACCTGTTGAGATTTTATCCCAGTGCAACTCCTGCCTTGTGCTTAATAGTTGCACAGGGAAAGAAAACAGCAAATGTCCTCAGTCCCACTGCAGGGGATTCAGACACCTGGTGCTTTAGAAAACTGCTGCCCTGTCAAAGAGTTTCTACTTGGATTGAAGTGGGTTTTGGCTTCCATTTATGCTCTCTTGTCCCTGAAAGTAATCTAAAGGAAGACATCACTTGCTGCTGGCCTGGAAAACATCTTCCTTTCCCTTTTTTTTCCTTCCTTTTTTAGAGGAAAAAGAAACTTGATGAAGAGAGTTGTTCTTCAGTTTTTTGCTCTTCAAGCATAGGTTAAAACGCCAGGGAAGAAGGAGGAGGCCCTTGGCATGGCTCATCTTCTCCTGGAACTGCATTGCATCACTTGCAAGACAGGAGGAGAGGACATGAGACAGCTCATCCTGATGTCCTTTTAACAGCACTTGGTTAAATGCATGGAAATTCATACACCAGCATCCACTGCAAGGAAATGAGCAGGTGCCAGAAGATTTTCTTCTACACTTACAAGAAGTGAAAAGCCATGGGCGTGTTTTCTGTTTTTAACGCCAGCAACGTTTCACAGGCCAGCTCCCTGGAGAATGGCAGCAACTGGACAGCAGCAACCCAGTTCAGCCAGCCAGGCTGGAGGATTGCTCTGTGGGCCATCACCTACTCCTTCATCGTGGTCACATCCATCCTTGGCAACGCCACCATCATCTGGATTATTCTGGCTCACAGGAGGATGAGGACGGCGACCAATTACTTCATCGTTAACTTGGCCCTTTCGGACCTGCTGATGTCCGCCTTCAACACCATCTTCAATTTCATCTATGCCAGCCACAATGTCTGGTACTTTGGTGAGGAATTCTGCAGGTTTCAGAACTGGTTCCCCATCACTGCAGTGTTTGTGAGCATTTACTCCATGACAGCCGTGGCTGCAGAGAGGTAAGAGGCAAATGGAGAAGATGAGGTTCAAAAAGATCCCCTGTAAATGATGAAAAAATCATTGCAATAGTTTGGCCCCCAGTCTGTAAGGTGCCTTATCAGCAAAGTGGAAGGAGTGCCAGACTGTGGGGTTTGATGCTACTTATGGCATGATCCTCTAGTTTTTTCCCTGGTCTGAATCCCCTCCAAATCTGTAACAAGTGGAAGTGGCTGGTATTTTTGCTGTTCCCACATTATTGATCATAAATTGTTTCCCAGTCATCCTGAAAACCCTCCTGTGGCATTGTTGTTTGTTTTTTTTTTTAAACCATGAGACAGATATATCTGGAAAAAGGAGAACATGCTGCAGGCTGCTGAAACTATCAGCAGCCCTAATCCTGCTGTGAGTCCAGCAAACCACCAGAAATAATGGGAATTAGATTAGAAATGGCAGAGTCTGCTCCCCTGGTTCATTAGAATGACTTACTCTGAGAGGGAGGGAAGAAATTACAGTGATTCTGTTTGACTTCTGGGGCAATTGAGTATTTTCATAAAATTCACTTCCAACTGCCAAGTCACTTTCACTTAAGCTTTAATTTCTGGAGCCTGACTGTGTTTACAGCTCATTGCTAAATAGCATGAAGCTGTTTTTCCTTTTTACTAGAAAGTGGCCAAAAGCCTGTGGGAGTTTCCTCCCTTGAAGGCAATGCTGTGTGCAAGAAGCAGGGGAGGTTATTTCCCTTTAGGCTCTCTGCCCTCCTTCCTTCCTTCCTTCCTTCCTTCCATCCCTACTTCCCCTCTCCCTGCTGCAGCCTCACTGGCAAGGACTTCCCTGGGGCAGCCTGACCCGGCAAACTACCATCATTCCTTTAACAAAGGAGTGAAATACCATCATTCCTTTATCAAAGGAGTGGAATACCGGCACTCCTTTATCAAAGGAGTGAGATAAAGGCACTCCTTTATCAAAGCCCTGCTGTTGACTTTGCACTTTCCTTCAGGTTTCCCTGGGGGCAGCAGGGATCCAGCCTCCCTCTGGAGCCCCCCAAAAATCCTTGCCCACGTCCTGAGCCACAGGAAGCAATCACAGACCAATCAGCCCGGATAAACAGGCTGGGAGAGGGAAAAGGGCTTTTCTCACGTGTAATGCCCGCTGAAATCTGTGCAGGAGCTGGGGACAGGGCACAGGACGTGCCCTGTCGTGTTTGTCAGGCTGCAGTTGTCCAGATGGAAGCAAATCCCTATTTAGAACCAGTGGCAGCTCAGTTTTAAACTCAAATACTCTTTTGCTGCTCCTGGCTGTAAATCAAGGGTTGTTGTTTGCTGCTATTTTATACATGTTGTCTGACAAAGAATATTTTTAAAAAGCTGTTTCAGCCTGTTGTCACATCTTCTTAATCTTGTTCCTTAGGGATTTTTGGTGAAAGCACCTATAGCCAAAATCTCTTTAGTCATGTGGCACAGATCAGAAAGAGAACTTGGCACCTCTCTGCAAACCATATTTAGCTATTCTTTGGTTGGCCTTAAAATAGATCCTGACACTGTCTCCTGGAAACTCGACGCTTCCATTTATTGTTAAGAGAACTTGTGTCCACTCCAGCCCCAGTGTTTAACTTCCATAAAAACAACATCTTCTGAAGTGGTTTATTTTAAGGAAGGAGGCTGAGAAGTGATAGCTCTAAGTCACTTTTGTCTGGGATGGAAAAGCCCCTGGTGGTATTGCTCACTGTTGGGTTCAGGATCACTCCATTTCCCCATTCCCAGAGCAGCTGTTCCCACTGCAGTGCTCGAGGCAGAAATGCAGCCTGATTGATCAGCTCCAGTTTCACACTCTGCTCAGCAAAGTCTCCTATGCCCTCACTGGAAAGTGCACCAGAGGGTCCAAAATTCATCTTGTTTTGTCTACATGGATGAGGAGCATAGAAAGATTGTGGTCCCAGCACCCTGGGATGTCACAGGGCATTGAGAGAGGGCACAACAAGCACGAGCAGCAGGGAGCAAAGGGGCCAGGAGATCTCAGCAGGTTTGCTAAATCCCCCAGCTTGCAGGAGCTCACCTAAAATCACAGCTTGCCACAGGGGTGGCTTTCCCTGGCAGTGGGAAAGCCTGCACCCAGCCCTCTAACACCTTTGATGGCTGCAGTGACAGCACAGTGGCTGGCATAATTTCTTCCCAGGATTTGCCATTCACTGAGGGTCACAGGTCATCATTTCAGACACTTTTGTGGGCAAATAATCTGGAGAATATCCACCAGTGGATTCCTCCCTGAGCAGACTGGAGCACTGTGCTACACTGCCTATGGCAAGCTGAGGAAAAGTGAGGTGACATGAATATTTTATAGCTAAATAAGGCCCTGCACTGCTCACTGTGCTGCCTGTCCTGGGCAGAGCTCCCTACCAACAGCCTGGCTAAGAGACAGCAAAATTTGTCAGATTTTTCCTATGAAAACCAGGAAGCAATGGGCATTTTGGCATTTTCCACCCTACTTTGCCTTTGTTGCAACCATGACAAAGAATGGGGACAGCATGACAAGAAATGCATAATTGATTGTGTACTCGTTACAACACCGTGCATTTCCACACAGGAAACTTAAAACCAGAGAGCTCCTGAGTAATCCAATAGTCAGATGTGCCTGAGGGCTCTGAGCAGGTGTGGGTGAAAGGGGCAGCCCTTCCCTGCTCTGCAAGCACAAGTGGCAGTCACAGAGGCAGGCAGCAGAGTTTTCCACAGCTCAAAAGCAGTGGGGAAAAAATCAGGGTAAAGGATATTCAAGAGCCCAGCCTGCTCTTGTGCTAATAATAAAGCATCAGAGATGGACATAATTAGGAGGAAAAAGCATCTTTGGCTGGGCTTTTGCTGGTAAGGCACTTGCAAAAATAACTTAAATAAAAAGTGAGAATGCTTTTTACAAGGGCCTGGAGTGACAGGATGGGGGGAATGGCTTCACACTGATGGAGTGAAGGGTTAGATGGGATATTGGGAGAAATCCTTCCCCTGTGAGGGAGGTCAGGCCTGGCACAGGGTGCCCAGAGCAGCTGTGGCTGCCCCTGGATCCCTGGAAGTGTCCAAGGCCAGGTTGGACAGGGATTGGAGCAGCCTGAGATAGTGAAAGGTGTCCTGCCCATGGCTGGGGATTTTAACAATCTTTAAGGTGCCTTGCAACCCCAAACCATTCTGGGATTCTATGAAAAATTCCATAAGGGGAATGCTTGCAAAGCCTGTCTGCAGAAGACATAAAGGGCTGCTCCCTCCTCACACCAGCAGCATCCATCCATGTGGGTTTAATAAATCCTGCCCTAAGACTTGCAATCATTCTCTTCAGAAAGGATTTAGTTCCTTATTATTTACAGCCTGGAAGCTGTCAAAATGTCTATATTAATAAAGCTCACTCACTCCTGGTGAGTTTTACGCTTGCTGGGTTTGTTGTACAGATTGCCAGTCTCACTGTAAGAGCACTGCACCTGTGTGTTGCAGGTATGTGGCCATCATTCACCCCTTCAAGCCCAGGCTGTCTGCTGGAAGCACCAGAGTCATCATTGGGATCATCTGGCTGGTGGCATTTGGGCTTGCCTTCCCTCAGTGCTTCTATGCTGAGATCACCATGGACAATGGCACCATGAAATGCATCGTGGTCTGGCCTGATGATGTGGGATCCAAGCACCAGCTGGCGTAAGGGACACCATGAAACTCCCAATTCTGCCTAAAGTTAAGCAGGAAAATCATTTCAGCTCCAAACTGCTGGCTGTGGGGAGCGCTGGGAGAGAGAGCAGCAGAATGTGGGGCTGGGGCAGCCCATCCAAACTCCATTGGAGCCAGATGTGCAAAAAGCTGCCAGGTGGTGGTGGTTCAGGGTCATCCTGAACCTGCCACCCTCCCCTGCTTTGAAAACTGGTTATAATGTCCAGAAATCATACAGACAGGCCTTGGGGAAATTAAGAGAAACCAGTGCAAAAATCTCTAACTAATCAGTAAATCCTGGTTTGAGAGGTTCTGGATTTTCTTCCTCTGTCAGGCAGGAGGAAACTGGGCATCTCTAATGCTGAGAAGCCACGTAATTAGTTAAAAATTATGCTGCTCTTTGTGGGGGAAAAGGAAAATAAAAGAGAGAGCAGCATGTTTCAAACATCCCAAGGTTTTATAGACATATTTATCTGGGCACACATCTGCACTCCTGAGGGTTCCAAAAATCAGGGTAAAGAGCCCAGTCTGCTCTTGTGCTAATAATGAAGCATCAGAGATGGACATAATTAGGAGGAAAAAGCATCTTTGGCTGGGCTTTTGTTGGTAAGGCACTTGCAAAAATAACTTAAATAAAAGAGCGAGAATGCTTTTTACAAGGGCCTGGAGTGACAGGATGGGGGGAATGGCTTCACACTGATGGAGTGAAGGGTTAGATGGGATATTGGGAGAAATCCTTCCCCTGTGAGGGAGGTCAGGCCTGGCAAAGGGTGCCCAGAGCAGCTGTGGCTGCCCCTGGATCCCTGGAAGTGTCCAAGGCCAGGTTGGACAGGGCTTGGAGCAACCTGGAAGAGATTTTAATAATCTTTAAGGTGCCTTGCAACCCCAAACCATTCTGGGATTCTATGAAAAATTCCCTAAGGGGAATGCTTGCAAAGCCTGTCTGCAGAAGACATAAAGGGCTGCTCCCTCCTCACACCAGCAGCACAGCATAATTACTAATGTAATTAGTTAAAAATTATGCTGCTCTTTGTGGGGGAAAAGGAAAATAAAACCTGAGAGCAGCATGTTTCAAACATCCCAAGGTTTTATAGACATATTTATCTGGGCACACATCTGCACTCCTGAGGGTTCCTGAGCCTCACAGAGATTATTTCCTCCTACCTGAAAGCAAGATTGTTCAAACAGATGAAACAGGCCATACCCTGCATTCAGGGGATCTCCTGGGATTACTCATCAGTCAGAGCACACCATGCACCTTTGAGAAATTTATCAAACAAAAAACATATAAATTTATACAAAGAAGCAATGAAAGAGATAGTGGAAAAGGAACAAATCAATTACCAAAGTGCAAACAGTTTTTCAAACCAAACCCCACTGTGAAGGCTCCATGCACGTGGGACATTTTCCCTGCTCACTCTTCATCTCTGGCAGGCAGCTGGGTGCCTCCTCAATTTAGCTATTACCAATTAACTGATTTTCACACTAATATGTGCCAAGTTCCACGACCTTTGTGTCATTTTGCCCCAGCTGCAGCATGTTCAGGCAGTGGTTGCCAGTTGTTCCCCACTGAGCAAAGAGTAAAATCAGGCTCAGATCTCTCATGCTGGGTGATGTTCCTCCTCCTAGGGGCTCCTTTTTGGTACCCTCTGGTGCTTTTTGGGGAACAGTGTGCCAGGCTGCTGTGGATTGAGGAGGAGGGAGAATACATAACCACAAATACATGAGTCACTGCTGACTATTCCATTCAGATGAGAAGCATGAGGTTTATCTCTCCCACATCCATGGCACAGAAAGGATTCAGCTGAGCTCCCCAGCATGCTGACAAAGTCCCTGTGGGCTGCAAAGGCTGGTCCTGAGTGTGGCAAATAGCAGGGCAGGTCCTTTCTGGGATCTCCAGCTGAAGAGCAGCAGCTCCTGACCACAATCCATCACTCACCAGCTCTGTCTCCCTGAACAGCCTCAGATCTGCAGGTTCTGGTATCTCTCCTAGAAAGGAAGTGGGGAACATTGCTCCCCAGAAATCAAACTGGGTGATGGGGTTGTTGGGACAGATGCCTGCAATGCAAACCATGGAGAAAAAGCCATGTGCAGCCATTCATACCAGGCCAAATAACAAGGAAAAGAAATATTAAGAAACCCAAAAAACCCTAAAAAAAATTGAGAGCTGGGTTCCTGTGTTGACTGCGTGCCCTCTGAATCCTTTGCAGTTGAATAAACCCATCTTTCAAAATTTCTAGACTTCAGAACATAGGAAAATCCTTTTCTGAAGGAAAGATGTGCATAATTATGACAGAAAGAAGTAAAAAAAGAAATATTAATAATAATTTTTAAAACCCCAAACAATGCACTACTGGCTGCCAGTGCCTGAAAAATATTGGCTATAAAGGATATAGAAGTTTATTAAGGATATAGAGTAAAGAACCTTAACCACAGAGGAATTTTCTTCTGGTGACAGGTTAACTTTGCAGCAAAGTAGTAAAGGTACAAGACTGAGAGTTTCTTTTTACATGTGCTCAAACTCAGGCTCCCATCCTCCCTTGATGGGAACCCTAAAAGGGCTTTGCTGCACTCCACACACAGCATTAGACCTTCAAAAGAGGATCTGCTCTGAGCACAGCAGGAAAAACTGGAAGAAAGGCAGGGATGAACTGGCACATCTCACAAATATAATATTTTCCTCTATGCGGCCACCAGTGTGGTATTTGCAGCCACCCCAAGGAACAAACACCACTGCAGGCCCCAAACCCCATTCCAACAGCAAAGCTCTCATGTGAGGAGTGACCCCAGAGCCTGGTCAGACTGAGAAAGACCATTTGTACCCCCCCAGTCTCCTGGGGTCACTGCCAGCAGCGTGTGCCAGAGCCCTCCTGCCTAATCCTGCTCTTCACTGTGTTTATGTTAATTTGGCAGCTGCTGGAAGGGACTGAGCAGGTTGTTCCCTTCCCATAAATGGTGCTTGCTCAAACTGATCAGCCCCCAGCAGGAGGGAACCTGCAGAAGTCTGTGGGGTGGCACAGAAAGCTCGAAAGGGCTGAGGTTAAAATACAGCTGAGGGGATGAGTGCCAGTGCCTCCAGCTGGAGCAGAGCCTGAGTGCCCTGCTGGGGGTGCTACATGAACTCTGTGTGCTCACACAAACAAAACCAGCCAGCTACACAAACACAGGCAGCATCCCTCCCTCACTATCTGCATTTTGTGCACCCTGTTAGCAGCCAGATGCCTTCCACAGTCCCTGGTCTGCCTTTTTTCCATTGTTGTCACTGCTGCATTCGTGGAGTTACTCTATAGTTTCTGGACTATTCCTTTGCCATATCTGTGATTTAAGGGTTGTACTTTTACCACCATGTCTCTCTCTCTCTCCTGGCTGCAGGGGGATAGCAAAGCTCAGTGCAGGTGGCTCTGGACTGCAACCCTCTGCCAAAAGATCAATGATGTTACTCTGCCTTGAAGGAGCAGGGACTCCAGCCCAAGGACCCCTCATCACACCACCAGAGAAATGAGATTTTGCTGCTTACAGAGGTCCCTGTAACAATAATTATAGGCAAAATTTCTTCTTTGTGGTTTCACTAATGGGAGCCAGCATACATATCCAAAAGACAATTTCTGAAAGAGCTCTGCAGGAGCCACACTGACTGTGAAAAACTGCTTGTTCTTCTCTTTCAGGTACCACATTGCTGTGATTGTGCTGATTTATTTACTGCCTTTGATGGTGATGTTTGTTGCATACAGCATTATAGGAGTCACTCTGTGGAGCAGCACAGCTCCAGGCAGCCACCTGAACAGAGTCCACTATGAGCACCAGGTTAATGCCAAAAAAAAGGTCAGAAGTGAAACTTAAGTATCATTACTCCCAGCACACCAGCCCTGCTGGCTCCAGTTCCAAAATGGAGCTGGTGTTCCATACAGAATCTAGTGGGATTGGGCTCGAAAGGTTAACAAAATATTTTGGGACCAGGGTAAAGGGACCCAAAACGCCTGCAAGTTTAAAAAAAATGGTGATGGCATGCACCAGGCAGCCTTCAAGGAAGAAAGGCTCACAGCAGCAGGCTGGCTGCCCACAGCCCTTAGAGAGTGAAGAGAATCCACACAGGATAAACCAGGGTGAAACTCTGGGCAGGATGGAGCAGTCTCAGTGCAAGAGCAGCAATCTCCTGTCCCTGCACATCTCCCTGGTGCAGCTCCAAGCAGTTCCCTGTGCAGAGTGCACTCAGTGCCCTGGGAAAGGTTTGCTTTAACCCCCGCCCTGTTCCATCACCAGGGCACTCCCTCCCTGCTCCAGTTTCCATGGCCAGGGCACTCCCTCCCTCCCTGCTCCCAGTTTGCATCACCAGGGCTGGTTTCTCTGCCACAGCAGTCCAGGTTTCTCTGCCACAGCAGTCCAGGTCCACATTCCATGCTCTGCACTTTGGGAGGGCAAACCAGGCTCAGAGTGACACCTGCACTCCCCACTGCCCCAGCAAGCCCAATCACCCAGAGCCCAGGAATAATCCCCTTGGCTTTGTTTTCCTAGTTTGTGAAGACCATGGTGGTAGTGGTGATCATTTTTGCTGTCTGCTGGCTGCCCTATCACATCTATTTCATCCTGGGGAGCTTCAAGGAAGACATCTACCAGCAGAAATACATTCAGCAGGTGTATCTGGCAGTCTTCCTCCTTGCCATGAGCTCGACAATGTACAACCCCATCATCTACTGCTGCCTGAACCAGAGGTGAGCCCAGTGTGAGCATGTGTGCACAGAGAAAAGTAAAATCTCAGCCTGAAAAAAGCATAAATCTCTGGAGTGAGAACAGCTGTGATTTTCAACTGCAGTCCTTAGGCCAACGAGACAACTTAACTTACCCTGTGCTGACAATGTGAGATGGGATAAACTCTGAGCTTTTAACTCAGCCTGTAGCATTTTCTGGCTCTGAATAAAGCCCAGGCAGCAGGCACAGGATCAGCACAGCCACATTTGCCCCCGTTTCCACACACAGACCATCCTGCTCCCAAGGGAGGGATCTGCAGTCCCTGCACTGCATCTGCTGAGCTAATGCTGGGCTGGCTCAGCCTCCTGCCCTTCCCAGGCCAGCCCCAGCACAGTCCTGGGCTCACCCCACGGGTGGGAAGCAGGAGCAGCCCACGGTGGCTGTGGAGGTGCCGTGGGGAGGTGTCACCACGAGGGAGCAGCTGGGGGAGCACATCCCCAGCGTGCCAAGAGATGTCCCTCTTGCTCTGCGCTGCAGAGCACAGGGAGCTGCTCTGGCTGCCCGCGGATCTCCGTGCTAAATCCCGCATCCACAGCCCCCCCAGCCCTCTCCAGGCTCGCTGTGAGCTTCAAAGGTAATAAATAGTTATCAGCACAGGCCCTGAGCAGTGTCGCTGGGGCTGCAGCAGGCAGTGCTTAACTCCAGAGTGATGCTGCAAGGCTCGCTCCTGTGAGCTGGCTAAAGAAGAGTTTTGCAGCCCATTCACCCAAACTGCATTTAACATGAAACACACAAACATGTCCTCCCCCTCCTCTCTCAGAAAGCAGCTTCCTCATTTAATTATTAATAGGGTTTTTTTTAAAGCTCCCAGTGGGTAAACACATGTATTTTCCTCAGCTGTTCTGTGTCCCACAAATGCAGTTACCAGCACGGCCAGCACCATCTACTGAGCACATCAAACTCCCTGCCATTTCACTGATCATGTATGTTAACTTAAAATACAGGGAAATCTGTGTCCCACAAATGCAGTTACAAATAGCATGGCCAGCACCATCTACTGAGCACATCAAACCCCCTGCCATTTCACTGATCATGTGTGTTAACTTAAAATACATGGAAATCTGTGTCCCACAAATGCAGTTACAAATAGCATGGCCAGCACCATCTACTGAGCACATCAAACCCCCTGCCATTTCACTGATCATGTATGTTAACTTAAAATACAGGGAAATCTGATCAGAAACTCCTAGTGCACCTCCCTCCATGCTTTCATGCATTTGGCTTTTCACCTCATTCCTTTGATTTCAGCAGAAATATTTATTTCCATAATCATTCACAGGTAGGACCAAGCCATGAGTTTTTTCATCCTCTGCACAATTAGAAAGATCATTTCACCACTTAATTGCTTTTCTCCCTTTGCCAGGTTTCGCTCTGGATTCAGGCTGGCCTTCCGGTGGTGTCCCTGCATAAAAGCAACTGAAAAAGACAAACTTAAACTTATGTCCCCATCTCTCTACCAGACAACCCACAGGAAGTCAAGAACAACAAGTTTCAACACAGAAACTCAGCTGAATGAGAAAGAGAAGACATCCTTTACCCTCACCCAATTAACACTCTGATTTCCTGCTCCTGGTTCTGGCTCCATCCCATACACCAAGCCAAGGCAGCAGATCTGCAGAAGCCTGAAAATCAGGTCTTTTTCTCTGGAGCAACTCTTTCCTACAGGTCTTCTTTAGATGCCATCAGCATTGAAGGCAGCGTGTTGATAACACTTACATCCATGTAGGTCCAAGCTGCAGGTACAAGTTTAGCCCTCCCTTACATCAACAACTGCTATACAGAACAGACATCAGGCCCAGGAGGCCAAAAAATCAGGAAAGCAGATCTGAGGCAGTGCCAATCAGGAGAATATAAATTCTTCTCTTCTACATTGTGATCTCCTGATTTCTGTTCCACCAGGACATTTGAATTCAGGAAAGAGGCAGTGGAGCAGAAAGGCTGGGGCTCACGTGGCCCAGCTGGGATGGACCCTGGGGCTGTGTGGGCAGCCAAGTCCCAGGGCTCAGCAGCCCCAAGGCACTGTGGACCAAAGCCTGTTTACAACTAACACGCCCAGACTGAAAAATCCAGCCTGCCCTCAAAATTTTCTGCATTCTGGGATTTTCATGCCTGCAATTTCACCAGCAGAAACAGTTCCTTAAGATGTTGTCATTAGATTTCTAGAACCCTTGTCCCAAAATATGATGTTAGTTTCCTATTAAACCATGCTAAAGTGATTTCTCTTTCACATTAATTGTGGTGCCTAATTTGGAGAGTGAGGCTCTCAGAAGAGTCAGTAGCCAGGGATGGCCACTGGCTTGGTCAGGGCTCATGGATCCAATCAGGATCCACCTTCTTTACATCCTTTTAGCCCTAAGAGCAGTGGTCCATTGCTGTCTTTTCCCAGATAGTCCCTTCACCTCCTCTTTCCAGACTTACCCCATATTTATCCTCACTGCTCTTCCCAGGTATGAAAATAAAAGCTGGAATATGTCATCTTCCCAGCCTGAGGCATTATGTGCAGGCACACAAACCAGGAGAAGCTGAAATCTAAACATTATGTAAAAGTAATACAGCATTTAATAATGGTGTGATAGGTTAGCACCTTCACCTCTCATGACAGGTTTGTAAATAATATCACAGAGCCATACCTTATCAACTAAAAAGCTCCTGTGAGGTTGACAAGATCCAGTTATTTGAAATATTCTGCTTTGCTCAGTGAAAGCCAAACTACAAAGTGCTGCCAGGCTTAAATTCTGCAGTAAATCCAGAGAAAGCATTCATGGCTTGAACTAAAGAGTTCTCAGGGATACGATTTTCCCAAGCCTGCTCCAATACAGGTACGAGATATATGTTCTTCACTTCTCCACCTCCCTGGCCCTGTGGAGAACAATTATTTCAACAAACTTGTCCCACAGTTTGGACAAGAGAGCCCAGGTTCCTCTGAAAAGGTTCACAATTTTAAATCATTCCAGTCCACCTGGCCAGCCCTCTCCCCAGGCCAGCCTGCTCTTCCCACAGCTGCCCTGCTGGAGTGTGTGCTGGGCAGAGGGAGAGCAGCAAGAGGCATTTACCAATTTTTGGTGGCATTTAGGCCAGCCACCAAAAATTGGTAAATGTCACCAAGTCACTCTGCCAGTGGGACTGAAAACCCTTTGGGAGGGATGCTCTGCCAGGCACACATGGCTGGGACCAGGCAGAGACTCCTGCTCTGGGGAACTGAAGGACAGCTACTCACAGAGCTCAGTATCTGATATATGTGAGCTGCACTCCCCCTGCCCAGCTGCTGTGAGTCTAAGGCCTTTAAACTCTGCAGCTTTCTAATGCAGAGCTTTTTAGATTAAACAGGCCTATCCTGAGCATCCCAGCTTCCCCCTCCCTCTTCCATCACACCTGAACATCCAGCCAGAGCCTGTTCCAGATGCCCCAGAGTCACACACGTGCTGCCAGTGCATCCCTGTGCAGTCCCTGGCTGGCACTGATGTTTTCTGACAGCTCGAGGCATCTCTTTCTCTTGGTTGGGAGCAGAAAGCAGAGGATGATTTCTTCAGGTTGCAAAAGGAATTCTCTGTGCCCTGGTGGACTCACAGTGCAGATCCTGAGGTTTTATCTCATAGAAACAGCTACAGTTAAGGAAGCAGAGATGCTCCAAGCCCTTGTTACATGGCAGGCCTCGTTATTCCTGTGATACATGAGTCATGCCCCATGGTAAGTACATGCAATTCTCCATTAATAAATATAGACAGGGTTAAATACCACACAGCAGTAAAGACCTCCAGGTTGGCAATAAATCCCTCCCCTGCATGTTCACTTGTGCTCTAAGTAGCAAAGAGTCCCTGCAGTCAGTAAAGAAAAACACTTTGAAGAATCTCATTTTTATGGCAAAGGAATGAACAAAAAGCACAGAACGGGGTTCAGAAGTTCAGAAACACTTTATTTTGCCTTCTGCTATTTTCTTAAGAAAACAAAACAAAACAAGGTCTGCTTGTTTTAAAACCCATTCAAAAGGCTTCTGAGAGAACCCCAGAGGAGTAAGGAGCAGATGACATTACAACAGTGGTATGCAAATGGTCTTTTCCCCAGGAAATATAAGATTCTTGTGTTCATATTGCAGTAATTACAGCTTAACAGTTAAGAGGACTGTGATTTTATTCACCAAGCCTAAAAGCTTTAAGAAAGACATCTCAGTCATTGATTGGGTAACATTGGAGACATTTCTTCAGACAGTTATAGCTTGTGATTCACTTGGAACAGTTTCCTAGGGGTAAGAAGTAGTCTGGAAATGGAAATCCCACCATGTCTCCCTTTGGAAAAGAACTGCCATTCTTGTCTTACCAAGCACATCAACTATGGTCCACGGTAGGAAAAGTTAGAAACACAAACTCACTCCCTATTTGTTATGAGCTGGATCCAATAAACAAAACGATCTATGCCAGCATCTCCAAAATCCACAGTCACCCTGAGACCAAGTTTAACTTCCACTTCTCCTTCACCCTCTATCCTGCTCTGAGCCTGGCCCTCAGGTGCCAAAGAGCTCCAGAGCCAGGTCCCCAGGCACGGCTCACACCACCCCTACAGCACTGCCGGCGGCAGGCACAAGATCTGCAAACCTCCAAGCAATTCAAATGCAACGTGTCCCCTGTGCCCAAAAAAGTTTCTCACCTTCTTCTGTCTCCTGTTTGGGGTCATAGCTGCACATCAAGGCTGTCAGAGACTATTCAAGCTGTAACATAAAACGTGTTATTGGAGAAGCACAGCTTTAGTGTACGCAATAGGGGCTTTCATCTAGCACAGCCCCATCACAGGCTGTGCCAGCCAGGGCTGCAGAGCACCTGACACCGGGACCGAGCCGGCGTTAACCCTACACACACAGGGAGCTCACATGTCCCTCACAGCCTAGTGAAACCACACCGCCCTCAGTGCAGCACCCCAAGGCTTTCCTGCAGCACAGATCCCCCTGCACAAGACAGGGGCACCCAGACAAGCCACAGGGCCCCTAAGATTTGGGCGCTGTCAGCGCTGTGCCTCTGCTGAACTACGTTAGGAAACACGAGGCACGGGGACCTGTGTGAATCTGACCCCGAATGCCCGGGAATAAAAACACACACACAAAACACAGGCACCACTGGGATTAGGTTGCAGCTCTCCCTAGACAATAGCTCTTCCCAAAGCACTAAGCCACCAGCCAACAGCACCTCTTCCAGAAAGAACCACTAAACACCAGTTAACGCACATCAAAAAAGTTTAATATTTTCACAAGTATCACGTAACACTAGTACCGGAGCTACTAGTGTGCAAAGTAAAAAGATGCTCTACCTTTGCAAAACCAGTTAGGCATGCAATTTTTCAGGTAGACACACACTTAAAGCTGCAATGACTGTTTGTGACTTACAGGTTACTTTACAACATTCACTCACGGTGCACCATAATGCATATTGAAATGTTATCGATAGGTAGGGGCAATCCAAATCTTAGGGAGTGGAACGAGAGCAGAGAAGAGCAGCCTGCAAATCTCCATCTACTTTCTGCAGGAAAAGGCAGCAGGGAAAACCATGTGGACATCTCAAATTCATTTTTGGTAGAAGAGTGGGAATTAAGGGCTAACTGTGTGGTCTCCCTCCTTGCAGAAAGTGGCGTGACTTACAAATGTTACTCAAGATGCACCTTCCTAACTGCTTCTCAATTTAAGTGATGGAAATATAATAATGCAAATATAATAACGGCATTGACTGGACAGAGGACAGGGTACACCACGTGTAAATGATCTGCTGTTGCCTTCGTCCTTCAAATAAGCTGCACCCAATTTCGGCTTTTTGGGTTGTTTATGCACCCGGGTCCTCAAAGGCAAGATCAAAACACAACCTTCCTCTTCCTTTCTGTGCACTAACTCTGGCTGGGTGTCTGTGTTCTGAGTGACTGCTGGACAGCATTACAGATTAAAGCTCTGTGTGGAAGCAAATACCCATTTAAGGCGAGAGACGGAAGCAGGCGCATCCAGGGGACGCGGCTGAGCTGCAGGTTTGGTGGAAGGGCAGCTGCAGTGCCCCGACCTAGACTAACAAGAAGAGACAGGAACTATTTTCTCTAAGAACCCTTTGACAGAAGAACACAGCACAGCCGTGTAGGGAGCACAGATCTATCGAATTGGCAGGTCTGGAGATTTGGATTACCCCAGTCACCAACCTCTCTTTAGGGATTTCTCGCCGAAACGTGACGGATTTCGCCCAGGAACACAACACTACTCACAGAAGCAATGGGGAATACCAGTGGAACCAGGTCTGTGGGACAAGGGTGTTTACTTTCACCATGACAGGAGGCATCAAGGAAGCGAGTAAGTCGTGGTGTCAAGTCCCACTACAGAGTTACGTGCGTGCACGGTGCTGACACACCAAAATGTTTTCACAACCGCTTGAGACGAAACAACAGCAGGTAGATAATGCAGGAGGGAACTGTTGCTTCCCCTTCACTTAAAAGCATCAACACCCAGCTCTGGTGGTCAGCGTGCTGGCAGTGTGCTTAACAGGGATGCTGCAAAGAACACATTTGGTACGATGCAACGGGAGCTCTCAACGCACATCACTTGGGGGCAATTTTGTCTCAGACAACAACTGATTTTTGACAACTGCAGAAATTATAGACTGTTTTTTTTTTTCCATGACCTACAGATGGGGAAGGTACCAACAAGGTGAGTAAGAAACATGCAGATTGGGGTCCAGAAACAGGAGATATTATTAAGAGCACACATTCTATCTTGTATCCTATTTTTTTTATGTCATTAGTTGTAATTTTTTTTTTCCCCCGATAAAGCAGTGAGTTCTGAGTTTTTTACCAGTTCTGACTATGCAGTCGCTGCTTTATGAGAAACACAAGACAGAATTGAGGCCAGGGTTGTGGAGTTCAGTTCTGCTCAGCCTCACGAAGCCTGCATCCCACGGCTGTGATGAGCGCTGCCCCTTTCCCGCTGCCGTCCTCCGACAGCAGGAAGGTCACGTCGCAGTTGGGTGCCAGGTCTTTGACTGTTTGGTGCATGATCCTCGAGAAGCTGTGAAAGCAAACAAGGGCAATGAGTGAGGAAGGTCCTGCAGCAAGTGTGGAGCACCGCCATGGGCATTTGCGTCCCCTTTCATCGGGCTAAGATGTAAAATGTTGGAAACCAGGGGGGATTTGAAGCCTGGGAGCAGTAGGAGTTACAGGAAAAAAGCCCTTGCATCCCAGCTCTGCCTGTTTTGTGTGAGGTTAACTGGGATCACTAATCCACAGCAAAGGGAAAAGAGCAGACCACATAAGTCCACATAAGTCCTCTCCTTCCCACCCATCTTCCTTCATGCACACTAGTTCTCTTCTGCTCCTGCCCCCAGCTCTTTTAGACTCCTGCCCTCATCTGCATTGCTCTGCAGCGGCTCTTCTGCACTGGACACTGAACAGAGACATCCTCCAAAGAGGCACCAGGCATTTCAGCACTGCTCTGTCATTGCCTGTCCAGAGCCAAGAGATCCCTTCCTTGCTACACAGCTTCCAACTCACTCAGCAAGCTGTGTCCCCTGCAGTTTGTCACCACCCCAAGAATCTTTCACAAGCCATTCTTGATCCTCTCGTTGCCCTTCAGAAAGCCCTGAGCCCCCTGATTAAGACATTTTTTCCCCTGGCTCTTATCCCAGCAAATGAGAGAGTCCAGTTGGGAGCATCAGGAGAAAGGACACACACGCAAGGCACAAACAAAAGCTGAGAAGGCAAACACTCACTGTGGGTGGAGTTTGTAGAGAGTTCCATCCACACCAACCGTTATCTCCAGGCGCTCCAACCCTCTGTTCTCCCTAATTTTATCTACAATGGCAGCCATTCCAGCCCCACAGAGCTGGGCTGCTCGCCTCGACACCGCCCCGCAGACTGTCTTGACGATGATGCTGTCGTCGCAGGTGCTGTTGAGCCCTAGCTGCTGGAGGATGGTTCTCACCTGCAGCAAGGCTAACCTGTCACTGTGGGAGGAGAACACCGTGTCACAGCTTTCCCTCAGTCAAGCCATAAACCCCACAGCACTGATGGTGCAGCCAGCCCAGGCAGCAGCCTCTCCTGACAGCACAAGTGACGCCAGGGAAGGCAAATTCAGTCACCCCTGCACTGTGCTGCAGGGCAGGACAAGGGGGCAAGCAGCAACACAGGCTCCAAGTCCAGCTCTGCACTGCCTCCCCTTCTCTTTTCTTACCATGGGGCATTCCAGGAAAATACTTTTAGCAGTGACCTTGGGGTGTTTTTCCCCCGTGAAGCCTCAGAGATTGCTTTAAAATACAGAGTCCAAGCAATAAAAGCACAAAAACACGCAGTAAGCAGTGCTCACTCAGCTAGTGCTCATTCAATTCCACAACTGCAGCTAAACACACACAAGGGGCCCAGGAAAATGGCTTGATTTCCAAACAAGGAAATAAAATGATAGCATCAGGGAATCCTTCTAAGCCCTTCCCAGGGTTTAGAAGTGAGCATTGCTAGAAATTCAGCTGATATTGTAAAGAATCCTCCTGCACACAAACACAGGCTGAAACCCAAATTCTCTCCAGAGAAGCAAGCAATGCTCTCCAGCTTTCCCTCCTGTCCAGCAGCATCACCAGATGAACACTACTACACTATTTCACCTCCCCTGCAGTGCTCTTACCTCTCAATCTGAGAAAGGAACTTGGTTTCAAAGATATGCCTGGTCTTCAGTGTCTCTGAAATCTGGCCTCGGAACAGGAAACCCCGTTTGGTGAAGTCGATCAAAATATTGCGAACTATTTCCCCCAGGTACATCCCACTGATCATTTTCTCATACCTGCAAGCAAAGACAGCAGTCCAGCTCAGAGGGAGCCCACCCATGTTTGCAAAGGCAGCATCATTATCAGCCAGGTGCCCTGTGCACAGAGGGCTGCAGGTACCAGGGCCAAGCATCACTCCTGGGACTCTCCTTATCCTGTGCTAGACAGAGGTCTGCAGGTGGAAGAGATTTCCTCTCTCTACCCTGAGGCAAGACTGGAAGTGGGAAACTTGGGTCCTGTGTGCAGAGTTGGAGGCTGAGAGGGGTTCAAGACAGTTTTGGGACAACTGGTTGCCTATTGGAAACCAGGTGCTTGAATTAACTGAGGAGCATAAACCAACCCTGGACCACCAGATTGCCAACTTGCAGGTCAGTGGTCCTGTGAGCACACTGGACATGGTTTTTCCCATCCTTTATCTTGCACAGGGATGGTTTTTAAGCACAGGACTCCCTTTAAAACACTGCATTTGCAGTGACTGTACCTTGTGGTTTCCCTGTAATTTTGCTGCATGGAGCCACTGAGCTTTTTCTGTCAGGAGGTCTCAGCTATGTTTTGCTCTCCGTCCTCTCCTGCTTTGAATGGAGCATTTTGGGGTCTGTAAGTTGTGTCCTTACCAACAAGAACTGAACAGCCCAATTTCCTGAGAAGGGCATTCAGTGATGCATCCTTTATTTCACCTCCTGAAGCTCCACAGCAGGGTTTGTGCCCTGGACTGAGCAGAGCCCAGCACGCCATCCTGCTGGAAGCAGGCCATGCAGTCCATTTAATACCCTGAGCTCTCTCAAGCTTGTACCCAGCAAGTGTCCTCCCTCCTGAGTGCCTGACTATCTCTGGAATAAATTATTCCCCTGGCAGTCTCCAGTACTGCCTTTGGCTGCTTACTCCATGCCAACTCTGCTGCTGCATCAGGCTCGCTCCACGTCTGCCCCTCTGGGTCTGTTTGAGCCTCAGCTTCTAAAGAGCTTCCCGTGGGACTTGCCAGCTTGTCTGTATTCCTCAGGTTTTTGTGGGCAGATTTATTCTAGTCACAAAATCTTTTTAAAAGCTCCTGGCATCAAAGCACTGCTGCAAAGAAATGACGAAAGTTTGTAGTCCTAGCAAGCAACAGTCTCAGCCCAGTTTTATCAGTGCTAGGTACTGGGTACACCTCCTTGTCAAGTTTTTCTTGAAGGGGACAGGGAAGCACTTGCCCAAACAAAAGCTGAGCCCCAAAAAGGGGACCAAACTCCAGAAGCAAAAAAGGCAGGCCCTCTAACATGACCTATCCCATCCAGAAAATTGTCTGAAACAAGAGCTGGCTGCAACTGCTTGAGAGCTCCTGACTGCTTTCCAGTGAGCAGCTCCAAGCTTTAACCATGCCAGCTGGTGTGAGTTCAGGACTGCCACAGGCACAGCCCTCTACAAAGAGAGTTCATCTAAAAGAGATTAACCTGAGACCCAGAGAAGAAGAATGACTAGCCATCTCATCCCCCTCCATACAGCACAGGATGAGAAGAAAAAGGGTCACTTCATAATTTCAAGACTTTTGAAGTCCTCACCAAAAGCCCTGCTGTGGAGTCCCATGGCAGCAAATAAGTCACAAAAAACCAGGGTCCAGGAAAAGCACAGAAAGGGGAGATCTCACAGGATAGCAGAACTGCAGTCATTTTCCACTCTCAACCTCTCTTTTCTCAGCTGGGAGAACCAATTCTGTCTTAAAAGCACTTAAGGCAGCCTGGCTGACAGGCCCAGCACCCATTTGTGCTGCAGTACCTCTGCTTGCCAGCATTCAGGGAGAAGTCATCGACTGCTTTGTCATATATTGTCCTGATGTCGTCCAGGCAGCCGTTGTCCCCGAAGGCTCCCCACTCCGTGTTCACACACATCCTGCCCTGCTCACCATCCACCATCTCTATGTTCCTCATCTCCTCCATGTAACAGGCATTGCTGCCCGTTCCTGAAACGAACAAACACCCAGGTTATCTTTGGTTGGAACAAAACAATGCTAAAGCCACACCTGACAAACCTTCTGGTGGATCTTGAATGTGGTTCTTTCTGAAAGAAGTAGTTGAATCATCATTTGAAACACCACAAAAAAACCTAAACCCCGACTCTTCAACAGCCCTAAACTGAAGGAGAACAGGACTCCTGTGGTGCATTGCTCAGGGAGGCTCAGAGAGGAAGCTCACCCAGGCCAGCTGAGGGTCCCACACTGCAGGGAGGAAGAGCAGGGCAGCCCTTTCAGCACACAAAACCTCACATGCTTCTGAGCCCAAAACTTCAGGAAGCAGACAGCTGGATTTTGCAATTGGGAACACCTTCCACAAAGCCCACACATCCACAGAATTCAGGGGAAAATATGCTGAACTGGAAACCTCAGCAAGTTCTGAGGCAGCAGGGGTTTTACCAGCTGATTGCTTGGGAGGTTTTCTGATTTTAATTGCTCATTTTCTCCAGCAGGAAGGTTACTTCCAAGTTGAGATGAGGCCATATGTGATATTTCTTCAAAAATGATCCTAAGGAGTGTGGCAAAGTGCTCCATGTACACAGAGGTCTTTAGGGAGAAAAGCTTTATTAGTAAAGAGAGGCAGCTTTAGCTGCTACCAGGGCAAAAGTTCTCTTGAAGTTACTCAAACTCTCATTAAATCCTGCATCCAGATGATATACCAGTTGCTACAGCACGTCTGTTTTCCTTTGCCATGTTTTTAGGGAATTACATCAATACAGTCTGAGCTAAAATAGATCCTCCCACAGTACTCCCCTGCTGCAGGAGAGCTGAGCCCCAGCACAGGGCTTGGCAGGGGGAATGTCTGGGTTTGCAGGCTGAGAGCCAGGTTTGCAGGAGCAAACCAGAGCAAACCCAACTGCAGATTGCCACCAGTGCCCAGGCTCCCTCAGGTGCTGTCAGCCAGGCAGGGCAGAGGGAGCTGTCAGAGCCTGGGGCTCTCATTCCCATTATCCCAGCGGTGCCCAGGCCCCTGTGACAGCCTGCTCTGCACACAGACATGCTGGCTGCACAGCAGCTCTGGCAGGGCTGCAGTGGACAGTCCCCAGGGGGTGTGTGAGCACCCCAAGGACACGCTGTCCTTCCTGCAGGGAGCTCTGGTTCCTGCAAACAGCCACCATGGAGCTGCTCAGGCACAGCTTCCTACCCACACTGCACCCTGCTGACTCATCCTGGACACTTTCCAGCTGTCTGCAGGAGAAATTGGTGGGGTTTGATTTTCCTACAAGCCACCTTCCAACTGAGAGCACTCCTAAAGCTTGCAGGTGCCTTGTCCCTTTCCTCCCATGGAAAACTCATTCCTCTGGAGAGCTCTGGGAATTCATCACTGCCCCATGACTCAGGCTGCCCAAGCGTGGCATTTGCAAAGGCAGCAGCCCATGGAATTCCTTCAGCTGTCACACTGCTGGTAAGGGAGCTGTGTCACTGTGCTCAGGCTGTCACAGCTCTCCAGCATATGCCATCTGGGAATTGTGGCTGCACTCTGCAGCTTTATTCTGAGAGACCACTTGTCGCCCTGATTTTTTAAGATTTTCTAAGCTTTCTGATGTTTACGATCTTGTAACAAATTTTTTCACATACTTTTTTAAATAACTTCTAGTTTTGCAGGAAGAATTTGATAGACTGTTAGTTTGTCCAGTGTCATTGGAGAGGTGGCACTTTCACCCTCCAATCCACTGTCACTTTTGAAAATCTATAAATGTTAGAGTCAGAAAAGAAACTTCCCTTTTTTCACCTTGAAAACAGCAGTGTGAACACATTGTGTTGTTTTGTGTCCTATACTGACAACCACTGGCTTGAAGAAAGCTGTGGGCCACCAGAGCACCCCAGCAGGGACACCTTGACAGGCTAAACTAACAGGAGTTACTGAGGCTCCCTGAGCCCATATTTGCTCTCCTCCCATGCCTTTATCAGATAAAACAGGCAGGATTTACTGTGCATCACAGCCTCTGCTCATCTTGACTGATTGTGGACAGAAGTAAGCTGGCTGTTGAATTTTGCTCTCCTTTACCCTAGAAATCCTAGCTTTATTTTCAGTTAACCACAGATGCCTCCATGAGAACACAGGCAGATGTGTGGATGTGCTGTTTAATAAAAAGCAGCTCTAACACGTACCTACAATAAGCCCAATTTCACAGTTTGGATCTTCATAAGCACAAGTCATCATTGTGCCCACTGTGTCATTCACCACAGCCACCACATCCAAGTCAAATTCCTTTGAGAGAGAGAAAATAGCAGTGAGAAAAAAGCAGTGAGAAAATAGCAGTGAGTCCCTCCCACCAAAGGGGATGATGTAGAAACACACTGGAAACAACTGAAATCACCAGCCTCATTTCACACATGCAAAAACAGGAATTTAATGTGCTCTACCTGTGACAGACTGTCTTCAGAATGAAATTTATCCCTGGCTTAAGCATGTTTAAGCACACATCTTTTACACAGGCACATGGTATAAACATTCAGTATCACAGCAGTTGTGTGGCAATTCCAGTAACAAAGCTTTTAAGATTTCCTTTTCACTGGCTGATAAAATCTGTGCAAAATTAACACCTTTCTCAGGCTATTTTCTTCCCTTCCTAGAAAGTTTTGGCCAAACTGGTTGAGGCTTTTTCAAGATCCAGAAGAGGAGGAGAAAACTGTCATTTAGGGTGCACCAAGGTGCATTCCTACAGTCACCACTTTGAAAACTCCTGCTTTCTCCATGCATGGGGAAATTGCCACAGAGTTTGAAAGAAGCCTTGAAAGTTCTGGCAAATGTGGAAAGTCAGAAGCCTCTGGGGAAAAACAATTTTCTGTGCAAGACAGGAGGCACAGCCTCTGTCTACAAGGCACACAGATCCTGTGAGAGGGAGCCAGCCCGACCCACAAGGTCTGTCAAGTCTGGACAGGAACAGAATGAGGAAAAAAAAGAAAGAAAAATCACCTCTCTTCTTTTAATTCCTTCTCTAAGTAAATATACCACATCTTCTCCCTCACAGTCTGTAGCTTTGAAGCCTTTTGTCCAATTGAGAAGGATACCCTATAAAGCAAGAAAAGAAGTTATCAAGTTGTTAGGACTCAGATGTTATTCTGTATACTTAACATCTCAAATACTCAAACTCTTCTGTAAAGCATCACTTTAGTGTTATGTTTTACAGAAGAGTTTCTGTGAAAAGGACTATCTCCTCAATCTCCTCAGTATGTTGAATTTGCATCTAAAACAACTAATTGCAATTGGGCTCTAAATTTCCAGAGCAATGCAACAAACTAAAAAAAAAATAAAAATAAAAAAAGAGGTGACAGGAACAACAAACTCAAAAACCCCAAATAAGTGTTATAGAAAATGTGCCTTTCTTAAAAGAAACCCCAGCTAAGTACACAGGAAACTATTAACAGCTGCAGAGGTTGGTGTAAGGATGTGGCAGTGAAGAAATTGAACACGTAAATGCAAAGAACACAAGATCATTTGTCAGGGATGTGCTGCAAGCCACACTGTCACCCTTAGGGTGACACAGCCCACAGACTCTGGTGCAACCACTCCATCCAGTGAGACAAGATCATCTGGGAATAGGCACTGGCAGCAGGGATGGACTTTTGCTTACTGCTTGCAGAATCAGGGAAGTGTCACAGACCAGGTCAGTTGGAAAAAACAGAATGCTTTATAGAAGGGCTATGACCACCATGGAAAATTTAAATGCTCTTATCTGTCACAGCCACAGGCAGCATTTGCACTACCACCCTTAAAGGAACTATTTATAGGAGCAGCTGTACTGGTCAGGGTCAGCACAGGAACCTTCCCCTTGTGTGACCTTCCTGTAAGTGTCACGTGGATGACATGAAGGCAGAGAAACCAGGTCTGGCATAAGAACAGAAGCAGATTGAAAAGATATTAAGGAACTTACAGCATCCAGACTGGTCTGCTTGCAAGGAAGGAAAAGGTGAAGCCAAGAGGAAGACGTGCTCCTTTTATTCCCATATAATCCAGGAAGTCAGAAATGCAGGTAACGATGTGATCAAACAGCTTTGAAGAGAAAAGTCATAATATTTGAAGTTGTACATGTTATGTGCTCTTAAGGAGTTACTTAAAAAGCAGCAGTGCAGCCAAAGAGAAACACAAATACCTCTTCTCCTGTTCCCTGCATCACCTCTATGGGAATGGCATAGATCTTGTTGTGCATCTCCACTGTTCTCCTTTTACCACTGCGGATTTTCACCAGCAAAACTCTAAAGTTTGTCCCTCCAAGATCAAGTGCCAGAAAGTCTCCATTCTCTGTAAAAGAATATGTATGTATATTTGAAGAACCATAAGTAAAATCTGAAGAAATGCTTCTCTCAAAGTTTTTTGATAGAAAATCTCCTAAAAACTCAGTTGGGAAGATCTTCATCAAAGGAGGCCTTCAGATGCTGCTCTGATTATTTTGTTTTCCTTTAAATCAACAAGGGGAAAAGGACTCACACAACTGTTCCGTGAGAGAGAGCTGAAATTGAAAGTACCCTGAAATGCAAAGTACCCAAATAATGGGTACTTTGGGTTTGGGTCATATGGGTTTGGGTTTATGATCCCAGCTGTGGTTTTCCCCCCTCAAGCTGTGACTTTGCTTGCACCCTGAGGCAAGGACACAGGATCAGGCACAGGGGCCAGCGCTGAGATCTCCTCCTTTGCACAGCTCAGGCTCCTCTTTGGTTGCACCAGATCTGCTCAGCTTTGACAAATGGGAGCCAGTTTTGGGGCTGCAGCCGAGCCATCATCCCCACTGCAGCGAGGGCGCGCTCTACCTGTCCCATCCGGCGTGCTGCGGACAAAGGTGGGCAGCATCTTCACTTTGGCGGTGTCGTGAGTCTTCTTCTTCAGCCCCGCCTCCATCTCCGCCCTCATCCTCTTCTTCACCTGCAGCAGCTGCTCGTGGGTGAGCTTGAACTCGGCCAGGGTCTCGTCGATGAGGCGGTGCTGCTCGGCCAGCCGGTACGCCACGGCCGTCACCATGGCCGCGCCCTTGCCGCTGCCGCTCTCCGACAGCAGGAACCGCACCTCCGAGTCGGGCACCAGGCGCCGCGTGGTCTTGTGCAAGCGCCGGGCGTACCTGCGGGGAGGGGAGGGGAGGCTGCAAGCCCGGCCTCTGCACTGCCCAGTCCCTAAATCGGCGCTGCATCCCCCCCAGAATCTGCACTGCTCCCCCCGCAAAAGCTGCGCTGCCCCTTCCCTGCAAAACCTACACTGCATCCCCCCAGAATCTGCACTGCATACCCCCCAGAATCTGCGCTGCCCCTTCCCTGCAAAACCTACACTGCATCCCCCCCAGAATCTGCACTGCTCCCCCCGCAAAAGCTGCACTGCCCTTCCCCACCAAAATCTGCACCGCATCCCCCTCAAAATCTGCACTGCTGCCCCCTCCAGAATCTGTGCTGCATCCCCCCCAAAATCTGCACTGCCCCTTCCCTGCAAAACCTACACTGCATCCCCCCAGAACCTGCACTGTATACTCCTCAGAATCTGTACTGCCCACACCCCAAAATCTGCACTGCATCCCTCCCAGAATATGCGTTGCCCTTCCCTGCAAAATCTACAGTACCACCCCCCGCAAAATCTGTGCTGCATCCCCCCAAAATCTGCGCTGCCTTCCCCCCAAAATCTGTGCTGCATCCTCCCCAGAATCTGCACTGCCCTTCCCACCAAAATCTGTGCTGCCTTCCCCCCAAAATCTGCGCTGAATCCCCCCCAGAATGTGCGCTGCCCAGTCCCAAAATCTGCACTACATCCTCCCAAAATCTGCACTGCATGCCCCCCAAAATCTGCACTGCCAACACCAACCCAATGCAAGAGGAGTGGGCAAACTCACCATGCTCAAACTAACTACAGTTTGCCAAGTAGGAAAACTGCCAGGGAAGTGCAGTTCTTCCCCACTTCTCCTTCCTCCTGAATTTCTAATTTGTTCCTCCCCAATTTCTAAGCAAAACCAGCAAAAAGCAGGGGAGAGCATGTCTCATCCCCTGAACCTGATCTTGGATGGAGAAACTCCCTGGCTGCAATGCTGCTCCAATTCCCTCTGCTGGGGTCCTCTCCTGAACTTGATGGTTTAGATGGTGTGGGAAACCAAAATTGTCCATGTTCCTTATCTTAACAATCCCCAGACCTTGCCCAGTCTGGAAAAGCTAGTCAGAACAGCACTCTTGGAAAATTTTCTGTTCTATGGTTTTCTTTAACAGAGGAAAATATCTTTTTCAATAAATAATGAGAAACTGAAAATGAAACATTAAGCATACTTCTCCTTTCAGAAGTTTCCCCATGAACAGAATTTTCTGATTTCTACATAAATCTATACAGCTGTTTCACTAAAAATGTAACTTTCAAGATGGGGAAAACAGGACAAAGCTGGTTTTTTAAAGGCCACAGAAATCTAAGCACTACTTTTTCCCCCCCTGGTTTCCAAGTGTATCTTCAGAAAAGACTGGCAAAAACAGGGTTAGGAATGGGCATTGAACTGGAAATGGAGGTGAAGGTGAATTAATGCAGGTCTCCTCACAGCCCAATCAATGGGCACAAAGTAGTATTTTATACAGAGAAACTCTCCTCCCTCACCACCTGGGTGATGTCCTGAGATGACCCCTTTGCAAACCAGAGCCCAGCCTGGGTGATGCTCTGGGACCACAGGCAAACCAGAGCCTGCCTGGGTGATGCCCTGGGATCACAGGCAAACCAGAGCCTGCCTGGGTGATGCTCTGGGACCAGAGGCAAACCAGAGCCTGCCTGGGTGATGCTCTGGGACCACAGGCAAACCAGAACCTGCCTGGGTGATGCTCTGGGACCACAGGCAAACCAGAACCTGCCTGGGTGAGCCCTGGGATCACAGGCAAACCAGAGCCTGCCTGGGTGATGGCCTGGGACCACAGGCAAACCAGAGCCTGCCTGGGTGATGGCCTGGGACCACAGGCAAACCAGAGCCCACCTGGGTGATGCTCTGGGATCACAGGCAAACCAGAGCCCACCTGGGTGACCCTCTGGGATCACAGGCAAACCAGAGCCCAGCCTGGGTGATGCTCTGGGATCACAGGCAAACCAGAGCCCAGCCTGGGTGATGCTCTGGGATCACAGGCAAACCAGAGCCTGTCTGGGTGACCCTGGGATCACAGGCAAACCAGAGCCTGTCTGGGTGACCCTGGGATCACAGGCAAACCAGAGCCTGCCTGGGTGATGCCCTGGGATCACAAGAAAACCAGAGCCTGCCTGGGTGATGGCCTGGGATCACAGGCAAACCAGAGCCCACCTGGGTGATGCTCTGGGATCACAGGCAAACCAGAGCCCATCTGGGTGATGCTCTGGGATCACAGGCAAACCAGAGCCCACCTGGGTGATGCTCTGGGACCACAGGCAAATCAGAGCCTGCCTGGGTGACCCTGGGACCACAGGCAAACCAGAGCCTGCCTGGGTGACCCTGGGACCACAGGAAAACCAGAGCCTGCCTGGGTGATGGCCTGGGATCACAGGCAAACCAGAGCCCACCTGGGTGATGCCCTGGGATCACAGGCAAACCAGAGCCTGCCTGGGTGATGCCCTGGGATGACCCCTTTGCAAAGCAGAGCCCGTGGCAGGAGAAGTGCCAGTGGCAGGAGCAGGGGCACTCACTGTGGGTGCATCTTGTAGAGGGAGCCATCCACGCCCACGGTGGTGCGCAGGCGGCCCACGCCCTTGTTGTCCCTCAGCTGGTTGAGGATGGCTCCCAGCGTGGAGGCCACCAGGTTGGCCGAGCGGAAGGACACGATGGTGCAGACGTGCTGCACAGCGATGCAGTCCTCGTGGGACGGCTCCACCCCCAGCCGCGTCAGGATCTCTTTGGCTTTGTTCAGACCTTCTTTGCTCCTGCAAAGCAAAAGGGGACTCCTCAGTGGGCTGCAGGACTGAGGAACGTCCAAACATGGGTGTCCCTGCCTGCCTGGGGTTTGAGAAAGTTAGAAGGAACATTTCTTAGAGATCTGGACTAGAACGCTCCATGAGGCTTGAAATAAAACGCTTTGAACATGCATTCATTCACAGATGGAAAAGCTTTCCACTAAAGCATGTTTCCACTAAAACATGTTTCCACTAAAGCATGTTTCCACTAAAGCATGTTTCCACTAAAGCATGTTTCCACTAAAGCATGTTTCCACTAAAGCATGTTTCCTGGTGCAAACATGCCACCTACAAACAGTGCAATTCCAGGTACCACAGCAGCAGCATCACAGGGAGGACCTGGAGGAATTAAAATGGTTTTTCATTACAGTGATGCTTTAAACTGCAAATGGCTTCTCTCAAGCATGAAGCACCAGCCCCACAATTCAGCACAGGCCTGAGCACACACGTAATCTCACACTCATTCCCTTGCTTGTCTTGATAAATTAGGCCCAGTGTGAAAGACAAAACCCTGAGCAAAGATTGCCTAAGCAATTTCATCCTAACGGGTCTCTTTTCAGGCTTTTACAACCCTACTGAATCTCTGCCTCTTGCATTTTTTTTCTCATTAGCATCCAGCCTGAGAGCAAATCTGGCCAAACTTCTCCTTGCCAGCTCAGCCATTTCCCAGACAAAAGTACAACAGGTGTATATCTTGTCATCCCTAAGTGCACTCCATACATCTTTTTAAGGACTCCTGCATCTTGCTAGCACCAGCTAGAAATTGGAAGCTGCACAGGCATGTGCCCCCTACTTATAACCAAACTGCCTCTTCAGGAAGTAAGGTGGGATTTCAGGGCAAATTTTTGCTCTTAATAACTGAATTTCTCAACAATTGCATTTTTCTCACTGCTGTTCAACATTACCTTGGTCCACAACACAGACCTCTGTGGTTAAAACAAATGAAAAGCTAAAATTTAATGAAAAGCTGTTCAGACAACATGGTCTGCAGGGAGAGGAGTAAACTGTGGCAGGAGGAACAGGCATTATAGAAGTTACTGGCTGCTCTCTTGGAGTTGTACTTGCCATTTCAAAAAGAAAATCCAGCCCAATGACTATGGTACAAACTATCCCAGTGATGTGAATTTTAAAAACACAGGGGGGAAGAGCCTGTGAGTACTGACCAAAGGGGTGATGACACTCTGAGAAACCAACTGGCACATAGCTCAGAGGTCACTGTGCAGCACCCGGCCCTGCCTACGAGACTGAATGCTCTGCCTTGTCACACTTGTTTTCCTTCTGCCCAGCAATCCCAGGGATACAGCAAGGAGCAGCACAAGCATTTGCTAGGAGGCACTAAGCCAACTCACTCCCATGTTTAGCTGCAGGGTAGCAATTCTGTGAGCAGTGAGAGAGGTACTGCAGCTCGTACCCTGAAAGCTGCGGGCAGGCAGAATTTAGAGTTCTCCCAACACAGAAGAAGGGAGAAATCTTGGGGACGAGGGCACAGAGTGTCTGCTGGGGGAATGGCAGACACCCCCAGTGCAGCATGCTTGCCCACAAAGCAAAAAGAGCAGGAAAATTAACGTTCAGAGTCACTGTGAAGCCCAAGGAGTGAAAAGGGATAGCTTACTCACTTTTCAATGGCAGAAACATGCTTTGTCTCAAACTTCCCTTTGGTGAGAAGCTCAGGGGTGATTCTCCCCTCAAAGAGCAGCCCCTCCTTGGCCATCTTCACCAGGATGAGCCTTACCAGCTCCCCCATGTACAGCCCACTGACCATCTTCTCAAACCTGCAGGAGAGGACAGCAGTCACCCACGAATCCATGGGCAACGCTGGGAAGCAGAGCCCAGCCAGAGGTTTGCCTCACCACAGGCAAAGCTTTACTGAGCTGCAGAATTGCTAACACAAGAGGGAAATGGGGCACAGAACAGAAAACAAACGTCCACAAATGACTCACAGCTGCTTGCCAGGATTAAGGGAGCCACGGTCAATCTCTCGATCGAACTCGGTCCTGATGTCTTCCAGCGAGCCGTCGTCCCCAAAGGCGCCCCACTCGGTGTTGATGCACATCCTGCCCTCGTCCCCCTCCACCAGGTCGATGTGCCTCATCTCCTCCATGTAGCAGGCGTTGGTGCCCGTGCCTGGGGGGAAGGAGAGCAGGAGGTGCTGAGGGGGCCGGGCAGGCAGAGCAGAGCAGAGCAGCCCCGCGCCCGCCCGGAGCGTTACCGATGATGAGGCCGACTTCGCAGCGCTGGTCGTCAAAGCCACAGGTCATCATGGTGCCCACGGTGTCGTTCACCACAGCCATGATGTCTGCATCGTAGTCCTGGGGAGCAACAGGGGTAGGGGCATTTTGGAAGCAGTTTTGAGTGAGTTACAGATGGGATCTCTGAGTTGGTTTTGATGATGGGGTTTATTTTTTTATCTTCTACGTAGGTAGGAAGGGTGAGTTCGGCTCACATCTTTACTGGATGGCTCAGGTCACAAGACCCCTAGTTACAAGATCTTTTAAGGATTTATTGACTAATAAAACACTATATATGTTTCTGACTCAATCCTTAAATATTTCATCTTATGGACTCATGTAACACACAAACCTACAGTATTGCATTCTAAACTTCTTCTTTACCCTTGTAGCTACTTTTATTTTTATATCTTAAACTCTAAAACTCTAAACTTTCCTCCACTTAGCTTAAGATGTTTCTGCTTCAAACTATAAATCCACATTCTTGCTTCTAGCACCTTAGTTTAGGAGCCTTTCTCAAGGTCTCAGATCAAATCCTGTGTTTAATTTTAAACTTTGACTTAGAGGCCAAAAGTTCTGAGAATTCCCTACATTTCAAATTCCAACAGCTTGGGCCACAGGGCTGCTCTGGAAAACGCTGCTCCTGTTCCTCACCAGTTTCACAAGGAACAGGAGACAAATAATCTGTCTGAATACCATAGCTCATCTTTTAAAATATTCCCTGTTCTGTCTGCCAGCTCCCCATCCCACGTACCCAAGAAGGCAGTGAGAGCAGACTAATGCAAGCAATAAAACAGCACCAGAATCACTCTAGAGAGCACAGCCCTGCTCTCACACAGGCAGGAAAGAAAAGGCCTATACATGAGGGAGAAGGAGATTTGCACTGAAACATCATGGAATGATTTGAAGCAGTTGCTTGAGGTGTCAATCTAGAAAATATTTCTTATAGATTCACTTAAAACATCAATGTGTTTTATTTCAAGTGAAGATTTTAATACAAAAATAATGTAATTAAATGAATTACATGCAGCCATTCCTTTCCAGTGTGTGAGATTCTGCCAAGTCTAATGATAGTAACTGACTCCAGTAATGTTGTTTGGTGAGGGCAAAATTCAGGTTTGCTTGAGTCCACAACTGCCCAAAGAAAGCAAATACTTCACAGTTTCCAATGAATTTTTGGATGCTGAGTAATCAACATATGACCTGGCTGCAAGCATTATGCAAACTCAAATTCATTCCCTCTCACGCTCAGTGCCTTTTTATTTGTTTAAATCAGCAACCTGGTCACCTTCACTCTCTATAAAGTCAACACAGAGAAACTGCAGGGAGCAAGAGCTCACTGAGCCTGAAATCCCCTTCTCCTCTGCTCAGCTCCTCTCCTGCTCCCACGCACAGCAGGTGCACAACTCAGCTGAGTCCAGTCCACAAGAAACAAGTTCCTCAGGAATGGGACGTGTTGGTATCACTGAAAAGCCACAGCACTGCCACACAGCACCTCTTGAGTTTTTGAAGAGTGATAAAATCACTGAAGGTTGCCAGCAAAAAGCCACGACACAGCAACTCAGCTCTGTGCTGTGAGGAAAATCACAGCTTCCACACGGCAACTCTGCCGCCGCCTCATTTCTCCAGCAAACCCACGCATTTTCATACAAGGAAGCAGAGCTCCACCGCCACTCAGAACACCTGCTCAAGTGAGTGACATGAAGAGTGGTCCCTGCCAAAGCTGAGATACAGCTAAAAGAGAAGAAGAAGTGCAATTTACCCCACGTTTCTTGATGGCCTTGTTGAGCAGCCTCACGACGTCTGCTCCCTCCACTCCGCTCGCTTTGAAGCGCTTTGTCCAGGTTATCAGGAAACCCTGAGAAAGCAACACAGCAACATTCAACATAAAACACACACTGGTTTTTTTCTTTTTCCTTAAAAACAAGATTTTATACCTCAAATGAATGTTCAGGTCTCTTTTCTCACATGTCCTCCAACAACCCAACCTGAGACAATTGGTGGTCTTAGAGCCTAATTACAGTGAGATGAAAGATGGAAAATCCTTTTCCCCTCCCTTGCTAGAAAATGGTGTGTTTGCATTTTGTATTTTCAGCCTACTCTTCTCCCTGCTACTCCTCGACAGTTTTTCTTGGAAAACCATTTAATCCTTTTGGGCCATGGAAATAGACTGCTTTCAGAAAAAGCTGACTGTACAGGACTGACTACAGAGCAGGGATATGATGTTGGCATGTCCAGGATTCAGCTGCAGTGGGGATCAGGCTGCTGCACATTCACTGCCTGGAGTCCCATCTGTCTGAGCTTGTTTAAATGTGTTTATGGGTTGAGGCAAATGAAAAAACTGGAGATGTAACAATGCACATCCCTACTTTATAGCACAGATCAAAAAGGAAATCCTGGTATTGAACTCCTTGTCTGCAAACCATCATGAAGAGCCTGCAAATCCCCCAAGGTAATGACTACACTGATTTTTTGCTATTTGCATAATTCCTGGCTGAATCAGAGCATTCAGTGTACAGGTAAATAATAATCAAAGAAAGAAAAGAGTATTGACAGTAATCAACTGACAGAAAGACAACTCAAACCAGCTCAGCTTTCCATACCCACCACAATATTCACATCTGCCACAACAGGAGTCCAAGAAGCTAAAACCCAAAAAAGCTGAAGCCTGTAGGCACAAGCAGCCATTGCCCAAGTGTATGTTTGCCCATATCTCAGCTTCAAAATCAAATTTTCCCTCCAAACTGAGACAGCTACAGGGAACAGAGGGTCAGGGCAGCTCTTTCCAGACCAGGAGATACTCTCCTACCCCTCGACCACAAACTCAGTTTGTGTAAGTTTTGCCAATGTGCTGCCCTCGTGGGCACCATTTAGAAACCCAGCAAAGCCCCGTGCTGCTGTGCAGGGAAACTGTGGGCAAAGCTGGCACAGCTTTCATAGGCAAAAAGGGCACCTTGTTTCCCAAAACTTTTATAAGAAACTGGTCAAACCACACTGGCAAAGAGCAGCTCCTCTCAGCGTGACTGGCCACTGTGCTGGAAGGAATTTTTCCTTCACCAGCAAAGCCTTGGCAGCAGAAAGGAGCCCTTGGAATGCAGCAGGGTTGAGTGGGACCCAACCATGCAGTGCCCATCTTATCACCCTTGGAGCAAACAGGGACCACCTTGTCTCCTTCTGCTCACCAAGCACAGAA